>NW_020884880.1:8754911-8835949 GCF_003945725.1 Corapipo altera
CCCGCCCGCCGCGCACGGCACAGGCTCGCCCCGCCGGCGCGATGGCCACCTAAGCGCCGCCGCGGCCGCCGCTGCCGCAACTTTTCCTCCCCGCCCCGCTTCGCTCCTGTCCCCGTCGCTCCCGTGGAAGATGGCAGTTGGGGGAAGCGCTGGAAGTTGCAGCCCGCGAGCGAAGAGATAAGGCGGAGGCGCGGAAGGTGAGTGGCACCCACGGGGCGGCTGCCCCTCCGCTCCGCCCGGCCGCGGCGGGCAGGGGGAGCGGGGCTGGCCGGTCCCGCCGCCAGGACGTCACCCTTGACTTGCCAGGGTGGTATTTTTGGGACCTTTGGGAAGGTTTCGGGAAGTTCGACCGTGTAAAGGCGGGAGAGGTTGCGTGGGCGGGGGTACACGGCTGCCCCCGGCAAGTTTTGCTTCGCGGGAGCGTGAGTGGAAGAGCAGTTCCGGGCAGGGCAATGCCCGGAGGGGCGGGTGTGTCCCTTGATGGGTTCGGGGGGTCCTCTGCGACCCCCGCGTCCTGCGGGGCCGTGTCCGTGTCTCGGGGTGCCCGGGGCACCCACGGCAGCTCGGGGGCTGGCAGGGAGCGGCTGCTGGAGCTCGGCGGGCGGTGCCAGCTCCCAGAGGTCGGCTGGGGAGCTCCAGAGGGTATCGGGGGAGCTGCCCCGTGGGGGCCGAACAGGTGGGCGACGGCGGGGAGCGCCCCTCGGGCACCACCGCCGGGCCGGTGTCGGAGCTGCCCGGAGCAGGCGGAGGGCGGGTGCGTGTGCGTCCTGTCCTGTCCCGTCGCGTCGCGTCCCGTCCCGTCCCGGATGGGTGGTTGAATTTTGTGTAATTGTATTTTCTGTGGCAAAGCGGTTTGTGCATTCCGGCCGGCAGCTTCCCGGTTGCCAGTGCAGGGCATCGGGAAGGTAATTTCCAGCAAGGATGCAGTTGTTTTGACTCACCCAAAATGTCTGAGTTTTGATCTGAGATGGAACGTAATAGCAATCAGTAATCATTCATGCTCATCACTGTTATAGAAAAAAGCAGGTATTACTTGTTATGCACAAAATGCGTATTCATCTTTGAAAGATCTACTCTGAGCCCATGGCAGTTTGTATTTTTAAGCGCTGGGAAGAGGTCTAAACCCACTGTTAAACTCCATGAGAATTTAAGAGGGGAGAAATGTTTAAAACAAACTGATCATTGAGAAGGAAGTAGCGAATCGGATTGTGGAGACCTTTTGACATATGAAAATGCATGAATGTGCTTTTCTGATGCAAAAGCTGTTGAGATTCTCTGTCACAAACAGCATAGAACAAATGCTGACACAGAAACCGAGGAATTTTAAACATTTGTCTTTCAACATTGTCAGCTTTAGTTCCTTGACATTTTGTTTTCTGTGACAGAAGAATAGTTTTGTGACAGTTATTCAAGATTTAATTTGCAAGCTCACGAAGGCCTGTAAGCTGTACTGAGACCTCATGAACAGAAACGGAAGGTGTTTCACATTAAGGTTTTTCAAATGTCCTCTCCAACTCCTCTCTCTCCTCTCCCATCTCTCGCCACAACCCTGGCTCCCCAACAGCATCCCCTACATCTATTGAAGCTATCTTTTTGTTGAGGGTTTCTAAATATTCTCTCATGTCCAATGCATTCCTGTATCAGTGGCCCTAGCTCACATTCTGTACCCTGAACATCTACTTTGTTCAGAAAGAGATGCAGGCTTGTTCTCTGTCGTAATACCAGAGAGGTCTTGGAAGGCAATTCCATCCCTTCGTACACTTAAGCTGCATTGTTATTTTTATAAAATATCCTTGTCTCAACTATATATAACTCTCCACTATGAATGAAGCAAATAATGCACTATTTTAGCACCTCTTTTTCGTTGTGATGGCAAAGATGCTATCCAAAACATTGGGAAAAAACAGGTCATGGTCCCAGAGAAAAGGTGCGATCAGTCATATTTACCTACCTCATATAAGTAGCTTCCTCATATAAGTGCTGAAATAGCTCTCTCTTGCATGAAAATGTCACTTCCAGTTCAGAATTCCAAAAAAAAGAAAAACATACCATTATGCTTAGAGGCCAAGTTGATGCGAGTGCAGCATCATAGTTAAGCCTACCCAAAAAACTGTGGTGTCAGATTCCTTTGTATTTTGGTATTAAAGTCTGTGTGAATGTGTAGTACACTCAAATATTTTGAATCTGACATTACAATGTCATTTTTGAAAACGGTAGTGTCTGTTTTTCCATTAACCTGCTTTTCCACAAATGAAGTGCAGTCTACAGATGAAACGGGAATAATTGTTCTTAAGCTGTTGTGCATCTTCCATTCCCCACTACCTTCCTATGCCCAAAGCAGTTTAAAAACAAAAACGAAATAGCATCTTCACTGCTGAAATTCCTAGCACATGCTTCATTTAGAGCAGTTGTTCCTGTTAGATTTTTTCGGGGAAAAAAGGATAATACTGTGGTTGACTGGCATATGTATTTTCTAATTTCTTAATAAAAATAACATTAAAAAGAGATTCAATTATAAAAACTATATAATTTCTAAAAAGCATGTAAAGTGGAAAATAATTTTCAGTTCTTCATCTTACTAGCTGAGATAATCCCATAGAAGTTGCTGTTAAAAATAAAATTTGCATACTGAAAGTACAAATTTTTGTTTACCTGTCCTGAAAATTATATGAATCCTGGTGTGAATTACCATGAATACTGAAGGTAACTAAATGTAGCTGAAGTAGTTTCTTAGTATTCAACTAATGCTTAGTAGGAGAAATGTAGCTTTGCAAATAATCAAATCCTGTGTGTATGAACAAGTATAACCAATGAAAAATGGGCTGGGAGAGAGGAATGTAGCCTAGTCATCTCCAAATTGGTAAATTAAGCACATATTTACCAGACTGCCTATCTATTGTTGTTTTATATTTGTTGGTATTCAGACTAGCTAACTTTAAGGTACTTTGGGTATGTGTATTCAAACTGCAATAGAAAATATTTCTGGTTTGCAGCGTAGTCATATTTTAACGATTTACCTGAGAGAGCTTCATTCTTTTACAGAAGAGATTTGCGCCAGATTTGCTGAGGATTATATGCTGTGTCCTATAGGCATACTGTTTACATGAACTTTCTATAGAAATTCAAGCTAAAAGAAGGAGTATTTATCAGTTTTCCAGTCTTCTCAAGCAGATGTAAAAAAATGTTCTTTAAGTTGCTGCATTGAAATAGGAAGCTACATAACACATCTGATAAGTTAACTCTCATGCAAAGACAGAACATTGGGCTATTCCATGATAAAACATATTTGTCATGCTTCAGGGTTTCAGTAATGATTTCCAGATAAATGAGTATTTTTTTTCAGAGAACGTTGCACTGCTTAATCACTTGGTTGTTTGCTGAAAGTGATAGGTAAGGCATTTTAGAGCTAACATTACTTGCTGAAATCACCTTTCATTTTCTCCTTTTGGTTTTGAGTTTCTAGATTAGGATGATCATACATGACCAAAGAATTTATTCCTTATTCTGTGTAACTTACATGTGATGAATGCATTATGTTGTGAATGTCATCGCATGCTGGGCAAGACTGCACTAGTGTTGAGTTTATTATTACAACTTTTATAATGAATTATGAAGTTTATGTCTTCGTGTTAATCTGTAGCTTTACCTTCAAGCAGCTTAAAAATTACAGCAAAGTAGTGCTTAACTACTGCTCAAAAATAATGTTTCAATACTTTGAGGCCATCTTAGAATCCTTTCAGCTGCAAGGTATGGTATAACTTTGCCTTGAGGACGTACCCAAACTTCTCCATGCTTCTTCATTTTTATACAATATGTAGTTATATAGCTTTCTGCTGAAGAGATTTTTCAATGCAAAAAAGGTAAGATGAGTTCAAAACAATGATTTGGACAAGTTCTGAGATAAAAAATGTATCAAAGGCTAGAAAGCAGAGAGATAATGGCTCTGAATTAGAATGTCCCAAACTGGAAAATATTCTGAATGCTTCATAGTATTCCAAACAAGTACCATTACAGGTTGCATTGCAGTTCCTCACTTTTCCTTATGCATTTGCTGTTGGGCATCTGGAGATAAGATCTTGGACTCTGAACAGGTCTTTGGTTCAAGTAGATTTTGCTGTTCATACATTCTTTTCCAGTCAAGGTGGGCAAGATGATATTGCACAATTTAGAAATTCCTTTATAGGGAAAAGTGATTGAAAACTTTTGTTACATAACCTTCAAGAAGATGTTTACTTGAATTAATTAACATTTAGTCAATATAGAATGTAGATTGTGATATGGGAAGGAAGTAGAAAGCAAATATTTATTCTTGTTTTCCAGTAATTTCTTGTTAATGGTATTTTTCAATATAAATGTTGACATTTATGACTCACAAAGCATGATACATTGTTGAAGTTTATAATGTGTAATAACTATCAGGATACTTTGTTTTAAAGCTATTGCATAACTTATTTTTGTTTAAGAAAGTGAAATGGTCTTCAGTGAAGGTAGCTCAGAAATGCCTGTAAGATGATTATTTACAGTACATCTTTTGTTTTTCACTAGTTTTTCGGTTTTGGAGTAGAAGATGTTGGATTCTGTATCTCTTCATTTGATTTCTACTCTGAGAGTAGAAGTCTTTGTTTTAGTTAATTTCTGTTCAAAATACAGAGTGCTCTTTCTCTATTATGGACAACTGTCACTCTAGGGGCTTTGTTCACCCTTGAATCCAGTTCCCTGGCTCAAACTGAGCATGTGTGAGCCTCTACCATCACGTTCACTGAGCCCAGCTTCTGTTGCCATGCTCTTTTAACCTGCAAGAGAAAAGAAGACCTGGTCTAATGAATGTTTTGAAAAGGTGATGCCTGGTGCAGTAAAGAAATTGGCAACCCTGAAGGAGGTCAATCTTGTGTGTATGCAAGCTATGAGAAGGATTGAACCTGAACTTATTCGTAAAGAAGGTGGTGTGCTGCAGCATGCCTTTGGTGCCTCAACCTTTTGTGGTTCCAAGAATCTTTCATTTGCAACTGCCTTTCTGTTGCAGCTCTGTAACTTTTCACCAAAGCTTCTAGGCAGTGTTTCCTTTCCTGTCCTCATGCTGTTGGTCTCATACTGTTACTCATGGCCTTGTACCTGCACAGTGTGCTACTGCTGTTATGTCTGGGAAGTGATTGCCGCTGGTATAAATTGCACTTTTTCACCATCTTTTTCTTGCGCCACTTTTTGCAGCTTTTAGTTTGCATTAGGAGAAAGATAAGTATTTGATAAGCATTCCCAGTAATATATGCAACACTTAACAGCCAGTTAGTTTGCAACACCAGCCTCTGATCAAAAACTACTCCAATCAGTGTTAATAACATCGTAAGTGGGGACAGTTGATAGGGAATTTGAATGACTCCTGAGGAAAACTATGTGGTTTCTATGGGAGAAGTGGTATGGTGGATCACCTGATGCACTGGAGAGGACACTTGGGAGAGGATGCTTAAAGGGGAATGCCTGTCAGTTCTCTTCTTGACTAGCCCCACTGGAGGGAGTTTTGCCTTTCCCCTTTTCATTTTCTCCTTCTGTTTTTCAAGTTTCCTTTCCCCTTTTCTGTGTTTTTCTCTTTCTATCTCCCCCCCTTCTTTTTTTTTTTTCCCCAAAAGAAACTTCTGTTTTTGGCTTTAATGCTTGTCATCAGCTATAAACTCTGCAAGTAAATCAGAAACAGACATAGAGATGTTTACAGACTTGTAATGAGAAGTCTAGGTAAGTATGATAATAGATTGTTACATGGTCAATTTATACCTGTGTAAATACAAACTATGTGATAACTTTCTTTGTTTTACTTTTTGGTCAAACAGAAGTCATATATCCTCTGAGCCTTCATTTAGGCAGCCTAAGTTTACCTTTCTGACTTATTTTCATGTGAGAATATCTCTATTCCACCAGATATCTGTGTGCCCTTCTCTGTATCCCTTAACAATCTAAGTTTATATTTCTTCAGCAAATTTGACCAGAATAGTAGTCTGGGCCCATAGAAATCTCATTACTGCCTTGTCCAAGGGTGGTAATACTCTCATCTCTTTTATAAAAAGCTTCACTGATGTGTCCTGGGTTGTGTTCAGGTCAAACTGAAAGTTTCATTTCCTGTTACTTTTTGTAATGCTCACGATTACACTAAATCACAGAAATATTCCAGTTGGAAGGGACCCATTAGTCTGAGTCAAGATAGAGTTCAGACCATGTTGCTTAGGGATTTGTTCAATTCTCTCTGAAAAAGCTATAAAGAAAGCAATTCCACAACCTCTCTGGACAATCATACCCAACACTTAATTATCCTGATAGCAGTTTTCCTTCTGTATGTTGAGTCATAGCCTCCCAGTTTCAATTCATGGGTATCGTCTCCCGTTCCTGTGCCATGCACGTCTGTAAAGAGCCTGGCTCCATCTTGTTGGTATCCTCCTCACAGGCACTGACAGGACTGTTAGGTCCCTGCTAAAGCCACTTCATCTCCGGGCTGAACAGGTCCAGCTCTCTCAGCTTCTAACAGGGCAAGTCCTCCAACCCGCGACTGCCTTGATGGACTCTGGAGGAGGCTTCTTTCAGTTGTTTGGAACATTAAGACTGGATGCAATAGTCCAGAGGAGGTCTAGTTCTTGAGTAAAGGGGAAACTTAAAACTTCACATTGGCAAATCTACCGAATAGTAAATAGTACAAAATTCTGAAAATCCATGAATAAGGCATTAAGCAGAACTTTACTGTCTTGAAACCATAAAATTAATACAAACTATTACATTCTTTTAAGAATTTGTTATTAAGCTTACATGGAAACAAAGTTTATTTCATAGTTCTTCTCAGGAAACTTCTTGAATCTTGTTATTTTGGAGTAGGGAAGTAACGTGGCATTGTAATTTTATTTTAAAACACTTTATTAAAACATGCATTAATAGATCTCCTTTACAGAACAGATGAAGAAAATTATATGACACATTCTGTATGCCTAGGCTTTTAATTATACAAATTTCTGATTTTTCAGGTTTTTTATGGTTATCATTAGGTCTCCAGGGTACCTAACTATTGAACTGAAACCTTGCTTTGACAAGAGGTGGGTGAACTGCAGGCATGAATGTAAGATTCCCAAGGAAAAAAATTTAAACACCTAATTTGAAATGGGAAGTAAGCAACATGCACATAGTAACTGTGTTTTGTGCATAAAATGTATAAATTATTGATATTTTACTTGTTTCATAGATAGCTAGTTATTCAGTTGATCGTATATAGGTTAAAAATTATAGAGATATGCTAAAAATATAAAACAGATACAGCTACCACTTCAATCTTTTGTGTTTCCTCTTTTGGTAGACAATAAACCCAACATTGATTAATAAGCCATAATATTAATTAAGCAGAATTTTGGTATTCCATTTGGAGTTGAAGGTGGTTTAGTTGGGATATAAATAGTTACTCAAAGTTTCTTGGAAGACTGTGAAGTATCTATATTTATGCCATCACATACACCTTGTCTTCCAGTCCATCTGGCTATACACATTTTTTCCCCCCCTCCCCAAAAGATAGAAGTTGGAGTCCTGATATGTAAATGTGATTAAATATTGTTATCTTTCAATCATTTGGAACAAAGGAGGTCAAGGCTTCCATTTGACTGGAAAATGTAGTTAGCAAATGCTTTTTTTGGTCAAGAAACTTTCTTCAGAAACTAGTGAAAAAGATAATTTAATGTGATTGATGGATGTGTAACCTTAGGTTTTTACTGCATTTTAGTGAGATACATATGACTGGAGCAGTATCAGCCTGTTAATGGGATGAGACTTCCTTTAGAACTTAAAAGAACTGTCAACCATTTTTTGTTTTTTGCTAGTGTGTGACATTTATACTGGTTCAGATTATGGAAAAAATGCAGATTTTAAAAGAAAGTGATGGGAAAGGACATCTTCCAAACAATTTCCTGAGAGGGACACTAATATTAACAGTATTAGGACCTTGATTGAAGAGGTCAAGGATTTTACTTGTCTATGAGGAGTTTTGCTGTTGACTATTATGAGGTCAGGATGTCACCATTGCATGTGAAATTTTCACCTCTCGATGGGCTGTTTGTAATGGGAGAAACAGATGAAATTACAAGGAGACCTTGTGAAAGCCCTGTTCAACGTTCAGATCTACTGAAGACATGCACTGTGGAAGACTGTAATATAGTCATCTCTTTCTTAGCCAAGAGGAGAGACGGCAGGGAGCATGGAAGCTGGGATTGCGGCTAGCAGCATGTAAATGTTCATTTAGTCATTAGGGCAACCCAGAGAGGCTGACTCAGTTTAGACCGACAGTCAAAGCAGTGGACGAGCTAGAAGTAATTTTTGATTATTCTTCCTTGCCATCTTTTATCAATTACATTTAAATAACTTTAGCAGATTTTGACATGTGCTCTAGGTACATTTTCCCTACATTAAACTGTCTGCATTCTTCTGTCCCCTTCATCAGTAGTTTTCCTTATTAAAGCATAAATATAAGTTTGTAGTTTCTTCGGTATACTCTGATTACATGCACAGCATGCTGATAGGTGTAGGAGATTTTTCTCAGTGTCTGGAAAATTAAATTCTTTTTCTCTAGGCCACAGAGTAGCAGCATAGCTGCTTCTACAATTTTGCTGCAGTTTTTATGGAGAGTCTGTAAACGTTGCATGTGAGAAATGTACAAGGGCTGATTGACTTTATAGTGACAGACTGACCTTGCTACACATTTACTTATCCTCAGAATGGTCATCTGTACTTTTGGAGAGAGTTGCCTGTGGATATCGCTTGCTTGTGGGGTCTGTATGCATCATTTCTCCTCTCTCCATTCATTTCTGTGGAGTGTTTGTATTGCTGTCTTTGTAAAGGGACAGAGCTGGGGGAGATGGCATGACACACAACTGAGAGTCTTTTTCAGTTGACATTTGGACCATAATTTAGGTTTTATGCATAGAAATGTCAGCTCAAAAAGCACTTCTGTGTAGATAATGAAGCAACATAATAAATCCATTATCATGTTAAGAGAAAAAGATATGTATTTTTTGCAATGATTTCCATCGAAGTACTTCGAGAGAGAGAATTGAGAAAGCATATTTTTCATATTTTAAGGCCATAAGTATAATCAAAACAAATGAGAAATAAGCTAGATTTAAAAAGTGTTTTAAATTCTGCTTGCTTACTCTGTTGGAGGGTGTTTATCTTGCATGAAATTGATTAACTTTGTGGTATGTAAGCTAAAGTATTTTTCTTAAAGCATCGTATGATTGCTTTTTCTTTAGGTTGCTATTGCTGTGTTATGTACATGGTCATTTTATGTTACTCTCCTATGTGAAAAGTAACACTATATAGCGTCCTGCTCCAAATATGTCTAATATAGGTCTAATAGTCTACTGTCTAAATAGGTCTAATATATGTGTCTTGTTTAGTTCATATTTGTTGTTTTTTGTAAGTCCAACATCGCAACAGAACGTGGACTTTGTGCTGAACACATGTAAATCAAAGCAAAGGCAATTATTTTTCATCCTTAAAGCAGTTACTGTGCATTGGTGCAATGATCCGTCGGATTTTCATATGCAGGCTGTTATTCTCTTATCTACAGACTTCTCCCACTAATGTTGCGGCTTCAGTCAGGCAAATTTACTATATTGATGTTAACGGATTTGTTATTGCTGACACATATCAAGGTAAATAAAATGAGAATCTGACTTGCATCAGGTTGTAATTGTGTTAGCTAGTGATTCAGTCTAATTATACTGAATTAAATCTAATTGCATATCATCATCCAGTCCCCAGAATTTTAATAGTAATAGGATTCTCATAAAGTATGAGGGTGATTTTTAAAAATCTGAAACATAATGTAAATTCCGTGGAACTTTCTCTGTAAAACCTAAATTTCTGGAAAAACTAAGAACTGTTTAAAGAAAATACCCATTTTGATCAGGAAGTTTTTGTCAGAAACTAATAATAAAGACACAGGATTAATAAGAATAATAAATGTATTTCCCCCTCTTTTATTATCTATTTAATGCTCTATTATGTGATACTGAACTACAGAACTTTCATTATTGGTTATGAAAAGAATGTACTACTACCAGTATTTCTGTTTTGAAAGATGACTGCTACATCTGACTTCTCTGCATTTACCCTAATGTGGAATAGTGTTGGCTGTGCCATCACTAGAATTAGAAATGTAGATAAAATTTTTGTGTAGAAGGTAGATGAAGAAATAATCATCTCTGAATCAAGAATTCCTATGGTTCTAACCATTTTGCAGCTGGTTAATTGTTAGAAGTCAAAGTACTGCTGTGCATATGGAGAGTAAGCATTGATGCTACATAGCAGTTGGTCCTTGAAACCAGTTACGTTTCATTCTGCATCTGTCAATAAAGATTGTATTGATTAGACACTAAAAGCAGTGCTACTAGAAGAAATAAAGGGAAGTTTAAGCAAGTGAAAAATATCTTATTTTAATCTGTAGCAGATGAGGAAGCTCTTTAGTTCAGTAACCGCAAGGTTGTTCAGTCTGTAGTTCCCGTTTCCTAATAGTAATAAATTGGAATTCTGTCATTTCACTTTACATTGATTTTTCATTTGCAGTGCATCTGAAAATTAATAGAAGTTTTACCTATTTTCTTACAGCTCTGTAGTAAAAGGAGAAAAAATAAGAATTCCATGTGAGATGAAGCTAGTAAAATCTTAATGATTTAAATGGAAGTATTTCTGGGAAGCAAATGGAAGCTTGGACTTGGATAAAAAGGCTAACACAGGCAACTGGATTAGGCAAGATCATCTTGGCTGATGGCAGCTAGAAATCGCTCTCTCTCACAGAAGTATCACCTGGGAGCAATAGGAAGTGCATATGTAATCAAAGAATTCTTCATCTCCATCCTGCCTCTAACCTCACAATGGAAGCTGCAAGAAGAGGTCACTACAGAACTGTTCTCCATGGCATAGTATTTTGGATCTATTCCAGAGTCTCATTTTTTTTTTCTTTCTCCCACTTGATCAAGGGTAATACCAGCACCTTATGTACCTTATGTACCTTTCACATAGCTATGAGACATATAATGAGTAAGATAAATATTTAAAGAGCTAATGAAAAGAGTCTCAAAGGGAAAAAAACCCAAAAAATCACCATATTTTTGTTATTTGAATACCCATGTTCCCATTGCGCTGGAAATGTATACAATATAAGAAGTTGAATAATTTATTCTTGGATAGACAATAACATCAAATTATAGTGAAGTCTGTTTGTTTCTTGATTTTTTTTGAAGGCCCACTCTATTTTGGTGTTGAGTTCCTGACTAGCAGGAATCATCTTTCATGATCCAATGGAAAGAAATTAGTTTTAATAATGTAATAGAATTTATTCACTATTCAGTACATAAATCGTGGAACGAGAAAGCGTCAACAGGAGGGTCCTCCATTCTGTGTAAGGTTGTAAAATTTGCCATTTTTTTATAGAATGGGGTGTATTTTTTCCTTGTTTTCCTATTACTGACTCAGAGAAGGTAATTGCAGTTTTGTGTATAAGAAAGATTGGAGTCAACTGAATAACTGAAGCAAAGAAACTAAAATAAAGAAGGCACATCCAGCACCTCACTTTTTAGAATAGTGAGTTAGAGAGAAACTGTGCCCTCATCTATAAGTGAAAGAGCTAAACTCTGTGTTCCTCTCTATAACAATGTTAAATGCAGTCGATTTCAATCTGCTGTTTCAGGAGCAAAGGAGGACTTTTTCTGAATGATTCATGCAGAAAGAATGTTTATTTCTTATTCAGATTTCAATAACCCTCTAATTACTGTGTCCAGTGGGCATAAATTCTATTTAGATAAAGTGGAATGCTGTGACTAAGCACGTAGAGTTCTATCCATGATTGCTCATGAAGACTGGGGTTCGTTTTCCTGCACGAAGAAATGTTGGATGCCACTCTAAAGCAATGAATCTGATTTATTTGTGGGGAAACTGCTCTTGATTGTAGCACTAAGTTAAACTATGTGTACAATTTTATGTCCTTTAGATGCTCAGGCATACATCCCAAGCCATGGCATCTTTCTATAGGCTCATCTAGATGTCTAAGCATTCGCAATCATGCAAGGTGCTGGCCACATTGTCCTTCAGTCCAATTAATTTTCTTATTTTCTTCCTTCTTCTGAGTACTGCATTGCACCATATCCCATAGAGAAGGGTCTGGAGTCCATGAATATTGCAAGGTGTCTGTGTACATTGTCTCTTCTCAAACCCACTGTAAACAGCTGGTTACAATAATGATGAGAGGAGGCATATTACCCAGGGAAAACAGCTGGCTGGTATATTGGCCTAGTAACTATGTAGGTAATCAAAATGGTATTACCTATACACACTATGGAGACAACACTAAGCCAATATTAATACAGTCTGTGCTGGTACAAGACCTTCTTATGCATGATTGTGCCTCCTTTTGCGAGTAGGGATGTTTTCTTTCCTTTTATTTTTTCCCACAGTGTTTTCCTGCTCCCTGTGACAACCTGAGTTCCATTCTGTCTCAGCTCTGAACAGAAAGCTCTCCACCAACCAACACGAACAAGTCCTAGCCTAATATTTTTCCTCTTGCTGGCCTGAATGCTGAATGCTGCAGAATTTTGGATACAGGCCTCTTAGTGAATCAGAATCAAGAGGGACAACTTGTTGTGGCAGAAACAAAAAAAAGAGCTCATCTTTTCCTGAGGCAAGTTCTGCTATACTCAGCACCCAAATCACAAAAAACTGCTGGCTGAGTGAATTTTTCCCTGTCACAAGACCATGTGCCAACCACCATTCAGCTCTGTCTGCAACTTCTAATGCTTCTTGTCCAACCTTCATGAAAGTCCAGCTATAGGCCAGGAGAATGTCTCATGTAGCCAACCTTTTATGGCAGGAAGGAGATAACAACCAGATAACAGACTGAAAACAGGGAAACTTGAGCAGCATCCTGCCGTTGCTCAGCATACAAGGGATTACTAGCTCACAGCACACAGTTCTGGACAAGCCGAGTATGAAACTTGGAGACAAAAGAGAGGCATGAGTGCCTCCTCAAGTGTATTCAGTACTTGGTGCTCCAAGCCTAATCAGAGCTGTTGGTGGGGTATGCTATTAGTGCAGCATGAGTATGTGCTCCTGGCTTGGACAGCCAACAGTTTTGGCCAGGTCCTGCCCACGTTACACATTCAAAACCAGCTTATATTTACCATTTATTCCTCAAGTCTCTTGTTCTGCAGGTCAATAAATTCCCACATGCTTTTTGCCTGCTGATGACCAGGAGAATAGGTCTAAACAATGTCTGGGATGTTTAAAATACAGGGAAGTGAGCAGGTGTCTAGATAAGGTAGTTGTGAGCTTTGGCTTTGTAGAATGTGAACTACATCCTGGATAGGGCACCTAGAGAGAAAAATGGTTTATGGCAACTTGGTAATGCTCCATCTTTATTTTGTGTGTTTCTAGACTGAACTAAGTGGATCGAGATACTCTTGATTCAGGTTTCTCTCCTTCAGACTGGAGTGGACACTTGAAAGTGGCAGTTGTGTGCTCTCTCTCTTCATGACAACAGTGCTTCACTTGATGATCTGTCCCAGTCATATCCAGGAGTGAGCTGGCATAGTAACCCTAGAAGTGGGATGGCTGTATTTGGTCCGAAATCAAGCCTGGAGGTCCTGCAGTGGAAGAAGTTTTCCAGTTTCACGTTTCTTAAGTAGTTGGGTGTCTACTGAGCTGCAGACAGGCAGTTCCAGTAGAGAACAAGAGTGCTGGGAGAACTGGAGTCTCTAGAGCTTACTCAAGAGGTGGTATGATAGGTCTGAATTCCCCTAAGTCTTGGGACTGGCAATTGGACAGGATTATGTAGCCGGTCACATCTGGCTTTCTATTCTACTGAGTCAGATTAAGGTACCTGTATGTGTACCTAGCCTTTGGCATCTCTGAGATGATTTTCATGTAAGAGCAAGTTTGGGGGTAATAGTGGAAAGGGACAGTACTGACTTAATCAGGTGTCAGCTTCCATGTTTTTACTGCTTGGTCAGGTTTTCTGGCAAATATATAAAAGAGCATGTGTCCTCTAGACAGAACATATATATCTTTACCCTTGAACTTCCCTTCTGTCCAACTGGCAAAATTAGTAGCTGTAGACACAAACTTAATCTAGCTCTTTCTTAGAGGAAATCAGTGAGATGCAGGAAACTTGTCTGAGTGCTCTAAGAATTTGTTTCTAGGCTGTGCTTCTGGTACGGATCTGGAAGAAGATCCTGAGGCAGGAGAAGTTGTCTGAAGGTTATTCTGGTGACCCTAGGATACACTATCAGAGTTTGTGGCAGCCTCTGAATGCTCTATATGGAAGGGGCAGATGTTAATGCGAAGCCCAGGGTAGTGCTCACAATTTCTGAATACTGAACTTTTATAAACTTCAATTCAGAATGTTTCCTTCTATTCTCTCCTGGAATACATGATGTTATTCATTGTCCTGATTTATGACCATAAATCTTACTGGTAGCAGAATTATACATCCACATGTGGCCTTCCAGATGCGGTGACATATGGCTCCCAAACCTCCCCATTGCTATATCTGTACCACCCTAATTTGTGCCAAGGGATTTCCTTTAGAAATGATATGACTGTTTGTATAATTTTCACACACAAGCTTTGGTAGAGGATTGCTACAGGGAGGGTGAAATACGATGGCTTGGCAATGTGGCAGCAAACTGTTTTTATCTTGTTCCTTGAATGTTTTTTTTCTAGAAAGTTATCTTTTAAGTGATACAGATTTCTTTCTTGAATTGAACATTCGAAAGGTAGGAGAACACAAAGTATTCAGTCACGGCTACAGAAAGGCTCATATCCATAAGGACATTAGTGAGGAACTTGTTAATATCGCTGCTGCTTCTCTGCAGCTCATTACATAGAGGGATGTACATTTCTGTCACTTGAAGAGGTCACTTTTTTTCTCTGTTTGGAGTGATCATAACAATTTATCCTCCCTCCTGTGCTATTTATGGATCCCTTCTGTCGGATTTCATTTAGATTAGATACACTATCAAATGTAGATATGCAGCCAGGTTATAATGTGAAAAAAGACCTCAATTCAGCTTCTAAAAATGGCATAGATAAGTGACAGCCTGAAGCTTTCTGGGCTTAAGTCAGACTTATGCATCTAAATAATTTAAGTCTCTTAAACAGCAATTCATAGTTCAAAATTCACCTACAGTTGCTAGGAAATTAGCAGTAAGCATATAACGAGATGAAAAAAAAAAGATTCTTTACCTCCTTCTTCCAAGTGAACTTTTAATTTTCTGGATGAATGCTTTTTCAAAAATAAAACTTTTGTCTTTCAAATTCCTCTTTCTAACTACCTGTTTTTGAAAATATCTTTCTCCTAACTCATTTTTCTTTTGCGCTATATAGTTTCTTGAATGGATTGCAAAAGCATTCATGCTGTGGTCACTGTTCCCTAGAGTAGTTTCCATGGCATTTTTTCTTTATATCACAGTTGTACCTCTGGTGAGTTGTTGCACTGAGCAGGATTACTTTTTCAGTATTTGTGGCTTAAATACTCTTGGAGATTTCCATTTTCAGGTGCTTCTATAAGCCATGAAGACTTTTTTGTCTTAGGATTCTTAAACACAGTATTTTTTGTAAAAATGTTTAGATACCTGTAGTTTTGAATATTGCACCTTTTCCAGTTGATTTATCATAAAATCATAGATTTATGAGGGACCTGAAAGATCACCTAGTTCCAATCCCCCTGCCATGGGCAGGAACACCTGCCACTAGACCAGGTTGCTCAGAGCTTCATCCAATCTGGCCTTAAATACTTCCAGGTATGGGACATCCACAGCTTCTCTGGGCAACCTATTCCAGTGCCTCACAGTAAAGAGTTTCTTCCTATTTTCTAATCTAAACCAACCCTCCTTCATTTTAAAGTCATTGCACCTTGTCCTATCACTACATGTCATTGTAAAAAGTCCCTCTCTATCTTTCTTGTCAGCTTCCTCAGTTACTGAAAGGCCACAATTAGATCACCTTTAAACCTTCTCTTCTACAGTCTGAACAATCTCAGTTCTCCCAGACTTTCCTTATAGAAGAGGTTCTCCATTCTTCTAATCGTCTGCTTGGTCCTCCTCTGGACTCACTCCAGCAGGTCGATGTCTTTCCTGTGCTGACGACCCCAGAGCTGGATGCAGCACTCCAGGTGGGATCTCATCAGAGCAGAATAGAGGGGCAGAATCACCTCCGTTGACCTTCTGGCCATTCTTTTTGGATTTATTTCATAGGACTTTAAACTAAACTTCTTTCTTTCTAAGATACATCATATCTTTTTGCAACTGGACGTGTCTATCTTGTATTGGCCTTTTTAGCCACCAATGTACCTGCAACAAACGTGGGCAGTGCCATTCCCAAATCTTTATTCGCGAAGCCTAGCCATGACGATGATGATGACATCATACTTTTTAAAAATCAAATTAATGTAATTGAAAGTAAAATACTGAGTAGTAATTGACAGCTTAGGAGCACATCTAAACAGGAACATCTTTGTTATATTATTAGCAAATAAAAATAAATATATAGACAGGTATCTGAAAAGATATTACAGGAAAAAGATATTACAGAAATATACAGATTTATTCCTACGCTTTAGATTGACATAGGTTGACATGGATAACCAGGCAAAATATTATTGGGATCAAAGCTGATTAGAGAAGCCCAGGTAGAATGTGGTGCTGGATGAACACCTGGGACAGACAACCAGTTGAATACATGTCATCTGGGAGTGGGAATGTGCCAGTAAAGAATGGAATTATGGAAAGTTGGTAAAGCGTGATCTGAATAAGAAAAATATAAAAATTAATTCATTGTATGTAACACCGAAGTTGCTTCTTATTTTGAGGAAGCAGAACTGTAGCTTAAAATGCTTCTATTTCATAACAGAGGTTTTACTGTGGCAAAGAAACAGTAATAGTACATATTTTTCATCAAAGGAGCTGCTGTAGTCTGTAATGTATTTTCTTCGGCAGATGCCCGCATTTAATTGTGACTTCTGTGCCTAAACACAGGTAATGAAAGCCTCTGAATTCCAAGGAAAAAGTGTCTTTCTCTTTGACAATACTAGCAGATACTCCTAACTTGAAAATGGTATTGTATTGTTTGAGGAAATTCTATCATTTTTCTTTCTGAACTTCTTACCTAATTTTCTTGCTATATGCAGTGCATCATGAAAAAACCCACATTTCTGGTGAGTTATCAGTATCCGTTACTTTTCCCTACCACAATTAGTCATGAGTCTAGAAAAAGAAGAAAGAGAACTTTTTCCTGGGTCTCGGCACTTTGTCTGGTTTTTTTGTGTGTGAAGATCTTTTATTTTTCTTAAGGTAAGGATAAAAAAAGCATGAAACTTTGAAAGAGGTGATAGATACTACTTCTTTTTTATTGTCCAGAACTTGAACCGTGTCAATAAATTAATGTTATGAAATGGAAGTAGTAAAACATTGCCATAGATTTCAGCAGGACTGAGTTTTTATTATTGTGTTGATAAATGTACTTTGCACTTTTTTCCTGCTGAAATTGAAATGTTTGCTATCTTGCTGTATTTAAACTTCAAAAAAGTGCATGAAACTGAGGATTCTTTGATTTGCTTACTTTATGAGTTGCCTTTTTTATTTTATTTTTATTTTTTTCCTGTCCCCCTTGCCCCAAGCTGATGCTGTCATGCTTTCATTTATTTCTGAATGGAAATTCTACATTTCTGTACACCATTATAACTTTTACTTACTGATTCTTTTCCTTGTATTTTTATGATAATAGTTGACTATTTTAGCTGAAGGCATAAATTGGGATATTTTAATATCTTGGGATAAAGCTCAGTTCCTTACATCATCTTCTGGCAAATTCTCTAAACCTTTTCCATATCCTCCTTTGTCTTCTGTTTCTCAACTTTGGGGTTATTTTTTCTTGACCGACTGTAATTGGATCTTTTTACCTGCCTCTAAAAAAGTGGTTTTCTTCCTAGTTCTACTAAAAAAAGGGGTTGAAAATGTATCATGCCAGCTTTCTAAGGCTTTATCAGTGATAGTGAGAGATGCATCTTTTTTGTCTTTCTAGGTATTTAAAAAAAAAGGTTTTTAAAGTGATTAAACTGAACAATATTAATGAACTAATGCAGTGCATGTCCTGCATAGCTGCAGCATCTGCACAGCTGTTTTTTAACTCTAAAAAGTGAAAAGGCTACATGCTGTTAATATCCATCAGCATAGGTTCAGTTGTGTGCTTACTGTATTATTTATGGAGTTTCTTATAGTAATGCTAGAAAAGCAATAAATAACTGTTTGTTCCTTCACATTGGTAGCTGTTTTATCAGTAGTTAGCTGTTTCATCAGTACTAAACCTCACACCAACATCTGTAACAACTTTAAATTTTTATCGGAAGCATCAAATTAGTCTTTCTTTTTGCATACTCAAAAATGTATGTAAATGTGAACTTAGAATTATTGAATGGTTTGGTTTGAAAGGGTCCTTTTAAATTCACCTAGTCCCACCTGCCATGGGCAAGGACATCTTTCAGAAGATCAGGTTGTTTAAAGCCCCATCCAACCTGAATTTGAACACTTGCAGTGATGGGGCATCCGCAATTTCCCTGGACAACCTGTTCCATTATCTCATTACCCTCATCATAAAGAATTTCTTCATTGTGTCTGATCTAAACCTACCATCTTTCAGTTTAAAACCATCACCTTTTGTCCTGTCACTACAGGCCTTGGTAAGAAACCTCTCTGATCTTCTTTATAAGTCTCCATTATGTATATTGAAGGGCCACAGAAAGGTCTCAACTTACTCATACATGATAATATCAATTCTATGAAGCTAATTCTTCATTTTACTGGAAAGTCAGTTTGTGGACTAGTGCTGAAATAGCTGAATACTCAATAATTACGGAATCACGGAACATACCGTGTTGAAAGGGACCCACAAGGGTCATTGAGTCCAACTCCTGGCCCTGCACAGGACCATTCCCGAGAGTCACACCATCTGCCTGAGAGTATTGTCCAAATTCTTCTTGAACTCTGTCAGGCTTGATGCTGTAAACACTTCTCTGGAGAGCCTGTTCCAGTACCCAACCACCCTCTGGGTGAGGAACTTTTTTTAATATCTGACCTAAACCTCCCCAAAGGTTTAGGCCATTCCCGTGGATCCTGTCACTGGTCACCACAGAGAAGAGATCAGCATCTGCCCCTCCTCTTCCCCTCATGAGGAAGTCGTAGACTGAAATGAGGTCTTCCCCCAGTCTCCTCTTCTCCAGGCTGAACAAACGAAGTGACCTCATACGGATTCCCCTCAAGGCCCTTCCCCATCTTTGTTGCCCTCCTTTGGATGCTCTCTAACAGCTTAATATCTTTCTTATATTGCAGTGCCCAAAACTGCACACAATATTCAAGGTGAGGCTGCCCCAGTGCAGAGCAGAGCGGGACAATCCCCTCCCTCACCCGGCTGGCGATGCTGTGCCTGATGCTCCGCAGGACAGGGTTGACCCTCCTGGCTACCAGAGCACTGCTGACTCATATTCTGCTTTCCACTGATGAGGACCCCCAGGTCCCTTTCCATGGCACTGCTTTCCAGCATCTCATTCCCCAGTCTGTACATACATTCAGGATTGTCCCATCCCAGGTGCAGGATATGGCACTTCCCCTTGTTAAACTCCATATGGTTGGTGATTGCCCAGTTCTGTAATTTGATGAGGTCTCTCTGCAGGGCCTCCCTGCCTTTGAGAAAGTCAGCAGCTCCTCCCAGTTTTGTGTCACCTGCAAACTTGCTTAGTATCCCTTCCAGTCCTGCATCCAAGTAATTTATGAAGATGTTGAAGAGCAGAGGGCCTAAGATGGAGCCCTGTAGAACCCCACTAGTGACAGGTCCCCAGTCTGATGTCACCCCATTCACTGTTACCCTCTGTGCTTGACCTGTGAAATTGCTTACCCATTACGTGATGTATTTATCCAGCTGTGTGCTGGACAGTATGTCCAGAAGGATGTGATGAGAGACAGTATCGGAAGCTTTACTGAAATCCCAAAAGATTACATCAGCTGACTTCCCCTGATCAGCTAGGTGGGTTACCTTATCATAAAAGGAAATCAGGTTTGATGAACAGGACTTCCTTCTCATGAAGCTCTGCTGGCTGTAACTGATGACTGCATAGTCTTTCAGGTATTTTTCAATTCCTCCCAGAATAATGTTCTCCATAATTTTACTGGACATGGAAGTGAGAATGACAGGACTGTAGTTTCCAGGGTCCTCCTTGTCTTTCTAGAAGTAGGCAAGGAGGAGATTACTTTTTATTATTATTTCAATTAGTTTTACTATGCCAAATGGATATATTAATCAGAAAAATCTTTAGTCACAAATACTGGATATTGCTAGAGATCCTTGAAAAGGAGGCTTGTGCTGCATTTGCCTGGTGCTGTTTTTGAAGCCTGAAATGACCTGAGATTTGGCTCACTCAAAATTTGAGTGGGTTTTGAAAGGAGGTGACGTCACTGGACTCATTTTTTGGGAAACCTCATCCGGTTTTACAGAGACTATTTTAGCCACAGGTTTATGGTTTGGGATTTTTATGTTCATGAGGAAAGTAGCTTCTTCCAGCTGTGGGACAGTGTAGTTTTTCCGTAATTACTTGCTTTAAACTCAAATTTTATATCGCCAGTAAAGCATAGTTGAAATTGAACAAAGAGCTTTCTCATTGTGAATGCCTGTGCCTTTATTTAAGTTGTCTGTCTTTATTAAATAAATAGTTTTAATTATTTAGTAATTAACTAGATTAAGCATTTTCTACTGGGTAGGGAGTATTTTTTGTTGTTTTGCTTCCTTTTGAATTTTGTGTTAGGTTTTACTTTGTACAGCTCTGTTTAGACAAATCTAACCATGAAGTTGTCCATGTGTCCTAAAGTCAAGAGGAATTTAATTACCATGCTATTAAAGTTTAAAAATAAAATAAAAAATATAGTAGTATCTTTATACTAAGTCAAAAGAACCCTGGATATACTGGAAAATATTTCAATGTGATATTTATTTACCAGTCTGTGGTATGGCATGCATAATATTCTCAAACATAACGATTCAGCTTCTTTTGAAACTTGTTTCTAGTTCAATTTTCAGTATGTTTGCTGCTGTAATGAAACAAAAGGAGTTAGGTATCTGCAGTGAGGAATCTTCAGCAGGAAATCTGCAGATGTATGAGTGGTCATGGTCTGTGAACAGGTTGTTGGGACTCTGCCAGTAAAAATAAACTAAAATCTTTTCCTGTTTGTGTATCTGGACTTACTTGCTACAAGAATTTGCCAGAAAATCCAAATGTAACAGTATAATTTTAATTATATTCTTTTATGCTTCTTGCTTGTTGTGGGAAAAAATCTAGGACTGTTTTCATTAACTTCTCTTTTGTTATATGGTTACCAAAGTGATTTATGCTTGAATAGGACATGTATGTGATTTTTATACGGGAAAAAAAGGTGAAAATTATATTTTTCTCAGTTTAAAACCTGAGTTTTCCTAAAAGTGGACTGTTAAGCTCTATATTGAATATCTTGTAAACTCCTAAACCCCCTTTACTTTTTGGTATGCTCACAAACACTGTATCTGTGCCCTTTTTTTTGTCTTTTTTCCCCTTACTACTGGAAGATCCGTCTTGCTCAAAGTTACATAGAAAAGTTGCTTGTCACATTGCTTCCCCCAGACATATGCTGCGAGCCCAGTTCTGTTCCACCTCCCCCTCCCCCCATGTATCGTGTCCCTTCCTGCCTCTGTGCCTTTGCTGAACCATCTGTGCACTTTTCTTTGAGTCCCAAAGGCTTAAGAAATGTCCTATTTTGTTTGACATTAGTTTTGTGAATGTTAATCTGACAGGTGATGCTTTGATTTAGAATTGCTTCTACAACCTGAAATTTTTTTTTTTAAAGGTGACATATTTCCCTTTCAGTTTCAAATTCTATCAGCCTCTTGAAGTTCTGCAGCAGTAATGAAAAGCATTGCATTGTCTAATGTTTGTGATTAATGTATGATCGATTTGGATAAATCACAGACTAAGTGCTACATTTCCTTCTTGCTAAGACAGGGATGAATACTCTTTTCTGTGGAAGGAAATAGCTTTTGCTATTTTTTTACCTATTTTATAGGCAACAGCAAGAGGAATAGTCTCACTGAACCATAAAATGAATTCTGTGATTCTTTTTGACTGGTCAACATCTGCAAACCTGTTCATTCCTACAGAATAACAAAAAAACCCAAAAAACAAAACCAAAATCTTCTTTCACATCTGAGTTCATATCCTTAACAAACTGAGAAGCACCAACTGAATTTAACATGGAATCACAGAATACATATGTCCCAAGTTGGAAGGGACCCTATAACTAACCTATGACTAAGATCATCATACAGATACTCCTTGACCTCTGCCATGATCTCTTCCCTGGAGAGCCTGTTTCAGTGACTGACCACTGTCAGTGAATAACCTTTTCCTAATGCCCAACGGAAGTTCCCCTAATGCATCTTCATTCCATTTCCTCTTGCTCTGTCTTTTTGCCACAAGAGAGACCAGCACATCCCCCTCCACTGCTCCCTGTGGGGAAACTGTAGGCTGTGAGAAGGTCTCCCCTCAGCCTTCTTTTCTCCAAGCTGAACAAACGTAGTGACTTCAGCTGCTATTACAGGGCAAGACTTGCAGGGTCTTGCCCTCAAGGCCTTACACCATCTTGGTCACCCTCCTCTGGACAAACTTTAATGGTTTGATGACTTTCTTATACTGAGGCACCTAAAACAGCGTACCGTGCTTGAGGTGTAGTGCAGTGTAGAGCGAGATAATCATGTCCGTAGACTAGCTGTTGATGCCTGATGGACCCCGGGAGATGCTTGGTCCCGTTGGCTTCCAGGGCACACTGTTGACTTGCTTTCAACTTGATCTGGACCCCCAGATCTCTTTCCTGGCTGTTCACAAATGCAGCCTCTTCCATGGATATTCAGATTACTGATTTCAAAAGAATAGGAAGAAAAATAATCAAGCTTTTAATGTATTTAAACAACATCTTTATATGTTTCACATGTTTATGATGGCAGGTGCAATGTTCTGCAGTGCTCCTTCTCATGTGTTTGCCAAAACCATTAATTCCAACTGTTTTCATCCAGTCAGGATTGCTTGTTTAATTGAGAACAAGCATTGAGTCATCTTTTGCCCTGGTTTTGCTTGTTGTGCTTTTGTTTTCACCTGAATCAAGTGGGATTTTTTTTTGTATGTGCATGGGAATGGTTTTGGGTTCTTTTTTCTGTTGTGTATGTGTGTTTTCGTGTCTGTTTTTTCCTTTTTTTTGTTCCCCAAGTCTTCATGAAACTTGGTGGTTTTAGCTGTGATTTTTCTTGAGGTCTTGAAATCTGCAATTCAAAACTGAATTCGAGTGTTGAAAGAAGAAGCCTACACAGTTGAAACTGAAACGCCTGTGCATGTGAAATCTTTCAGATTAGAGTACTTACCACAGTTGTAACCCTAACAAGAAGGGAAGCCACTTGGTCAGAAGAGAAGTCACTTGGTAAGAAGTCCATTATTTTTGTATGTATGTATATCTATGCAAAAGTGCATAGATACAGAATTTATTTTATTAAATCAGGAGCTTGTTGCTAGATAAAATTTTTAAACATTTTGTTTTGGGAACTGATAGCTGATATTTGTGTCTGAGATTTACAAAGGTGTAAGCTCCTTGTAATTAACTGTATGTACAAAAAGTAATTAAGTGTATGTACAAAAAAATTTGCATTAAAAATAGTTGCAAGTATATGTATATCCATACTAATCCCTGGGGGCAAAACCAGCTGGTTGGTTTGATGTGTGTTGGGTCTTATTTTATTTGCTTAACCTTGAGACACTGAGCAAGAGTGGACAAGAGCTCAGTCAAAATGTGCGTTGTGTTGGGTTCCCCCACCTGCACAAGACTTACTTTCCATAACCTTTATGAATGTTATTAGCTTTTCATCTTATTGTGTCCTAGTGCTATTACTAAATGACAATATGCATTTGCAGCAGAGGTCAGCAAGTTTTGCTTTTTGTGTTGAAGTCATCACCTAGGTGCATTAATAAGTCTCTTGCATTGTGGCTGGCAAGTTCTGGCAGGAAGGATGTATTATAGTACTGATGTATAAATTATCAAAGATAATGTTGTTTCGTTTGGTTTCTTTTTACCAGTGACATTGGTGAAATCACAGAAAACTAATCATGGTGAAAATAATTTTCAGACTTCTACCTGTGGTCCAGTATAATTGCCTGATACAGAAAATCTGTTTTCTTGGTTTGTATTCCACTGCTGAAAATGCCAAAGTATTAATCAAACTTCCATGTATCATTTAGTCTCTGCTGAATCATACCCTTAAAAAATGTCAGTTTAGAATTAAAACTTGTCTTGTGAAAACAAGTAAAGCTCTCCAGTAAAGAAATCTATTGTCAAAGGACATTCAATGTAAATGTTCTTCAAACCATCAGCTTTAGGGAAAGGATTACTTTCTTGTAAGACAAGTTATACAAAATTCATTGCTTATCAAACACTGCAAATAACAGTTTGAACAATTAAAGATCTTGTGGTAATAGTTCTTTGGACACTGAAAAACCAAAATTAAAGCCTAATGTATCTACAAACTAGAGTAAAAAAAATTGTCCAATCTTTGAGAAAATTCAATGACAGCAAAAATGATTCTTTTTGTGTGATAAGTTTTTATAAAATGACTCATATGTTTTCTGGCCAGCTGTATGCTTTTCCTGAGGAAACTTTGACTGAAACTTGTTTTCAATGAACAGAAAACTACTTTGCTGTTAAGCAACAAAAGCTGAAGGATTCTTCATGGTAATAAAGACAAAAAATCCCTTTAGTGCTAAGCAGATAAACCCATTTTTCCATCATAATGAAAAATTTTGACTCGTCTCAGTTACTTTTGATGCATAAAATAACATTGGACCGCATCTGGTCTAATGAATCACAACTAGGAAAAATTTCTACCTAGAAGTTGCTTCTACTTCTTTCTAAGCTTGCTGACAACTTCTGTGTACCTGCAGACCCTCTCCTGTGTTGATTGTCTCATTAGGGTGACTTAATCACTTTGTAAAAATCTTAAATATGTCAATCACCACTCATCACTGTGGTTGGTGCCTGTACTATGCTGTGTTGTCCCCCTCTGCTTTGTTTCCTGGCAAACGTTCCAAGATCCTTGCAGGAGGAATTCTTTAGGTGCTACATAAACACAGGACAATCTTGTTCTCACCTGGGGTCTCTGTGTTACATAATGGAAGTAGCTGGCTGATTTCTGTAGGTGGTTGCCGTGATTCTTGACTTGTGTTTTACCTATTTGTAGGTGCTTCTCTTTCTTTGTATTGTTGTGACTCTTGACCTACAATGAAGTTGTCATTAGTTTGTATTTTGCATGTCTTACTCCTGTGTACTATTTATTTTTCTCAAAAATTTTCTGTCTAGTAGAGGTCAGAATTGCCAGTGATCCAAATAGTCCTGCGGATTCAAGTTCTCCGCTTTGTATTTTCTTCAAATACTCATTTCTCAGATTAATATTTTAAAGCCAATAAGAGATAAAATTCAGAAAGCATTTTAATTTTTTTTTCCTAAACCAATATCTCATAAATGGCTTAGACTTTTAGAAATCAGAAATATATGTAAGTATAGAAGTATAGTAATTTAACTGTAAATGAGGTAACACTTCTATAGCTTTTTGAATATGCCTGTGTCACTGCAGGAATGCATCTGAGACTGGGTACTATTTCTGTAGTGGAGAAGGTGGTACACATGGAAAACTCATGTTGGAGGGCTGTGTTTTGTAGTCCATGTGAATGTACTAATTCAAGTCCATTGAGGCATGGAGTAAGAGCTCTTCCATATTTGACATTTCAGGAAAGTTTTGATAACTTTTAAAGCTCTGTTAAATAACAGAGTATCCAATATCTTACTAAATGGTTTGAATCCTGGATGGGACATCTAGCTCTTAATTTAATGGAAGTAGCAAAAGTGGTTCAGAAGAAACCAAGAACAGTTTTTTAGCCTCTGTGGAAGGGCTAGGGAGCAGCAAAATATTATGGTGATTCACCCTGAAGTTTGTCTGGATTCATCCAAACCAAGTGTCAAAGCAAAGCTTACAGAGACATGTTGTGTTCTAAAAATATGAAGTGTTTGCAAATCAGATTCTCTTGAATATGATTATCCATGCTAATATCTCTATATAAACATACAATCTAACATGAATTTGGATTTTTCAAGGGTGTTAAGCTGTGAGTTCACTCTAGCCTTTTTGAAGGCAGTGGTGATATTGCCAAGTGTTTATATTTAGCTTTTTGATCACATCAAAGTGTTTAATCATTACATAATAAGGAAGGTGTCGGTGAGGGAGAGTATGTCCTTTTGTCTTAAAACCAGGAAAACTTTATTACCATATATCTAAGTGAAATGAATGCAAATAGTTATACTGAAAGTAAATTTTTGGTGATTCCAAATTAAATTTTTATAATGTCTGAGGAAATTTATACATAAAGCTGCTCTTCTAAAATTTTATTAAATTTTTTTCCTTTTAACTTAACCATCACATACCCTCATGTTTCCTTTAAGAGCTGAGAAGGAAAGCAAGACTGATTCCTTCAGAGGGCAGTTCAGATCCCAGGCTGAGCATCTGAGGTTCCCTTTGGAGGCTTTCTCTTCCAGATAAGTAGTTTCTTCTTGTCGAGTCTAAGACAGACAGACTTCCATACCGAGTTGTTTCATGAGATGTGTTCTGTTACTCTAAATAAGTACGATGTTGAAGAAATGCAAAAGTGCATTTTTGTGTAAAGGAAGCTTTGATATTCTGATATAGTCTAGTTACAAAGTCTCACTTCTGTAAATATTCAAGTGCTGTGCATCTCAGATTAAATTTAAAACATGAAAACTAGTTATAGTGCCCTTGACTTGAAACGATAGAGTAAAAAAGAAATAGGGGGAAATTGTGTCACCGTCTGAAGTCCTTTATTGGTAGCTGTATGTTACCACACTGTGCAACCAGGTTCAATAGCAGCTGAAATACAACTCAGTTTAAGAGAAAAGAAGGGGGAGTCACTGAGAGAAATTTAGTTTTCAACTGGTGAAAAGGCAAATTTAAACCAAAGCTGAAATGCTGTGGACAATATATTATAGGCTCAAAGGATTTTAGAAGTGCTCTGTTTACTGTCTCTTGTTCCTTTGAAAGAACTAATTTGTAGTTCTAGTGCTCTGTATTATGTTGGGTTACCTGAACTCCTGGGAAAAGTTGTATTTTAATTACATGAATGGTAAAAGTTTGCATGCTTAACTTTTTCTTCTTATGTAGAACTATTTATTAAGAATGTGTTTTGAAGTGATGTTTTTTATTCTGTGTATATTCAGACATAGAATAAACGGTCTGTCTACCTCATTCTCTTCTTCCCTCTACTGTAACCTGTTGTTAATAATTTTCATGGGTTAAAATTACTCTAATCTCATGCATTTTTAGAGAAATGGATGTTCTTAAGCACACAGCAGGCAGAGATGGGTAAGAGTATGCTCAGGGTTGTTTCTTTTCACATACCTTAAAAGCAGGGTTTTGTTTTGTTTTGTTTCTTTTTTGTTTTAATTATCAGTGACTAAGTTATTAATGATGATTGATAATAAATTACTGATTAATCAATTCTGGCCTCCCTAAAATATTCCCTAAATTAATCACAGTTTAGGCCAGTAGTGCAGAGCTCACACTGCTTATTTAGGTCTCTGTACTCCAGCTGTCATTTAACTTTGCTTACCACAGAAGTCTGCTTAAAATTTTTCAAGGGCAAATTTCAGAATTTAGAAAGCATTTCTAAAATAAGTGCTTGAGTTGTCTCTGGGGCTTCCTTCCCTGGAGCTTGGATAATAAGTTTTGGTAGGGCTGGGGAAGAGAGTCAAAATAAAAGAAACTTAGAATTGTGATTTCCTTCAAAGTAATCTGTAGTTACTAACTTTGTCCAGCTTTTTGAAAAAAAGAAAAGGTTGTGAGAGACAGATTCTTTCTTTTAATTGTATTCATCTGATGGAAGTTTCTCCACACAGCTGTGTAGGGGGAGAGGACTTTACCCACTTTCATACTACCCGTGAGGGCTGTTCTTTGTGTGTCTTGTAGCAGGATGGCTGAGGCTGGAAAGCTTCTCTAGAGATTGTCTAATTCAATCACAGTGCACAAAGCACAGCCAGTTGCAGTAGGTGGTCAAGGCCATGTTCACTTGGGTTTTGAGTATCTCCAAGGATGGAGACAACACAGTCACCCTGGGCAACCTGTTCCAATGAAAAAGGCCTTTATTTCTTTGTTTCCTTATGTTTAACTGGATTTCTTCGATGGTATTTTTTTTCTGCTGCTAGCCACCGAACTTCAGTTTAGAAGTAGTATCTTCTCTTGTGAGCTACCCGTATGCTGCAGAGAACTTCTGATACTTGCACCCCTCTTTTCAACAGCTTTGTGAAGACTGAGAAGTCCATTATGTTTCCCTGATTCTAGCAGAGCCTGTTGGCAGGAAGGAACTCTTCCCCTCTGGAAGTGCCAGTGTATGTTGATTAATGATACAGTCTCAGTTGTATTTTACATTGCTTCAAGTGGTAGAAGTGACAGAAATCAAATTTATGCTTCAGTGACCTCTATATTTAGGATTCATTTTCCATAGAAGTTGTTCTTTTTGTTTCCAAACTGTTTATAAGCAATTAAAATCTGGAATAATTAAAAAGAAAAAAATCAAAATGTGACCATAGGGAAGCCTGTCTCATTTTCTATTTCTTCTATGAAAGCATCATATAAGCCAATCTCTCACCTGGTGTGGTCCTTGCTATTGCCTGGTTGTACTTGATGCAGGATGAATCTTGTAGTTCAGTTCTTGCTTTGTCAGAGCACAGCTGGATGTGCACCCCTCTTGGCACAGCCAAAGGACTGGCATGAAGAAGGGAGACAGGACAACTTAAGCTGCAGCAGCTGCAATGTAAACAAGTTTCAAAACCTGATGAGGCTCAAAAAAAGGTTGAGTTTTTTTTATTTTAGCTATATCATATTTCTAACTGGTTTCACGGAGAAATGGAGCAGAAGCTTGTGCCAATTTGATGTAATTGGCATAGCAGAAGTCCAGCCAGCAGCTTAGCAGCACATTATTTATTCCTGTTGATTGAGGCCTTGGATTCTTTTTTGGTGGAAGACATGATCTCATCTTGCTCTTTAGAGATCTTGTTCACTTCATCTCTATAGTAGATGATGAGTGTAGAAGACATTATCAAATGGCTGTACAACTCTGTTGCTTGCTTAAGAGAGTTTCAGGAAGGGGGATATATCTTACTGGACAGAAGTCTGAACCTCTCACAACAGCGTGAGCAGTGTGCTCATAGCATGTGTGAGGTATAATGCTGCTTAATATTGCATATGAGTGATTGGAAAAGTATAAGAATTTAACCAACTGTTCAAAAGAAATAGTTATATGTTAGTAGTATAACTCAGGATTCTTTACTGATTCTGTAAGAGGTACTTTTCTGTTAATCAAAATGTAAAATATTACTTTGTTGGGAAAATATAGAGTGTGACAGTCCAGAACTTGCTGCCAGAGTGGTTATTTAATACTGAACCTTCAAAGGTATGATTGCAAAATTGTTATAGACTTCAAAAAGTCTTTAAGTAGATACCTAATTAAGAATAAGATGCCTGAACATCTTATGGTAAAATACTTAATCCTGCACTGAGCTCTGGATTCTGAAGGCTTTGCTGTGGAACCGCTAAATTCTCCCTGAAAGGAGTTATATACCCAAGTATCTATTGAAAATGTTGCAAGTAAATCTGGGCTGTATTTGCATATAAAGGTCACTGCATAATAGCATATGCTGCATAATGTCCTGATTTTAGTTTAGCTTTTTCTTATTTTACAGTTGTAAACCAATTAGAATAGCCATTTGCTCTTGGAACCGATGTCTTTAAGTCCTTTGTGTTAGAATTCACACCATTCTTTAACACCTTAACACCTTTCACATATGCCAGCTCTCTTCCTAATCAAATTTAGAAGTTTCATACAAAGTTAGAAGGGTTGGATTTGGCACTCAGGATTTGGCTTACATGGGTGCAAATCACTTTAGTAAAAGTTCATTGAGATTTTTCTTCCAGACTTTATGTTGTCATGCCTTTTTTTTTTTTTTTTTAAGAACTGTAGCTTGATCTTTATTTAAATCTGATTTTCATTATATACAGTATGATTACCTATTCAATAATTTTTTTGAGTAAAATATCTTTCATTTAAAAGTGGTATTCTTTTTTAACCATCATCTTTTTCATGTTCTGTAGAGAACAATTATTGTTCTTTCAGTTTATTTTTTTTTAACCTTTCAGATTGGTTTTATTTGAGCTTTTTCTAAACTGGTCATTGGGAAACAGAATTTGTACCATTCTGACAACTGTTTTAGATACTTAGTTTTTTAACACACAAGCTGCTAAATGTGAGAAGTGATTACTTTTCCTTTTTGGTGACACTTGAGGCCAATGACCTCCAGCATTTTGATTTCAATTCCAAACAACAATTTTGTTGGTAAGTAACTTAAAGCTATTTTAAAACAATGTATGCAGCAGAGAATTGACTTGATGTGTTATTAGGAGTGCTGACCTGTCATGGTCAGAGTTTAATGAAGTGTATAATTCTATACTTTTATCTGTAGAATCCTCCATAATGATTTTCTAAACTCCTTTACAAATAGAGTTATTAAGGAGTTGGGTAAAAAATCCTCCTTGAGGAGAAATATCTGGAAGATACCTCCAGGATGTAGTTTTGAAAACTATGGATTCATTTCAGAAGTTCTCATGAAAAATTCATCTTGAGAACAGGGAAAATAGAAGTAGGAATATATTTTTCATCTGAATTCTGTTAATTTGTATTCATTGCAGCCTATTTCAGAAACTCGATTCCCAAAAGAATTTTGAAGTATAGGCACAAGATAGAAAAAATATAGTCAGTGAATACAGTTTTGGGATGACACAGCGAGAGATGATAGTTGAAAGGAATAGTATTAACTTGAAATGCTTACTTGTGTTTGAAAATACTGTACCTACATATAGTCATGAGAAACAAGGTTTGTCGTGGCTGATGGGCATGAAGACCTACATTCCATCTTGCACTGTTCTTTTGTGGCAATTTCAAAGGTGCATCAGTCCTTGGAGCACATGAACTGTTGAATTTCTTTTGAAGAAAAAGGGGAAGGTTCCTGGGTAAGCAAATGCAACTCACTGATGTGTAGCATCACCTCCGGTGATATATCTGAAGATAGAAGTTAGTTTGCTGTATATTGTGCTATAACTTAATATTCTGAGTTGATAATGAGTAGAGGATGAATTATCATTCAGTTAAAATGTAGTGCCTTAGGAAGTGCAGTTAGTCTGTATTAAATTCTGGAGCCACTTGCTGTACCTTGGTATCTTCAGGATTTGTCTGATTAGGAATTGTGTGACGTGTTTTGGGGGTGGAGTACAAATGCACCACCCAATGAGCGTAGTACCTCACATGAAATTTTAATGTACAGTGGTCAGTGCTGTGCTTTTTTCCCTTTGGTTCAGTGCTAGCGTTAAAAAATATGTGACAGTGCTGTTTATAGGCTCTAATTTTGCAATATGACTTTCCTTCAGTAAAAGAAAAGAAATTAAGCATGTCAGCTTATCAGTAGAAGTGTATTTGAACGAGAGTGATGGCGTTGTGAGTGTAATTCTGTATATTGTGATGTGGAATTTTTCATGGTTCTTAATGTGAGCTTTGACAATATGAGACTTATATCTTATTTGCAAGGAGTTGTTAAAAGTGAACCTGAACAACAACATTCATCTTAGTGAAAGCTTTGCATTTACAAGTAGTATATGGAAATAGAGTATCAGTAAGGATGCCAACTACCACTTCATTAAATATAAGACTACCAGTGCAGTTGATTTTACAAAATTCCTTAACAGAAATCTTTTTATGGGGATCCCAGCAGAATGCTTTCTTATACAGGAATTATTCTCAGTAGGTTTAACTACAATGAATATTCAGTGCTGATGCTGTCTGTGATGATCTTGAAAAATCCTGAAGTTCCACATCATGTAATCACAGAGTAGCTCCAGACCTCTGGAGATACCTAGTCCACACCCTTCCTCAAGGCTGGATTAACTACAGCAGGTTGCCCAAGGTTGTATACAATCTCCAAGGATTGAAACTCAACAAACTTGCTGGGCAGCCTGTTCCTGAGATGTTTGACCTCAATAACAGTGAAAAAGTGCCTTGTAATGTTTAAATGGAATTGCCCATATTTCAGTTTGTGCACATTGACTCTTTTTCTGTCACTAGGGATCACTGAGAAGAGTCTTGTTCTGTCTTCTTCACTGCTTTTTACGTAGCTGCTCTGCAATGGAGCACCTCTTTTTCCTCTGACCTTGGTGTTCCTTCTGTTTCTCACTTTTTTTTCTGCCACCCACCCCCTTCCCCCAATCTTGGCACATATACATTCAGTAGATCCATTTTCTCTAGCCCATTGAAGACCCTCTGAATGACAGCACAACCATCTGCTCTGTCAACCACTTCTTCCAATTTCGAGCTGTCTGTGGAATTGCTGAGGTTATGCTCTCTACCATGAGGCAGGTCCTTAATGAAAAGCAGTATTGGCACCAGTATTGACCCCTGGGGGCTTCATTAAAATGACTGGCCTCCAGCTGGACTTTGGCCTGCAGATCACAACTCTTAAGGACTGGCACTGCAGCCAATTTTCAGACACCCCTGCTGTCCACTTTTTATCTGTGTTTCAGAATTTTTGGGAATGTTCTGGGGGACAGTGTTGAAAGGCTTGCTAAAGTCAGGATAAACAGCGTTCTCAGCTCATCCATGTTCTAGCTATTTTGTTGTAGAAAGCTATCATGTTGGCCAAGCATGATTTTCCTTCATAACTATACGCTGCCTATTTCCCATCACCTTCCTGTCCTTCACGTGCTTGCAAATTGTTTCCAGGATTATTTTCTTCGTCACCTTCCAAGAAATTGGGGTGATGTGGTCCGGCCTTTAGTTCTCTGTCTTCTCCTTCCTATCCTTCTTGAAGACAGGAGTGATGTCTGCTTTTTTATAGTCTATTTGAACCTCCCATAGTCATGACCTTTCAAAGGTGTTTTGAGAGTGGCCTTGCAGTGATACTGTCCAGATCCCTCAGCACTCAGGGAACATCCATCCCAACAGGTCACATAAAGTTTTATACGTCCAGCTTGTTTAAATCTTCCTTAACCTAGTTCTTCTCCAAGGATAAGTGTTCCTTGCTCCGGAAGAGCAAGGAAGAGCTATGAAGCGTCTTCTTTCTACAGAGTTTCAGCAAAGCTGGTATCCATAACCCAATACAGGATTGATGGGATCCCTGTTTTGAGTGTGGAATGTCAGTATTTGACAGTAACCAGTCATATCTACTGATCTCTCTCACACACAGCTAATTACTTGAAATTACCTTTATTGGTGAAAAAAGGTAAAGATTTGTTTGTGAGGAGAAAGCTTAACCATCTGAGAGTGCGGTCTGAACTGACTACACATCCTCTGGTCGTACTAGCTTCAAATATCCATTGGGGTGGGAGGGTCTATGCAAAATGAACTTACACATAATTATAGTTTTAGCTATTGTGACTGTAAGTGAATTTAGAATATTAGAATATTGTCAAATTCTAATACTCGCAATTTTCCTGATGCCCAAAAATATTATGTATTACGTTTACTTTAAATGTATACTGAAAATCCACTCTTGCAAAGTCTCTGCTTTCTGAAACATACTGCACAGTCCCAGCTGGGGCTGGATACTGAATGAATGGATGTTGGATTCACTGGAAAGTATTTCTTCACGATCTTTGTAGCTGCTAAGATAATAATGAACTCTCTAAAATCAAGTAGAATCTTAAAACTCCTCAATTGCATGTTGATTGTCCTTATTTTGATGGATCTTGGAACTGTACACCTGCCTCAGTCAGAGTAAGGATGTGCCCAAATACAGGTTTTGGATTAGATTAACTGTAGAGTCTGTTCAGTTGAATAGCAGTTCCGTCTGGTATTTGATGAATTTTGACATGTCAGGTAAGCAAGGGAAAGTAATTAAGATTTTCATGAAGTATGAATTTTGGTTTTACAGGTGCTGTCTGTTGGAGTGCTGGACGTGTCCAGATATCATCCCTATTTGAGCAGTGTATGTCCAGCTTGCTTTATGGGGCATAAAAGCAGAAGTTACTTATCTAAATGTGTGATTTACCTGTCTTGAATGATAATGATGCTAAACTTAAGTGATTATACTTGGTTAAAATGTAATTTACTATCTGGAATTTGGCTGAGTTCAGCTTGAAACTAAATGTGCAGTTGGTGCTTTAAAAAAAGTGACAAAAACTGCTAAAATATTCAGCACTAAGAATATCTTTGACTACTTAGATGCTTTAGGAGCAGTGGCTGAATAGGATAGTCACAGTCGTAATGCACTACAACCTTCTCTTCTTTCTCATGATGCTGTTTATATCATGCTTGAATGAAAATATATTTTAGTTCCCTGAAAGCCTCTTCTCTGCAGCTTTTAACTTTCAGCAGATAGGAGTATTAGAGGAACATTTTTGCCTCTGCTTCTGCATTGAACTGAGAAAGTCACAGGACTGTGAAAGGATTGAGCCAAATTGCAGAACCTTCCTTGCCCTACTCTTGAGCAGCCCACGCTATTAGCGACTATCTTTGTGGAGTCAGAGATTTCATTAGCTAGTCGTGGGAGATCCATTCAACTATGCTAATTATTTCAACAAGTTCTATTCGTGAGCTGTTTAAACATGGGAGCTTACGGAAGTAGTAGCTATTCCAGAAAGACTTTTGAATGCAGATCTGTTTCTGCACATTCATGTTTCAATGCTGACTGCAGACATCTACAGTAAGAGTAAAACTATGAATTAAACCATCAGGATATAATCCAGATATTTCTTCCTCAAGTTTTCTATTTTGTACAGTGCCCTGATCATAGAGGAAAGGGAAAGGACCAGTTCATCCTTTTACTTTCTGGTATTCTTATGTGACTATTGATGGACTGTAATGCAAATTATTATTTGAATCTGGACTACTCTGAAGCTTGAGAATTTCTAAATGTTATTCTTGTTTTCAGTGTTCATGAGCTCTTGGATTTGCAGCAAAATGTACATGATAGAAAGAACCTTCAGGGTGAGAAATTTTAAATATAGTTCTGTTTAAGTGTGTTTGACTTAATTATAACATATTAAAAATATTATGTTGTCAGTGTATAGTCAAAGGTGTTTTTTCTTCTTTACATTCCTCAGATTTACCTCGCTTCTGGAAAAATCTCAAAATCTGAACGTCTTCTTTACACTGTCTACAAGATACCATTCCATTAAGAACAATGAACTCCACAACACCAGGTCAGTTCGTTTGTATTTATACCTTGCTCCTCCAGAACTCTGTGCTGTATTAGAAAGTACATAATTCTTTGTGTCGATGAAATGAATTTGGCAAGCAACTGATATGCCAACTGCACTTCATATGATATGATATGATACAATAAAGCAGGACAATGGCTATACAGACAGAAAAGGCTATTTTGGGGATAACTTGTCACAGTTGAATTGTAAAGCCAGTATTATCCTACAGTGCATTTAAAACATTTTTTTGGTTTTTAGTAATAAACTGATTAGTCATGATTGGACATGAATAGGCATTTTATAACATTTTAGTTACAAGTATTAGTAATTAGTCATTATTTTCTGCCTTTGCACAATTGCTTCTTTAGAAAAAAAGACTGTGAATGGTATTCTGTTATTTTTCTTTTTGGGTCCAAAGTCATATTTGCCCATAATGGGCATTCTCTGCAGAGCTTCATCCTTTAAATAGATGTAATTAACAATGATCTCTTAACCTGCTTTATCCAATACCTGCAAAATGAATTTACTGCAGGTTCACCTGATAGAAAGGGAACTATCAGTAGCTGTACACAGTGTTTAAACTTCCAAGATGCATATGGAACATGTCTTGACATCAGTTCTTTTGGGGAGCGAGAGTCCCCAGTTCAAATCTGTGCAACATCCCATATGGTTCACACTTTGTTCACCCACACTTGAAGTATTTATTTCTAGTACTGTTGGTAAAATAACCCTTTACAGGTGGCTTATTTTAAGTCTGCTTTGGTTTTGTGCGAACAGCCTATAAAAGCATCAGGGAAAACACTGCAATACTTTTTAAGGTGTATTTATCTGTAGATGCCCTATCTCATAGAAATTTATTTTGGTGAGGACCTTTGGAGAATTGTTGATTGTAGTATTGAAAACTGGCAATAACTGCTTTTACATGAAATAGAGTCAAGCATAGCTGGATTTCAGCCTTGGCCTCTTTTTCTTACATTCAGTGAATTATCCATACAAAACATGACAGGGCTTCAGCATAAAATCATGCCTTTATCTCTATCGCAGTGGTGCCTAATATGAAATAATCCTGCACTTTCCTAACATGCAGTTCAAATGCCAAGATACTTCAGTCGATTGGGTATCTTTCTAATGTTTCTTCTTTTCTGTTAGATGTAGTCTGTGGAAATAGGCTAAAATGAAATCGTCTCTTACAAAAAGAAAATAAATTTTCCAATGCTCTTATTACTATGAAGAAAGAAGACAGCAAACATGAATGCATATTTACTATCTGTTTCTACAGACTAAATCTAACACAAGAAAGAAGAAACATTCAATATGATCAGATTACTTGTAAAGGTATTTAGACACTTCAGAACCATGGCTTTTAGTAGGAAGCTAAATATCTTTAAATCAAGTCCTTAGTGTCCCCCATCATTAGAGTTTGCCTCTGAAAACCATGAGTTGCTTCAGCTACTATTTCAGAACACCTCTGTGACATGTACAGAAATGCAGTATGCAAGGGCAGTGTCAGCCATGGGATTCTCATTTTTCTTTCCCTCAGTGAAAGGGAAATGAGGCAGAATTTATTTGGACTTAAGTCTCACATCCTGCTTAAAGTAAATGCTATGGACTAAAGGAGAATGACTGTCTCCACGTGACATCTCTTCTGTCTCCCGACTGAGGGAGTCTGAGATGTGTTTTGTGAAGTGTTCTATCACCTTTTGGCAGTCATTCAAATTTCTGGTTCCAGTGTGGTCACTGTGATGGACTGATAGGGAATACAGTGATAGGAGAGGTGTTCTACATCTGTGAGCAGTTAACACTTGATCAGAATTTTTTAGGAGATAAAAATTGCAAAGTTTTCTTTTTGCATCCATAGTAACTGAGTTCCCCTTTTCCAGTCCTATTCAAGCATATGCATTTTTTTCCTATATGGCTAATATGTCTTTATCCCATGGCAATTTTTATTGCTTCTTTTTCTTTCTCCTGTGGTTTGCTTTTTAGGAAGGTTAACCTTATGAGATGAAGAGGTGGAAGGACTGTCCCTTCCAACCCAAACTATTTTGTGACTCTGTGATTCCTATGATTCAACTTCTTACTTAGGTTTAAAATATATATCAGGAGGTATTGTTTCACTTGTAAGACATTCCAGTAGTTGAGGAAGTATCCCTAGTATTCCAAAAGAAAAATTAATGGATTGGCAGTGACATGAGCAGGTTGTTCCTGTGCTGGTGTGCCTGGAACAGCTGGAAGGCAGTTCTGGCATTAATGGCACATAGTTTAAGTCGCAAAAACCTAATTGAGATGTGTCTAGTACTTTTTGAGTTGAGGGTTTTGTGCTTTTTCTTTTTTAGTCCTGAGAATCTTGAGCTTCTTCAAGGAATTGGTTGCTATATTCAGTTACAGCCAGTGGTTAGGGCAGTTTAAAATAGTTTCTAAGCAGCAAACTTCAGGTACATACAGTATACAAACAGTATTAACATAATTAAACCTACTCCTTTTCTGTTGTGTAACACCAGGAATGCTACCTCATTTGAATACCAATCTATGTGTCTGGTACCTAAGACCTGAAAATTTTCATAATGTATTGTAAGTGTTTTCATTTTGGGTCATGTTTACAAAATGGTAAATGTACGTTTTGTTCTGTTTATCCATCCCACATATATATATAACTTGTGTATGTACATTCATACATGCTGTTTACACGAAAGATAAGTATACTTTCAGAAAAAAAAATGAAGAAAAAGCAAGAGGCAAACTTGTAAAGCAGTGTTACTCTATAGATGAATGGTATAGGCCTGTCCACTTCATGGCTGGCTTGTTCTGTCAATGAAAAATTCTGAAATGTTGTAGAAGGTTCAAAGATTATGTGCACTATGCCAGATTTCTGTGTTTTTATAATGTAATGTGCTAAGTGAAGAAAAATACATATTCCTTAGAATAGCTTTCCCTTCATACCTAAATTGTTGGAAAGCCCATTGAAAGACCTGATGTGGAACAAGTAAAAAATTATGCACGTTTTATTCAAATGGTATTTGAGGAACCTCTTTGGATAGATTTTGTTCACAGCACCAATGCACGTAAGTATTTTTTTACATTGTATGATGCAATGAAGGGGTCACCAGCATATCAACATGTACTTGCAACAACACTGTAGCCTCTTAGGTTGATCCCAGCTCTCTGAACCTTCAGGGACCAGGTTCTTGCTGATCTGTAGGGCTATAAAGTAAATGCTGAATCCCAGCAGAGAAAGGTACTGATGTTTGCTTTGTTTGTTATAAATGGTAAGATCATTAAGGAAATGTTTACATTCTGTTGCCATTGCATGTTCTGAACTGATTGCTGTTCATAAAAAGCGTTGTACAGAAAAAGAAAATATTTATTTCACAGAATCATAGAATTGTTATGGTTAGAAGGGGCTTCTGGAGATCATGTTATCCAACCCCCCTGCCAAGGCAGGGTCACCTAGAGCAGGTTATACAGGTTTTTAATGTCTCTAGAGAGGGATACTCCATGACATCTCTGGGCAACCTGTTCCATTGCTCTGCCACCCTCAATGTAAAGAAGTTCCTTCCTCACGTTGATATTCAGCTTCTTGTGTTTTAGTTTATGGCCATTGCTCCTCATCCTGTCACTGGGCACCACTGAAAAGAGTCTGGCACCATCCTCTTGGCAGCTGCATGTGAGATATTTATGTGCATTAATGAGTTCCCACCTCAGTCTTCTCCAGACTAAACAGGCCCAGCTCCCTCAGTCTCTTCTCATAAGAGAGATGCTTCAGTCCCTTAATCATCTTTGTGGCCTCTGCTGGACCCTCTCCAGTGGCTCCTTACCTTTCCTGTACTGGGGAGCCCAGAACTGGACATAGTACTCCAGATGTGGCCTCACTAGGGCCAAGTAGAGGGGGAGGATCACTTCCTTTGACCTTGCCACACTCTACCACACCCCATGCACTCCAGGATATCATTGACCATCCTGGCCGCAAGGACGCAATTCACCCAGTGGTGAATTAATATACTCACAGGTGTATTTCGCAGTTGTCTGTCTCTAACTCTCCAGTACTTTGAAATATAATCTTCTGTTAACATGGTGGTATAGTTAGAGATTGTTTCTGTTGTGTGCCTACTAGCTCAGTTTCCAAGGACTTCAACCCTTGCAAAGGGTAATACTCATCTGAACAGGAGATTGCTTCCTTTAAATCATGTGTTGGTTTAATACAGTATTCATTACTCAGATTTTTTCAAAGAAAAGCAGCATCTGTGGAGAAGGGTGAATTATAAATATTTCTGTGAAGACAGAGATCATAGGTTTTCTTTTTGTAACCTGAGAAGGGGAATGAGTCCAGATAGATCTCATTTCTTCTCCTGTTTGCCTCTCCCATCACCCAGATCTTTCAGATTTTGTGCTTTACTTTTCACCTTGAAATTAAAAACAATATTAGAATAGTTAAATGAAATTAATTCTATTAAAAAACAAAACAGCAAACCCACTAAAGTTGTTCATGGAATTACTTTTCACTGTCCTTGGTTTTCAAAAGCATATCAACATGTGCCTGCTGCTGAACAGAACAAGTTCAAAATGTGTCTAGGTTACTTCCCTACACCTACATGAAATCAACTCTTTTAGCTGTTGGTAATAACTGAATTAAAATCCAAGTCTGATATATAATGGTTTGGAAATCCCTGTCCAAACTTCTTTCTGCTCTTCAACAACATTACTTATTTTTTCAGGTCTTTAGTACGTTCTACGAGCTGCCTGTTGCTGTAGTCAACAGAAAGTGATATTTCTAAATAAACTGAGTGGGAAGAGAAAGGAATTGTGTGCTAAATTCTGCAAGTTCCTACTTCTGGATCACTTTTCTATCGTCTTGATTCTGAATTCCTTTGATAGGCATTTGTTTGTTCCTCATGAGAAATAGCTTATTTTTCCTCACTGCAAAGTTGACTCCCCCAGTTTCTTTGTTCTACTTTGCTCTGCATTTTTACAAATAATTTTCCTCATATTAGTAAAGGCTAAGTATAGAAAATGTTCCAAAATGCTATTTTCACTATGGTTTTAAAACAAAAATGCAGTGAAAGGTTATGTTGCAGTCCAGTAACTGTCTCTGCACCAGCATTAGATTCTGTGAACAGATGAATATTTTGATAAATACTCATGTATGTTACTTTAAAATGTATTTGTCAGTTTTTTGGTTAAAAGATTTATGAGAACCTTCAGTCTAAAAAAAAAAAGTAGTAAATGAAATACCAGAAGGCTGAAATCTATTCTTCACACATAGGTCTGCTTTGACTGGTATTTTAGTTCCATGAAAGGTAAGTGCATGGATCTTTTTTGGATCTCTGACCGTAGACTGAAGGAATAGTGTACATTTGTTTCTTGTGATGACTTTGTGATGACTTTTCCATGATTAAAAAAGCAATACATCACAGGCTGGATTAGATATATATTTGGTGAATTCACTGAGTATGGCCCAGTAACTTTCAGGATTAATAGTTATGTTATCTATGTCTATCTGTCTATATATGACAGAGTACTGCAGCTCTTTAAGATATCAAAAAGGAAAAAATAAAATCTACAAGCTCAGCCATAATGAAGTGTGTAAAAGAAGGATTCTTCCCCCACAGCACTCTCTGCTTTTTTTTAACTTTCAATGCAAAGCGCGACTCAGATGTTCAGCTCAGATTTTGACCTCTTGAATCTCCTTACAGAACTCCAAAATAGCTTCAGTCTGACATAAATCTTAGTTTTGCCCTCATGAAATGTAAAAGTCGTTGCTGTACAGATTCTTTCTGTATTTTTCACATAATAATTTAAGCCTGACATCCTTACCTAGGTATTTCTAGGTAAAATCCCGGCAATTCACTAGCTTGAGTGAAAAATTTGGATACAAAATGTGTTCTGCCACTGGGGATTTAATGTACAAGACTACCAAATAATGAATAAAATACTCTGTGCGTGCATTGGATGCATGCAAAGCATTATCTTGTTCACTTGCTAGTAATTAAAATTTGTAAATTCATTGAGCTACTTACTTAGAAGTAATTTACACCACTTACAACTAAAACTGATAATCAAAGCATTAAAGTGTCATTGTTCTGCCCTTATTTGTGTACTTACACTTGCACATGTTCATGAAAGTCTATATTTTGTGCTAACTCTTGAGGTTTTAAGCGAATAAATAGTGACAACACGTAGACAGTGTGTTGTGGAATTAGTTATTACTACTTTCTGCAGATTCATCTTAACTGAAGAAAACAGATCTGAAGAGTATTTTTTGGTATAAATTTGCAGTGCTTTAAGGTGATAAAAACTTTAACCTATGCATACATAAAAAATACCTATCTGTTCAAACAGATACTGTGCTTGAAGATTAGAACTATCTTGCTTTTTTTCTTTCAGGAATCAGTTGTTAATATTGGCTGCTAAATGGTTTTGTCTGAGAATTTCTCTTTAAAAATAACTGTTTTGTTGGTCTGTGTAGTCAAAGCACTGGTCTGACTTTTTGACCACTAGCACTTCAACAGCTAAATTAGCTTTCTGGGAATAAATCTTGAAAGCTTTATAAAGCTTATAAAGATTCTTCAGAATGGCTTTTTTAAATTAGAGGTGAAAACATTTTCTCATTTTAAGTACATAATTTATCCTCAGTGTTCACTTAGAACATGCATCTCTAGAAATAGCCATCAGATTTATTGTCCATTAACAAAACACAGTATTTTACTTTCTTTTAGAGTTATCATAATTTTTGCTATGATTAGTTCATTAAACCAAGATGGCACAGTTACACTTTTACTGGAGTATAGTGAACTTTAAATAGGTAAATGTATATGTTACTTTGAGTGACTTTAGGAAAGGCAAATCAGAGGATTTACTCTCTCTATAGAGTAAAATACAGTGTTTTATAGCAGTGTTGATAATTAACCATTGGATTATGCTGGATAATGATGGGGAGACTAATTCCTCATCTGACTCATCCTTTCAAACTATAAATCCCAACAGCCATCTAGAAGTTGCTTTGATTGTCACTAAGTGTATGACAAAATTTTCATGTGTTTTTACTGAATAGAAGTCTGCTATCACTCTGAGTTTGGAAAGCCTCCAAACTTAGAAGTTTGTATTCCAGTCTCACAGGAAATATTTAACCAACTCTGCTTTTATTATTTTACTGTCTGTAATCCTAAAGTCATTGTGCTTGCTGGAAGCTTACACAATGGAAGCATCCTGCATTGCCTTATGAAAGCCTGGCTTTACTTGAAGCAAACTCCTTAGCTTAACCTGTAAAGTCTTCCCTAAGTATAGGAAATTGCTCTGGGAACAAAAATATTTTGTAATTCCAAATCAAGTCAGAATCTGAAGGAGCTCAATAAAAGAAATGTCCTATCTCCATATAATTTCAGCAGTTGACGTGTCATTTGTGCCATTTCCATGTGGTCCACGTCCTAGGGGAGAAGGGGACTGCATTTGGGGTATTGTGTTTTTAGCAGGGTTCTTTATATGTGAAAATACAAGTAGTGTGAAAGATGCTCATGGTTCCTTGCATTGATGCAAATACACTTTACCTCCTGAGTGATTTTACTCATCAGATAGGTGTGTCACTTGAATCACTTACCAAATGATGTGTTGTCAAGACTCATTGCTCCGTGTTTGTCTTAGTGGGGGGAGAAGACAGGACAGAGTCACCTCTAGGGTAGGAGAGCAGGTGGGAGATTGCAAGCCAGGGAACTGCACAGTTCCTCCACAAGGGGAGGTTACATTTTGAGAAATGACTTTTTCAGTGGCAGTGCCAGAATAAGCAGCTCTAGTGACTGCCTGCCCGTTGTTCTCACTCTTCACAACTGCTCAGTTGTGCCAGGTATGCTTATTTGTGTGGCCTCAGAATGAAACGGATTCAGGAACTGATCCAGGCTCAGCTATTCCCAAGAAAAAAGTTGGTTTTAGCCTGGATTGGTTTCTCATTGTGGTTTACTACATAGCCACACAATCAATGGTCTTGGCAAGGTAAGGAAGGAAGAGGGAAAAGTGTGTTTAACTCATCCTACATTGAAAAGAAAGGATCATGAGTGATCTTCGAGCAGAAGTACGGTCAGCCTCCAAAACTGTCTAATGGGACTGCCTAGACCTAGGTAAAGCTGGAGAGAAATACTAAGGACTTCTTCACACATCTTCACTTTACTGGCTTTTTATGGATTTTAAGAGTTCACAGTTCTGTCTATGCAGAATTTGGATGCTGAGTGAACATTTTTGTTTTTGAACTGTATAGCTGAAAGAAATGACCAACAAGGTCACATGGTCTGTTATACAGCATAGCACTTTTAAAGTGATAGATCACCATCTGCCCGCCAGGCATTCTTTCACAGCCATTAAGATATATGCAACACAAAGCAGTTAGGAGTATATGAAATATGGTTTGTTGAAAGGTTATGGAATTAATATTGTCCTATATGAATTTATAGGAGCTACATTTTTTGTAAGACTGTGTTTCTAGAACATTGCATTATACAGAAAGTTAGATAAAACACCATGAATAAAACCTTTATTTTAGTTTCTTCATTTGGTACGTTTGCTGCATGAATGTTGATTATATTGAATACCCTAAAAAAGGCGTGTTTGCCAACTTTTAATGTTTTCCCACCCACACACCACCTCCTAATTTTGTCTCTGGCAGCCCAGATGTGTTTCTGCAGAATAAGTGTTTCTGCAGTGATAATTATAACACTTATAACAGGTAATTTGCAGATTCGGTAACTCAGAAAAAGCAGGACTATTTCGCTGCACCTTGATTTGGAACCTGGTGGCAATTTCAAACTTCATTACAAAGTCTAAAATGTTAGAGTGTATGGAATATCTTAGTCTAGAAATTAAGCACTGCTTTGTAGCGTTTAGCAAATGAACTTATTGCTTATTAATCTCTCATTTCTTAATATCCCTGGATTTGCAGTCACTCTCAGTTGTCTGGATTATGGATTAATAAGGGTTTGCACCCCTCAGTGCTTGACTGCAGGACATTGCCATGGTATGAGTGATGTAGATGACAACTCATCACACGTGGCTTCGTCTGTGTACTGCTCTTTAAGGCTGCATCTGTGCTGTGCAGAAAAGAGTTTACAGGTTTTTCAAAATTGAATGTTTGTGTTGTTAATTTATCCAAGTTTCATATTGTCTGTATTCTTGATTTCCTACACTGGGAAATGGAGAATTATCTGACCCGAGTGGGAAATCTTCAATGGATTACAGATATGAGGCATGGTACAGGATAAAAAGGTTTTCTGGAAGTATGGAGACAATGAGGTGTTGTGTATGCTCTGTGTTGTGTGACTCATATCAGTTGTATTAAAAAAAAATCTACATTGTATTTTAAAACAGTATTATTTTGAGGCAGTACCCTGCAGTAAAGGCCAGTGCACAATACGCAAACTTTAAGCTGCATGAAGAAAGCAGACATCAGATATCTTTCACAGTTCCCCCTAAGGTGCTTGCAGCTGTTTCTGTAGCCTTGAAGTGTATCTTTAGTGACTTAAAGTGAATATCATCATCATGGCTAGGCTTCATGAATGAAGATTTGGGAAGGGCTCTACCCACATTTGCTACAAGCACGCTGGTGGCTAAAGAGGCCAATGGGAGATAGACAAGTCCGGTTGCAAAAGGCACAGCAGAAAGACTCCTTGGATGGTATCGACAAGACACGATTCTTGCTGCGTTGTCATCTCCAGCTCAGCTTTCAGTAGTTGCTGTGGGTGCAGAGAGCTTTCTTTTACAATGCTCAAAAGCTGCCTCCGATCCTGATGTCTTTTTTTCTCTATTGAAACATTCAGCAGTTGCCCTAGACAATTTTTTTTGTTGACAAATTCACAAGTACATGTAAGGTAAGTCAGGAAAATCCTGAAATAGCCACTGAGTATTTAGTGTTTTCTATTCAGCTGTTTTGTAAAGAGTAGAAGAGAGAGGAACTCAAAGCACACAGTGTTGCTATATTAAATACTGCATCACCTTTCCATGTGCTATTTCTGTGACTTTATCAACATTTTAGCTTTTCAGACTGGTATATTAGGACAGTCCTTTTGCACCATGTTATTGCATACACTTGAGGGGCCTATTTGCCCTCCCTCACAAAACCTGCAAGAAAGCTTGTTCCTGGGAGTACTCCTTAAGCCATTACCATCCAAGGAATCTGTGATAGATTGACAAGTGATGTTTTGATTTTGATTAGCTGATTAGGAGTGCCTATAGACTTGTGGAGACGCCATTCATTTCTCTGGAAGGGAGACACAGCTGCTGTCTTTGGGGTGCAGATCTGTGTACACTGGAATTTAATAACGTAGTGTTTTCAGTAGGAAACTCCCCAGCCAGTCAACTGAATAATGAAACAAATGCAGCATTTGCATGCAGAGGAGGATTAAGAAGAAAGACAGTGACACGGTGGCTTGAAAGCAACATAAAGAAGTGAAAATGAAATAGAGTGGAGACATTAAGAGCCATGGAGGGGGAAAACAAACACTGGACTTGGCGTAAAAGAATATGGAACAAGGACATAAGAAAAAACGCATATAGAGAAGACACATGCAAAACCCTAAGAATACATGAGAATAAGTGTGTCTAAAGTGTGAGTAAGGAATAGAAATTTTTTGAAAGAACTTCCTGGGGAAATAGCTTCCCTTCCATTTGGCACTGGTCCTCAGTGTCACAAGGGAACTGGGATCAGCTTCTCTGGTGCTCTGCACGCCTAGCTGCTGAAATGGAGATTTGTTTCAAAATTGGCTAAGATTTTACAGCTAGTCAGTACTTTATGGTGCTGAAAACATTCCTGCTGATGGGATTCTAAGGTGTTTAGCTGGCACTAGTTTCAAAGTCTGTTACATTAGTGATGTAGCTCAGTGAATATGGACTGGAAGAGCAAATTCTTTTAATTGCACGTTAAAAGGAAATCTGGATTACTTCTCTTATGTTTTGTGTCTTCTTACCTCTGAGAAGTGTTTCTGGAAGTAGTAAAAATCTTTTATTTTCAGAATTAAGAATTCTTTCGGTATAACTGTCCAGAACCAAATTCTGGGGGCATACTGTTGTGAACAGTGCTAGCAGGACCCTTTGACAATTCACGCTGTCTGGTGCAGCTACTTGCTTTGGTTTGGAAGAGTAAAGAACCAGAGAGGGAGGAGGTTGAACGTACATAGTAGTCTATGCAATAGAATAGGTTGCAAGTGCATGCAAAATGGAATCAATCTTTTAAATTGAAGCGTGGTTTAGCTTTAGATTAACTATGTCTAACTTCATTATAGCTGGTTATTGATCTTAGCCTCCCCCCACCCCCCCAATTATGATACTGGAGTTCAGTGATACCATGGAAAGAAAAAATAGAGACCTTAAAAAAAAATCAGAAAACATGTTGTACATTTAACCTTTCTGGTGCATGTGTTTAATATCCTTGTGAAAGGGGTATTTCAATGGTACAGGAATGATCTGGTATTTTACAATCAAAAATCATCTGTAAACTCTGTGTGTATGTATGTGTGTCTATCTATAAAAAAAAAATTTAAAAATTTTGCTAAAGTTTCCTGTGCTTGCAGCATCCACTGTTCTGACAATTTCAGGGCTTTGCAGATTTCAGTGATTCTGAACTGTATATTGATAATTATTCCATTAAAAAAAAAAAGATATATTTTTCTGGGGAGGGGTTGGGCCAAGAGATATGTACTCTCTTTCTAGGACATGCCACCCAGTGTTACTTCAGAAGACATAAATCATCCTTTTGTCTATCACTGTCTTCCTGCCCTTCAAGCCCTCCAGAGATGGTTTCTGCAGTCTTGTAAATAGCCAAGAGGTGGGGCAGGTCTCTTTAGTTAGAACACATGATGTTTTATTTAACCATCCATCTATGTTGTGCAGTGAGTGTGCCACAAGAATTGCACAAAGCTTTTCTTAACTGTAGGTGGTTGTTCATTTATTAATGTAAACACCATGTGCCTTGGATGTGCGAGCACTAAAAATAAAGTTGCAGAGTTAAAAATAGATCTCTGGGAGTACTGAGATGCTGCTTAATCAGAACCAGCTGCAAGCTGTCTAGAAAATGTAAGTTATATGGAGCCAGATGGCTTTTGCCCTTTTTGCTTTAGACAGCATGTAATTTGGGTAACTGCAGCTACAGTAATGTATTTTCCCAGTCAAACTGTTTGATAAACATATTTGTTTCGAACAGACACTTCCAATTAGAGAGCCAGTGAAATGTTAATTTATTTTAATATTTCTCCACATGGGTGAGCCAAAGGAAGCTTACATAATATTAAATTCAAAGACGTGCACAATAACTGCTCACAGCTGTATTCAGCAGGAGCTGGATTATGACTTTGCATCTTTGTACAGCAAGGCTCTTATTCTGGGAACAATCCCACTGAAAGCAAGGGAAGAACAATATAAATTAAATTAATAGTGTAATGATCAGTGGGACTTCTGTGGAGTAAGTTTGCAGGGGTAAGGCATTGTATAAAGTACAGGAAGTGTGTTAGAATGATACTTGGCAAATGTCCATCAAACAACAGCCCATATGATTTCAGAAAGAGTTCTTTGCACACTTTTGCTTAACTGATGATATTAAAACCCAAACCTGTTCTGGCAGTTTCCACAGTTCAGCTTGCTGCTGGGGACCTGTGTTCAGGCTATGTTTGGGAATCTCAGTGACTAATCTAGGAAGTGGGAAACTGAAGCTCAAGTCTACTTTATTTCATTTGGAACTACTTCAGGCGGGGGATTATGCTTTGACTGGGAGTCTTGAAGGTGAATACCTCAAACTGCAGGATCATCCTAATTCTATTTACGAGGTCTACTGATCTGCATCTGAAGGAGAGTAGTGTGAAATTGCGCAGCCTCAGACCATTCTAACTGTGCACATATAAATTGCTATTCAATCTCATACTTACGTTCCTAGACTTGTGTTACGATTATAGGAAAACGTGGGGGAAGGAGATGGACTGTATTTGAGGAAGCAGCCTCTTTTAGGAATTGTCATAGCTAAAGCCAAGCTCTACAAACCTGAAAAGCAAGTCACCAGGTTTTTAGCAGTGATGTCAGATGAAGACAGCTTTGTAGAAGATCCAAAAAATGAGTCTGGGTTTAAGCAAAGGCTTTTAAAAGATGGGATTGATTAAGGTGCCTGCCTTACAAGCAGATGATACAAATTACTTCCAGTTGGCATAAAGCAGTCATATTGAGTGATTAAATGTCTCCATATCCTTCTCGCATCACTGTTTGGCATTTTCTGTGGTAACTGGATTTAGTTAAGGTCTTGATGTTCTTTTGATATTCTAACCTTTTTTTTTTTTTTTTTAGCCTTAGCACTATTTGCTGTATTTAAATGAAAAATTGCATTTTCTGAATGAAATGCTTTTTTCTCCATAACATCTTTCTTTCTCTGCTTCATCCAATCTCCCAGAATTTCTCATCTTCAATGTCTACCATGCAAATTGTCAACATCTTATAAATTTAAGCCTCCTATGAGAAACCACACAAAAATTCCAGCCTGTTTCTGATGGTAGCCTAGTTGCCTGAACTAGCTTAGAGATGGGTTGGTAAGATGAGTTTGTTTTATTTTCCTAAATGCTTATATTTAAATATATTTACAATGCAAATTTGTCTGAAATTGGTAGTGTGACATTCTCTCATCGACTTTAATTCTATTGCACCTGTCATACTCATGAGTCATGAGATTTTTTTTTTAACTACAGGAAGTAGATTAATCAGTCTTTCTGTGGCCTGTGATTTTTTATACTAATTGAAACCAAGCAGAGTTCTAGGTTACAGGGTTTTTTGGAAGCATTTCAGTATGAAAATAACTTTTCAAAAGTGCTTTGAAAATGCAGTTATTGACTCTTTTTTTTTTAATTGCTCTTGTTTGGTTTATTTCATTATTGGCTGAAACTGCTAGTGATTTAAGAACTCGCAAATCTGTCCTTGTCTGAACATGATTGCAGGTTCAATTTACAAGTGGTTCTTAAAATAGTAACACTTAGAGTCAGTTTCTAAGATGTTTTAGGTTGAAATCAAATTACAAGAATTTACTAGTTTTTGACAGCAGAAGTGATAAAGCTGTGCAGATGAATTTTTAAGTACCTGTATACATGACATTTAGTCTTAAACTGATGAGTGCCTGGATTTAGATCATCCTAGCTGTAGGAAAAGCTCTGTGATGATTTGATTGCTTCCAGGCTTTCTCAGTGAAATATTTTGTCAGTGACCTAAAAATGGGTACTGCTCTATTTACCTTAGGATAAGTATGACCCACTCCTTAACAGGAGAACAAGAAAGGAAGGGGAAATGAGATCTCATGAGCTTTTTGGCTGAGACTGCAGCATTTCCTTTGTTAAGAGTCTGGTAGAGGAGAGAATGCATTCCATATCTACTGTTTTCTTCCCTTTCACACTTATTTGTTGAGGAGATTAGGATTAGACATAGAATTAGCTTTATGTTGATTGTGCTGTTCGTCAGATCTGAATGAGTACAAGCAAAGAAGTGTGCTCTGCCACTAAAGATATTTGCAGTACATTATTTGTGCAATGGGAGCTCTTTACTTTTAAGGGAAGGACGAGCAGGAAGGGATGCTTTTGATCAGATTTAGAGCAAATAATTGACTTCTGAATTTGGTGATTGTACTCTAACTTCTAAAATTTCAAGTAACTTCCTTCACAAATGCCTCATGAAGTACCTAAATGTTTCACTTAAGCGGAATCACAAGGAAGAATTCCTCATTCTGATGTTTTTAGCATGGGATACCTTCCATTTGCCCATGTTGCTCAAAGCCCCATCCAACCTGCCCTTGAACATTTCCAGGGATCAGGCATCCACAAGCTTTCTGGGCAACCTGTTTCAGTGCCTCACCACCCTCTCTGTAAAGAATTGCTTCCTAATGTCTAATGTAAACCTGTACTCCTTCAGTTTAAAACCATTACCCCTTGTCCTATCACTACCAGCCCTTGTTTAAATATTAGGGTTTTGCTAATCTGGTACATTTTGACTGAAATAGCCTCAGAAGCAGCATAGAATAGCGGGAGCAGCATAATGTGTAGCCAGTTAGGGGATGGAAGGTGTGAAAGACCATCCTGGTGCACAAGTGAGGTAGGCTACTAGGAGGTAGAGTTGCCCTATCTTGAAGGATTTCTTTTTAACTGAATTAAACAAACTCATTACCACATACAAGAAATTATGGCCTTGCTCACTGAGAAGTACTCAATATTTCCCAAGTATTTAGTTAACCATTCAGGATTCTCCCTTGTTCTGTTCTAGCAGAGCCAAAACCTTTCTTAAAGTAAAGGCAGCTGAAGCTCACAGAGCTGGGCCTTAGTTGTGTGGCTGTCTGGTTGTGTTCATAGACCTCTGTGTTTACATCAGAAACTTCTGTTCCTCCTTCTTGCTGTGCATGGCCTGAGAGTTATTGTAAGCAAGGTAATCTTGGTGTTTCCTGTAAATGATGGATAATTTTAGAATATCTTATCTGCTTGAATTTGTACATGGGATTAAATTAACATATTAATTTGCCATGTGTAAGATTGTTTTATGCCTACGTATAAATAAGGGTTGAACATTGAAAAAAGGAAATGATGATAAGTTTTATATAGTGCTCTATTTCTTTTTAGATTTTAAGAATGAAAACCTGTGTTTTTCTGGAAAATGCTAAATTTCTTTCCTATATAAAAGTAAATATTCCCAAATGTGGAAATGCTGGTTGATTATGACTGTTTCTAGGCTTAGCTGGAATTCTCAGTCTGTGATTACTTTTAACATTAGTCTAAAAGTAGATCCTTGTCCTCATTTTAACACTGCCACCAGAAGAGAGAAAGTGATTTATTAAAGTAAAAAAAAAAATCCAAATTTAATAATTTAAATGCAAATGTCCCCTTTTAAAACAAAATTAAGCAGGGAAAAAAATAAAGCTGTAAAAAAGCCTTATACTTATTATAGAGGGTCTTGCATGCATTATAGTGTGTGATCTTAAAACTATCCAGGTTTTTCTGTGTGATAGCATTTCTGAGGTCCTTGGGCTTATTTACACAAGGACACTCAAAAAATTAATCTACACTAACTAGATTTGAAGCAGATTCATCAGATTGCATTAAATCCTTGTTCAGAATGCTTTTAAAATTGGCTTCCTTAATTTAATTTATATTAATTTATTTTGGAAGTGACCTAAACTGTATGGAATTAATTTAATCCTGAATGAATATCCATAATATGGTTGAAATAGTTTAACTACTCTTTTTTAAAAGTAAGTCTGGATTCTTAGCAAATATTCTGATTTTCCTCTGAATTTCTTCTTCATTTAAGATGAAATTTCTAGAATTGCTATTACACATGTTTTTTGTGTGGTTTGGGTTTTTGAGCTTTTTTGGTTGTTTCAAACTCCCTCTCTTATTCTAAGAAAAAACCCATACTTTTTTGATTTAAAGTATATTGGTATTTGTAAGGGAGGGAACCCATTATATCTAATCATAGTTAGTGACCAGGAAGCAGATGAAGTGAGTTAGTTCAGGCTAGTTATTGGGAAAGAGCTGAGCTTTTTCTTCTGTTTGGTAATATATTCCCTCCTATGCAGTGTATCCTTTGAAGTCTACCATTATCTGGTTGCTTTTTTCTATCTTTTCTTACAACCTTTAAAGTGATACATTTCCCATTTTGTATTTGAAAGGGTGTTGATCTTATGGCAGAGTTTGCTGAGGGATTTCCATATCATTTGTCAGAAAAAATGTAGTAAAAGAAGAAATATATCTGTGAGGTTCAGTAAATGAAACCATTTTAATATTAATTAGGGTGGATCTATAGCTATTAATTAATACCCACACTAATCAATATTGGAATAAAATTTTAATGTAGTTGAGTTTCCCCCAAATATGTATTTTTAAGCAAAAAAAAAAACCCCAAAACTCCATACTTCTTTAGTAACGTTCAATATTTTAAATAACAGAATGCCAAAAGAAATACGTGCAGATTATTTATTAACCTCTGAGAATTAAGAGATTATGATGACAGTAGAAAGTAAAGAGGGAAGGGATATCTCTTTTCTGGCCTTTTTTTATATATGCTAAAAAATACATTTTCAGCAGTTTTATTTTAGTGGATATGTAGCTAATTTCATTAACTGTAATGGTGTGTGTAAATACATTAATTCTGTGCATACTCTGCAATAGCCTTTAGTGCTATGTCTGCTTCTAAACGTGTGCTCTTCCACTGTCCATATATCTCTATAAAGCTTAACATATTTGAATAAATGTTGCTGTCACTTTTCCTTGCAGACAGAAGTAAAATGCCTGATGCATCTGATAGACGTTTTCCCTACTTTTACTTAAAATATCTTTGAGAGGAAAGAGAAAGAGACAAAAGGAGGGTATATGAGATCTGACAGTTGTAGCCCATGCCAGGTCTTCTCAACCCTGAGTAACTATAAAACATACTAGTGGTTCTCATCTTTCTTGGATTAAAAATATAGTATCTTTTTTTTTTTTAAACTAACCTATGTTATTGTATATTGGGCTTGTTGATGAAAAATTTATAGTATTTTGTTAAATTTTGTGATATTATTTTGATAATTACTGTTGCTCCTTGGATTCAAAGGCATTGTGACCCCGTTAGTGCTTATCTGATGTCTGTATCCTTAGAAATTCTCAATTCCAAGCTGCCACACTAATACTTCTCTTCATTCCACCTCATGTTGTAATAATCATATTGGAGTCTCATTGCAATTTTCTGTGCTCAGTGTGTGTTCAAGAGATTTATTTGCATTTCTATCCTGAAAGAATTAAAATAATTTTGTTGAAAATGGCTTCACAGGGCTTGAGTTTTCATATCTCTCGATTCCTACAGACTTATATTCTAATCTGCTGGAAATGCTAACAATTTAAAGGTAAAAGAAATGCAAATACTTCTTAAACATGCATTCAGCATGTCGTGCTTGAAGAGATAAAACTACTTATTAAATTTAAAGAAGTTACTAATATTCATAATCAAAGCTCAAAAGTTTGAATTTTGGTACACCAACATACCTTTTTTTTTCTATTGGTAAAAGATTTCTTTATCAAAAAATGTAAGACTTACAGGAGTTAACAGTATATATAACAGGTTATATAACAGTAGGCTGAATATGAATTTACAAAAAGTTAGTTTTCTTATAGCTGGAAAACTAAATCTGGTTTGGGATGTAGAAATATACACTTAAAATGAATATATTCCTATTTTATCAATAAGTGTGTCATTCAAACTCCTAATACTTCTTTGCATGCCAAACTATGTTTCTGGTATCTGCTGAATAGTTTGTGATTGACAAATTCTTGGATTATTTCAATGTGAATGTAGGACTGTGAGAAAGATGCTTTCCTTAATAAGCAATAATAATTTCCCGAAGCATTTGTTTTAAATTCCATGCTTTTAAAAAATAAATGCAAGTAATGTAAAGTATACTAGGTTTGTGGTTTTGTTTCTTTTTTTGGTTTGGTTTTTTTACCTTTTTTTAAACAACGTAAGAGGTGCAATCACAATAATGCGTAACACAGGAGTTGAACAGCACGTATTTTAGACAGGTAACCAGATAAGGCTCTTATCTGAAGAATGGTTCATTTTCATAGTTGGTCAAAGTTTAAGTAGACTTGAGCCTAAAATGCTATTTTATAAGAAAAGGGAAGTTTTGCTGTATTTTCAGAATTTTAAAGATCCAGCAAAACTGGACAACAAAATCACTGGGAATCAGTTCTAGGAAACCAGGAGAGTGCAGTCCCAGCCTTGGAGGTATTTTGCCATAGTATGATGTTGGCCAAATGAATGTTTCAGGTATCAGTTGTCAGGTTTTTTACTGGCATGCATAAACATAGCCACATTCTTTGGCAGTTGTTCTGGGTAAACCCTGGCTGGATGCTCCAAAGCTGCTCTATCCCTCCCCTCCTCAGTTTGTTGGGGAGAGAAAATATAATGAAAGTCTTGTGCATGGAGATAAGGGCAAAGATATATCCCTCACCAATGACTGTCATGGTCAAAACACTCCACTTGGAGAAATTAAATTTCTTGGTAGTCAAATCAGAGTAGAGTAATGTGAAAGCAAACCTCAGGCCTTCCCTTCACCTTCCCTCCACCTCTCCCTTCTTCCCAGGCTCAATTTCACTCCTGATTTTCTTTATTTCCTCCCCTCAGAGGTTCAGAGGTATGAGGAATGGGGGTTGTGGTCAGTTCATCGCACATTGTTTCTACCACTCCTTCCTCCTTAGAGGATAGGACTCCTCACACTCTTCTGCTACTCCAGTGTGGGTCCCTCCCATGGGAGGAAGTCCTCCATGAACTTGTCCAGTATGAGTCCTTCTCATGGGCTGCAGATCTTCATGTACTATCGTAGTGTGGGTACCTTTCCACAGGGTGCAGTCCTTCAGGAACAAGCTGCTTCAGAATGGGTTACCCGTGGGGTCACAAGCCTTGTCAGCAAACATGCTCCAGTATGGGTTCCTCTCCCCATGGGTCTGCAAGTCCTGCCGGGAGGCTGCTCAAGCTTGGGCTTCCCATGGGGTACTGAAGGGTATCATATGAAGCTAGCAGGAGACAGGTTCAAAACAAAGTACAGTGCTATTTTTTTTTTATTTGAGTCTAAGAGGAGTCTGAACAATTACATAGGGATAAATGCATGAAGGTTTCTTAGCCACAATCATATCTATCTCAGAACGTTCCTTGGAAAGGTTGGAAAGGGTTTGGAGTCTGAAGATTGTTCAAGGGAGTATTCTTTTCTTACTATTCCCTGGGCAGCTGCTTGGGAATATTGATGAAGATATTTATGTTATCTTATATTTCATCTGACAATCAGTTGAAGTTGTCCCATGTTATCTTTGTTGACTTCCTAATTCTTAAATTATTATCTTTGTTAACTTCCTAATTCTTAAATTAAGAGTTTTTGTAGTTTATTCCTTTTTAAAAAGAAAAAACTGGTAATCTGATCTCAGCTCATCATCACTTAATGAAGAGAAACTGACAAACTAGTATTGAGATTTTTGAAGGCTCTCTTAGAGGCACATCTCCATTACTTTTGAAGAATGAATAGTCTCAATAACTGAATATCCTCGTCCACTTTCAAACTGTGGACGAGGATACTTTTAAACAAAATGCAGTCAAAAATTTCAGTCTAGAATTTGTTTTGATTATGTTTTAATTTTTTGATCAAACACACTAAATTCAAACTGAGCTTTGATTCAAGGGTGTATACATGCTTAATTGTTTTCCGTATTGCTTTTTGTTCTATTACTTATGAATTTACAGTTGGACCCATTTCAGGCTACAAGATCATTCACATACATGTGACAAATGTTTCGCTCATTGTCTTGCTGCTATTTGTATTTTTATTGGAGTTATGTTTTGGTTGATAAAGCATTTCTTCATAAAAATTTGCCCAGCAAAGAGAAGAGTGTTAAAGAAATTTTTATTAACTACCCATTAATGTCTAATATTGAAAAGAATTACTCTGCTAGCCAGCAGCACTATGGCAGCAAAACCATATTGTGTTAACCTTATGCTTCTGTGAAAATAGAACAGGCTAGTTTCCCAGCAGGAGACGAAGTGATACAGAGGGGCAAAGAATACTCCAGCTTAGCCATGTCTGTGTGGCTGCAGGTGTTTTGATGATAACGAGTAAGTGATAGTGGCCCTGCTGTGCTGTTATGTGAGGCAGCTATCTGACTCCCAGGCAGATAAACTGGGGGAATAACTTGGTAAGAGAGAGTGGATATCTAACGACTATACCAGCATGACAATTACGCTTTTTGCTTTTGTTCTGCTGGCTTTAAATAAGCCAAGTAATTTACTTACCAGTAGCAGCTGGAATGCAGTAGACTATGAAAAAGTGAAAACAGAAGGTCAGTACATTACTGCTGTCCCCTCCCTGCCTCTCAGTGAACAGCCTTAACTTCCTCCTTAGAGCTTCTTGCATCCTACTTAGTTGTGTAATGTGAAGCAGTCCTTAGCAGGACTCATAACAGGACTCCTTAACAGGAGTCATATAACGAACATGGAAAACTCTGCTAAAGTTGCTTACAGGATAGCTAATATTGATAGGACAGTGCTAATGGAAATACATTTATAACAGTATAGTTTCATTTCTGTTGAATGTGGAGTTAACACTCAACCTGGTCAGACCTTCTTTTATGGTTCTTTCCTGGAGCAGTTGAACATGTATTTCCTTTCTCAGGTCTTTCAGTCCTCCCCAGCTGGAAGTTGCTTCCCTAGCAACACATTTGTGTCCCATCAATTTTTTTTATGATCATAAACAATTTAGGAGAATTTTTTGTAGATTAATAATTGTCATCTCTGAGGACTGTAGGGAAAAGAGGCTAAAAACCACTGATATTAAAAAGTGGTAAGATACATGCAAGAGAAAAATAAGTTCACAACATTTTGTAGATTGTTTATTCATGTTGGATGTCCAGAAACGACCCAGTGAACTATGGTTCTGCTGGAATGGAGCTGTGCAAACAGCATATGATACATTCACTGTGTGATGAAGCAACTTCATTGGCATTGAATTTTCAGAATTCCCATGTCCAAAACATTTTTTTTCCTGTAGCTGTAAGCAGTTCTTGAGAGAAGTGTGTTTCCTCTCAGAACACCCCCAAACAAGTGGAAATCTTGTTCTTCAAAACATGTTGAAGATCTGGCAGGACAGGGATTTTATAGCTTCCTCAGGGAGGAGTTAGACAGGAAGGTCAGTGGCCCAAAATGACCAAGTTTAGGAAGTCCTTTTTAGGCTTATAACATTATGAAATGAGGATTCAGTAAATTTCTAGGGTAAAAATTATTTTTATTTATAGAATTTTTTTTAGATTAGAAACTATTTACATGCCTGTATGATAAATTTCTGGTTCTGTAGACTTCAGCAGTATTGAGTAAAATATGTACAAATGATGTGATTGAACAAATGAGAGTTTTTGCATGAGTAGATATTACTTTATATGATGAAATTCCATTTAATGTGGTCTAAAATAGTTTTCTAAAACAGAAAAGAAAGCATTTAGTTGGTAAGAAATTTATGCACACTTAGAATAAAAACCAGCTAGTATTATTGCATCCTGCTAAATTCCTATTTTTTCTGTATCTGTGCAAATTTGAATCTATCATGATGATCAAAATGGAGAGACTATCAATTTGTTTTTCAAATCTCATAGGAAACAAGCTGCTGCTTCATTTTGAAGAATACTGAAATATTTATTTCTATATGAAATGTGTGGGGTGTCTATTTTAAAAAATACATATCAAACCCCACATATCTCTATGGTTGCAATAAGTTACTTCTAAAGATAAAATAAGACTTTTTGTTGCTGAAGGGTATGTCTTGCAGAGTTATATTTTTGATTGGGGAGGGAAATGGCATTGGTGTGCTAATGATAACAGCTGATGCAAAAATGTTCTGGAAGAGGTAGTATGTAGCAGGGCTATGAAATTCAAAGATTGCATAACATCTGAATAGCAATTAGTGAGGCAGTGGTAATTTATTGAAAAACATTTGAAATTTAAGTTGCTATAGCTAAATGTATCAAATCAAAGATTTAGAGAGATGCTTATCATATTTGTGAACAGTTCTGTTAAATCTTGTGAATGTTTAACATTCTTTCATCCACCCTTTGATGATATAATTGTACAATTTGAACCACTACTATTTTGCATTCAGAAACACTTAAAATAGCAGAAAAAGTCATCAGAGTTACTAAGAGGTAGGATATGATACCATTCCTGTCTGAAGGACTTCTACCAAAGGGGAAATGTGCAGGAATTTATACCTTTTCCTCCCCTTCATCCCCACAAGTCAATTTGGGACTGATAACTGCCCTTATGCAAAGCAAACCCAAGTTTGGTGGAGGGGATACAGAAGCATGCTTCACTAGGTAGTCTTTTTTTCTGTTATTAAAGTAACATGGAAACTAGCCAAAAAGCTACTAAGTTTATCTGAAGTAACACTTGCAGCTTTGTGGAAGTATGTGGCTGAGTAATAGTACAAAAATAGCAAGTTATTTTGAGGAAGAGCATATGTTCTGTAACAATGAGAAATTGGTATACAGATAAAAGAAATTACATATCTAAATATAAATTTCAGATGAGAAAGATCTATGGCTTAGTGCCACAAACTTTTCTATAGATGCAGCCATTAAAAGTTGTTTAATGCTCATTCTTCTGATGTAGTTATTTAAAGACACACCATCATTGGTAAATTACTGTACTGCCTTGAAGGTGCACTTTTTGTAGTCTGTAACAGTACAGATAACAGGCACTTTTTATATTCGAGTACACACTGATATACAGGGTACCACACAGTGGTAATTGCAGGGTCTTTTTTTTTTCTTACAAGGAAGGTACATTGCAGAGCCATAGTGTTTGCTTACTATTTAAACACACTGACAGCCAAATGCAGCTATCTCCTGTTAGAATTAAAAATTAAGACAACATTGGAAGAGATTTTCAGGTTACTTGAGGAAGCACTTGGGTAAATGTGCTTAGACACTGGAAAACAATTGCAGTACAATGACTTGTGCAATATAATTCAAAATTTTTCATGGTTCATCAGATAAAGCAAAGTTTATTTAAAAGATAGAAAGTATTGCTTTAGGGATTAAAACCTTCCTACGCAGAAGTTGTTCTGTTTCGTGGAAGAGACTAGCTTCTTTACAAAAATGTGAAGTGTGCACCAAGTCCCTTAAAATCTTAACCTTTAAATGTTTCTCCTTTCACTTTTTTTCTTTAAACTTTCCTTAAACAATTGGCATATGTAAAATTCCTACTGATGAGCAAAACAAGAGATAAGAAGATTAAGATGCAGTTAGATGTTGAATAACTAGAATTTAAGGCATTACCAAATAAAATCCATGTAGAGCTGCTCTGTTCATCAAGCTCTGCATAGTGTAAAGCTGACTGAATAGACTGAGCAGACTGAGTTTTGAAAGCCTCGAGTAATTGCGGAAAATAAAAACAGAAATAATTTCTTATTTAGTTTTGGATAAATCTTTTATTTTATGAGCCATTTGGACTTCAATAATCTACATACTACTTGCTACCATTTGCTGTCTGTAAGAAAAGAAGTGATCATGCAGAACTCCTGTTTCAGAAGAGGAAAAAATGTTGGTAGAGGAGAGACATAGAGAATTTAGAGAGGAAATGCAGGGAGAAGTTAAAGAGCTCAGATGGAATTAGGCATATAATCACTCAATGTATATATTTTTAACCTATTTGTCTTTCTCTCTCCCTTTCTCCTAATCATTGAATAACCAGCCTTTCTCATTATTATCTATATTATAAACTACCTGTGTTTCTACTACTGGGGAGAAATAAGGAGAAAAGGCAGGTTCCAAAACTGACATAGAAAATTATTAAGAAATTATGAGAAAAGCTGAGCAAAAGAATCCTTATGAGGTTTTCCTCCCCTGTTTTTTTTCCCCCCAGTATTTTCTCTGTAATGATGAGAGTATTGTGGCAAAGTAAATATAGTAACTTTAGCTCTTGCATTTACAATTCCCTGAAAAAGGGAGGCCACTTTCCTTTGAGCCAGCAGTCATCGCTGTATCTAAAGTAGTACCAGAAAAGGGAAGTATATGAGGTATATGGTGTTAAAACTTTAATGCACAAGCATGTATTATGTGTTTGGAGTTGTCTTCTAGAAATAAAAGATAAGGTAAAAAAAAAATCCTACTGAATTAAATGATCTTTCTGTATGTCTGGGATCTGTTCCCTGGGTACTTACTGGTATGTGCTGCAGTTCCTGGCTGAGCTACATACCCAGCTTTATTTTCTGTGAAACTAAGTATGAGAGGAATAGCTGATACATGTCCAGATCTCATCCTAATACAAATTTCAGATGGAACCTGGAAACTTAAATAATAGGTAAACCATAGACCAGAAGGGAGGACAATACAAAAATATCACCAGTTACTATAACTGTGAAATCTGGGCAGTTGGGGAGTAATCCTGTTGAGGATTTCTGGCCAAAATCAACAGTTGGAATATGTTTTGATGCTGAGTTTGGAGAGAAAGTGGAAGATATTTTTCTTTGATAAAGGGGAACAAAGTGGGTTTTGTGGTATTCCCTCCTAGTACTCTATTTTACTTGTTTATTCTTGTGATTTTAAGAAAAGCTCCATCGAAAATGCTCTCATTTGGAGCTTTGTGCATCCGTGCCATATGTTAAAAATGGGATAAAGAATAGTTGTAGAATCAATGCAATGATACTTGTCCTTTATCTTCCTCCTCACCCACACTGAAATAACAGATTTATAATCTGTTATTCTCTGTACCAGTTTTCCTCCTGCAAATGTAAACTTGCTGGCTATACCAGATCAATACTTTTCAAGTTGACCAAGGAATTAATATTTCTTTTACTGACTCACATTTTGAGGATTGATTTTTAGGTTCTTTAAAACACTGGACTGGTGTATCTGGAATACATAAACCAAAAATTGAAGCCTTAAAAGCAACTAAAAGTGAATAAAAAAAATCATTATGAGTTTTTTGAAGTACTGCTGCAAGCACCAGATTTTATGCCATTTTTCATTCATCTAGAAGTTAAAGGAAATTTTAAAAGGGTTTTGGGAGCCAACTTTAGTATTTTTGAACTTGTTTGAAGTGTGTAGTCTTCAAGGAGAAATTATACCCAATTTGACTTGTACATGCTAGTATTTTGTCTTGTTTCCATAGCTGCTGCATACTCTGAAATGTGAAAGAGGGAAAAGGTTCTCATCCTGTCTGATCTAATTTTATTTAAAGTTTTTTCACTTTGAGCATCCTGTGACAGCCATTTTTAGCAGTGGAATCATAAACGGACTTTAATGCTTGATTTGTCTGCTTTCCCACTGAGAGCAAAGGAAGCATCTAGACTGTATTACGAAGTACAATGTGTACGTAAGCGTGGAGAACCCAGAGCTGTTACAAGAAATGTTACAACAAAAGGTGGTACAATTTCATGTGCAAATGCCTGTGCACAAATGGGAAACTCATGATTGTCTTTGCGAATGAAATATCACAGCACGTTAGACAGAAAACCATTATGCTTTTGTCATCGGTGGTTTGTTCTTGTGCATAAGTTGCTGATCTCTCTGGGTTTTGACGGATGTGTCTAAAAAATTTCCCAAAAAACCTATGTTTTAAAAGGAGTAGTAAATTTCACTGAAGAGTTTCACTTCAGATGTCAAGCCTTTGTGACAGCTTCATGGATCTTACTTTGGTCATTTCTTTCTCTAAGTCAAACTGTGAACAATGGCCCAGATCACATAGTCAAAATAATGGGATATTGAATTGTAAGAGAAAACGTTATCTAGGAAAGACCTAAAGTAATTTTGGAAGTTCTAGCATGATCAGACTCTTTTCACACAGCAAGGATCCATGAGATAAGAACAAATATGTACAAAATAACTTTCTTTTCTGGCTGTGGAACGTGAGTAACATAGCATAGAGAGATGCTGCTTTCTGACTATCATTCATGGAGTAGGCAGTGCTGAACCTTCTTGGAGCGACTCCATCCAGGAACAGCTTGAGGGGCCTGTACCAAGAGTAATGCAGACATAAGTTGCATTTGTCTTCTAGACTCTGAAAATATGACATCTTTGTAAAGTAAATTTGCTCCTTGTGTAACCCTAAACAGGATGAAGAGCATTCTCATTTAATTTAGTACTTGCTTAGTCTCAGAGTCTCTGTGTTCGAGAAGCCTCAAGGTGGTCTGAAAAAGGAAAACTGGGGTTGATTCTGCTGCAATTTGAATAATTCTCAAGCTTTTCTCTCATGGAGCTCTCGGCCTTGGGAAGGTTTTGCTATGCAAAAAAAAATTCCAGAAAACCAAAGTCCTGTGAGTAGCTGAGGGCTACTGTAGAACATGCTGCACACATTAGGATGTGCAGCCCTGGCATTATACAATTAATTGAGAGCGTTTTCAGTCCATTGAACAGACCAAAATGTTTAGTAATAACGGGTCACTTTTTTAAAAGATGCCATTTCTGTTTTGTCCATATGAACACCTTTTTTTCGATTCAGCTGTTTCTTTTTCCCCCCTGCCCTTTATGCAAAGATATTGTAAAGAAACAGCTTAGGGAAATGAAACAAGCTGTCCAAATTTGTAAAAGTTACACTTCCTCAAGGAATTTCAGTAATGTATAACAGCTGGTCTAAATGGGGACTAAAACAGTTTAGTTTTTTTTTTAAAGACGAACTCTAATGATTTCCCAAGACAGCAAGGATGACATAGCTAACAGTTACACTGTAAGAAAAATAGATATTTATTACATAAAAGTTTTCCTACTTTATCATGTTTTTGTCTTCCAAAATGAAACAGTAGCTATTTTTTTCTGCTGTGGTGGTCTTAACCTAGTAGAAATGTCTGAGCAAACACAGCAATGTTTGAACTTAGTATAAGTACAATGAGTAGAGTAGTGGACCACTATAATTTACTATTCCAAAATGTGTGTGGTGACTGGATGTCTGGTATGCTTACCATGTGGCATACATATTAGTTAGGTACATTGTGACCAATGAAGAAAGTTTTATGCACTATCTCCAGTACAGTAACTTTTATCTGCTCTCAATTTTCAAAGTTTAGTGTTTCTTGATAAGACACTGTACAAATGAATGCTGAGATTTCAGCAGATACTGAAAGGATTTTTTAATTGATTCTTCTAGAGAAGAAGATAGTATCCCCTTTATATGATGCAATCCCTTGCCCTGGTAATTTAGCTCTGTTTTTTTATTTAAGTAACTGCTGTATTTCCTGCTGTTTTATAATCTGCAGAAAGGCACAAGCAGATACAGAGGAGACTCACATGCAGGGATCTAATGAGTTCCAAAGATGCCATATTTGTGGATTTTCATGAAAAATGTTGAAGGCTTTTCATGGACGTTTGAATAATAGTTTGTTGTTGTATATAATAGTTGTTTATTTAGTATATAAAGATAGTTACAGGCTCAGAGAGTTGGGGCTATTCAGCATGGTGGAGAAGGCTCTGGGCAGACCTTACAGCACCTTCCAGTAGTTAAAGGAGGACTACAAGAAGATTGGAGAAGGACTTTTTACAAGGGCGTGTAGTGATAGGACAAGAAGGAACGGATCTAAGATGAAGGAGAGTAGATTTAGATTAGATATTCGGAAGAAATTCAGGGCGAGGTTGGATGAAGCTCTGCGCAACCTGATCTAGTGGAAGGTTTTTCTGCATAAAAACGCACCCACCTGCCCACCCACAATTTCCCTGAATATATGTAGTGGAAAGCCATCAAAGCTACTCTTCTGCCTGAGATTTACTTGCACCAGTGTAGTCATTACAAGAGAGGGAAAAGCTATCCTTAAGCTAAAGGATAACTTTAGCATTAACAAGGAATGGTTACAGGTGAGCTTTGAGTGGTCTCTATAAGCTATTCCAACATATATGCTGGAATCCTATAAATGTTTTAACCATCAAGTGAAACTATGGGACAGTATTTTAGAAGAGAGACAGGGGGAACACACAGCAGTTATAATAGTGTGATGTGTTTATGAAGATGACGTATTTCCTTACTATACCAGGAAATTGCATTGAAAGCATGTAGCATAACCTAGTCCACATTTCTAGTCCTATTGAGTAGTCTCTTAATAACCTCCACAAGTTACATTTTCACCAGGTTCTGGAGGATCTCTGTCTCTCCAGATCCTTTTATCTTTTCCTCACAGAAGAAGGGACATGATTACACAGAGGCTGTTTGGTAACTAAATATTGTAGAAATTAATAGTACTATTGTAAGGTCTTTTGCACTGTCAAACTACAGCAAATGGGCCTTGGCGATATGCGGCTGATTGCTGTTACTGGGAAGATGCAACAAGAATTCTATGGGAAATGACCTTCTGTGAAAGACGAGGGTGATGCTTGTGTGATAGACTTTCATGGGTCCATTGAAAGTTCTTACAAAATGGCTTCTCCATCCTGTTAGATGGCCAGTCCCTGTGGATGGAAGAAAGAAAAAAAGCAAGAAATGTGAGCGAAAGCAAAATGTGGCAGTGTCCTGCTGAATGATGGGCAGGTCATTCTTTCAAGAAAGCAAGAGAGATTCTGTAGTCTGCTGACTGGGGCAGGGCATGTGGGCTGTGGAGGGGGACATGGAGTGCAGTTCCTTGTGGCCTCAGTCATGTGTTGGCTTTTGGTTGTGAGGGGTATTTTTAGTAGAGAGAGAAGTTGAACTTTGATCTAGTTTGTGATTTATCTAAAGTACTCAAAACACCCAAAGCCCTGGATTGTGTAGGCACTAAACTTTGATGTACTTTATAAATGCAAAAGGAAAGCATTGAGTAAACCATAAGACCACAAATGTAAAGATGAACTTGGGCTATTTCTGTGGCTTAGCTTTAACCAACTCGTCTTAATCTATTTTATATTATTTTAATGCACAGAAACAAAGGACAGCGTCTTAGGTTTTTTCCCAAATGATATTGCTAAAAGTGGAAATTCTTGTTGCTTAAAGGAGCTTACTAAATGAGGACACTGAGATTGTGTTAATTCTTTCAGTGTTCCTTTTACATGCGGTGTTAAACATTGTGTATTGCTTTAAGGCAAAAATTAAACATTAATTAAACATAATTATGTAATTTTTAGTTCTTTTCTGTCTCTCATTACCCTTGGTCACTTGAAGTGACTATAAAATAATGATATTTTATAGATAGCATCCCTTATTCATGTACAAAAGTATAAATAGCTGCATAAAAACTCCTGTCCATTGGCTCAAAGTGAGCTTGATCAGGTCCGCTAGGTAACTTGACTAATAATATATACAGCTAATTTATTTTTCCATTCCCACTGATGCAGAATGGTTTGCATTTTATTGTCTTCATTTCAAAGCAGCAGTGAGAAAAACTACTGTTAGCTAGATTTTTGTTTCTCTTTGATTTTTTTTTTTTTTTTTTATTTTCCCTCCAAGTAAACAGAGACTAGTACTGCTTGGATGTTGTATCTAGTATCTTATTATGACTATAGGTCATCTGGTTTGAAACACTGTAATAAACCTTCAAAAGTGGTAGAGTGGTGTGAGTGTTTTGGTTGTTTTGGTTTTCTTTTTTAAACAAACAAAATTAAAAACTGGGGTAGTAAGCTGACCCCACGATTAGGTACTGCTGTAAGAAGTGGGAGGGAATAACAGAACCAGCTAGTTGACTAACCACTTCCCTTCATTGTTGCTTTTAATATCAGAACAGCCTTGCTAGCTTTCTAAACCACCATAAGTTACATCAACGAGACCATGTACGCTCTAACTGGTAAGTTCTTTTCATTTAAGATCTAAATTGAAAGTTGAATTGGAAGTGATCCTCAGTGATTGAAAATTGAATAAGATGTATGGCTTTGTGTTATTATATCGTAATCATAAAAAAATTATTATCTTCTGTGTTGTTAATAGTAAATAAAGCTAGACACATACCTGCCTTAGCAACAAACTTCGTGCAGGGTCAGAAGCGTGTATTCACTTGACAAATCACGAGCTAACTACCAAAGTAATAATAACAGTTGAAAAAACAAATGCAAGCCTGTAAGGTCTGAAAGGTGTTTTAATTGAGTGTTTGCATGAGTTGAAAAATAAACTTTGATTTCTCTCACAAGTGTGAGAGAAATGTGCTGTCTGAGAAGTATGCTGTACTGTCCTTCACAAGCCAAAGCCTTCTATGCTGATTACTATTACTACTTTGAGGCTGGAAAATTCTTCTTTGAGGATTTCTGTTGCAGCTCCTGGTAGTAATAATTATTGTAGTTAAAAACCTAAATAATAGGCTAAATAAACAAGCAAATACTTTTTAGTAGTTTCACTTTTAAATACACTAAATAACCTGAAGTGAGGTAGTCTTACAGTGGAGACATATAGTTAAGGCTAAAATAAGGTGGTTTTGTGCTTGAGGTGCTCAAAAAACTGTCAATTAGCCATAAAGTCTGTATTAAGTTCAAGCCTGGCTTCCTGGCAATAGTGCAGTGGAAGGTTCTAGCCTGTACTGGTCTGAATGAGATTTAGATTGGATTCTTAGTGTGCAACCAAAAGGTGTGATAGGGGGTTTAATTCTTACAACTATTTCTCTTTGTCTTATTGATCATGTGGATGTGATGTGGCTAAATATACGCCAAGGCTGGGGAAGGGCACATCAGTTCAGAATCTATTTTATAGTGTTCATTTAGTGAGATGAGCTAAATTCTGTCATCAGTATATTTTTTTACTTAATATCTTTACATGAAATGTATTAGGAGCTTTTTAATGATAATTTTCCTAGCAGTAAAAGCCCAAAACCCAAACGCAAACAAGCAAGCAAAAAAACCCCAGTGATGGGTGTTTTTCCTCAGGAAGGCATCATTAAGAAGTTGTTAGTATGTTTTTGGTTCTTCATTAATACATTTTATTTTACTGCAAACTGTTTAACAAAATTGATACTCTATAGTTTCTACAGGATGTATTAAAAAGTGGATGTATTTACAAAGTGGCTTCTGTGTATTCTTTTCATATTTGGATATTTACTTTTGAAAGATGAAAACATTAAGCCAAATGTCTGAGGAGCTTCATGAGGTTGATAAAAAAATAAGTATTTGAAATTTTTATTGTTTTATTTATAATCTCATGTTGAAAAACAGTAATTCCATGTGAATCTCACACAGGAAAACATGGTGCACTGTGGAGGGTTCAGCTTAGGAGCAACCTTGTGCCTGTCAGCTCCTCTTGCTCTAACATATGGATGTGCTGTAATGAGAAGTCTTCCACATAAGTTACCTTTAATACCAATATCTTTTAAGAGCCAATAAAGAAAACATCCAGTAAGTTGTGTAAGAAGAAAAAAATTAAACTCTAACAGTAGTGAATAAGTTAGAGCACTAATAGCTGCAAAATATGTTGCTTTTTGAGGCCATCCACATCCCTCATCTGAGGACCATGAGCGTAATTAGCAATGTTCTTATGAAGTGACAAAATAAACTTTTTTTACAGACATCTTAATCATTAATATCATCATCTGCTCCTTTGTACCAAATTTTGTTGTTATTATTATTATTCTTTTACCTAGTTTTTCAGATACAGGAGATCCCCTTGGAATTTTTCAAATTTTCCCCTCATTCATATCAGTAATAAATTTCATCCTCTTGGCCTTTACTGCACTGCAGTGCTTGATGCTGGATCCTCAGGAAATATACACTGTTCTTAAGAGTCTTGGTGGACCTCTGTCAAGATACATATTACTGAAGGATTTGGTCAATGCTACTTTCATTTCCAACTGAACAAGAATCATGTAAGCAGATGATCATCCCAGCTTTCATTACAGCAAACAAGACAATCGGACAAAACCAACCTTATCTTTTCACTGCTCCACCTAGAGCCCCGAGCAACACAACTGCAGCAACCTGGTCTCCGAGACAGCAGGGAGAAGCTCCCGGGTGTTCCCTCTCATGCCTAGTGAAGGCAGCCCCAAAATGGGAGCACTAGTTGCATTCTCTTTCCTTTCCCAGCTGCCATTTTTGGGAATCTAATATGTTTTACACTCTGTCAGACCTGGCAGAAATCACTATGAATTCAGTGTTATTGTGATGAGGGCCTAACGGATAAGTTTCATTTCCTTAGGAAACCAGGCTAAAAATATCTTTTTAGGTCTTCTGTGTGCAGAGGAAAATTTTTTAAATGTTAGTAACAGTATTTTTGCAAAATGGGAGGCAAAAAGTGATTAAAAATATGACATTTTAGCCAATCAGTGTGGGGGATCTGCTGTTGAATTTTTAAGGTATTGAGTTGTCAGTTCTTTTTTCTGTTCTCTCTGGCACTGAAATATACTTAGTGCTATTCCTGAGGCCGTCTATTTTTGGTCTTAGAAGTAGCCATTATGACTTGGAAGTCTTAAAATGTAATTATCTGTGTTTCCAGAGCCTGACCTTTGGGACCCCAAAGCTGTCCAGTGTTTCAAATCAATGTTTCCAATCCAGTATTTAATCTCTAAGCAATTGTTACATTATGCATTCCAAAATCTGTGATGTTAAGCCTCATAACAATGTAGACTTACTGTTCATATTAAGTCTTCAACTGACTATCACTGAAATTAATGAACTTTATTGGATTCTGAATATTGGGGAAGAGGAATTCTTCCAAGTTAAGAAACTTCCTTTTTTGAGATCTGTTCCCAAGTACAGCTTGCTCTTAGACAGTTTTCCTTCTCTAGTTCGATTTTTTTCTCTTGCAGTTAGTTGTAAGTGAAAGGGTGTGCCAGCAAATGTAAAATCATTCCAGAGTAACTTTTCCTGTGTCATTTCAGTGCTGTGTGGTGTTAATGTTACGGGAAAGGTTGCTGAACACCCCTCAATTCTTCCTAAATACACTTTTCTAGTTACAACAGTACTGTTACTATATCCATAACATAGGCAAAGTAAATAATATTATAAAAAGGCAGGTCAGGCCTTAAAATCAAACTTCTGACTAGAAAATATGTAGTGCTCAATGTAGTTTTCAGTTACTGGCATTTTTTTTTAAATATAAATGTAGTACAAGTCAGCATACTGTGTATGACCACTGCTCTGAGTGGGAGGGTATGTTGGCTATTTTAAATAATATTTTTAAAATCTGATCACATAATACTTCTATAGGAAAAAGGAGGTCAGAAGGAGGAATGGTGAGGGAGTCTTTAGTGTTGCACTATCTGCGTCGTTGTCTCTGGAGGCATGTGGGACAAATGAAGCTGTCTCGGATTTCACAGTGTATAGAAGAAGATACTTAGCAGCTCCATCAGAATGTCTCTGTGGCAGTTGCACGTTCCTTTGCTTCATTCATCTGTAGTCTCCCTTCCCATCATAGGTATTTGCAAGGTCCACCCTGCATTTTTCATCTTCTGTAGTTACTGTGGAGACCAAATGACATGGGGGCCACAATTAGAATTTTATTTCATTTCCATGTTGCATTCCCACCTTCAGTGTCTGAGTGCTTATAGGAAATGTAACTTCAGTTGTGTTTAGAGTAAAGGTGGAATTTGATATTTCCCAGCACTTTTTTAATCCAAAAGGATGATTGTGGATATGCAGCCCAAATTAGTCAAATTTGGAGGGTTTGTAGCTCATAGGAAGTAGTAGCATTTTAAAGCTTTTCTGAATCTTCTAAGTTGCTCCCTCTATATCTCAGATAATGGCAGCATCATTATGGCAATGTAAATTTCCAGAGTTAATGAAGAATTTTGAATAATACAATTCACAGAATAGTATGATTAATTTTTTTTTTAATCTAATTTTCTACCCAGTGTTGGTGGAAGATGAAATGGAACAGAATTAGTTTGAATAGTATATAGGAGTTCTGTAGGAACAGAGCTGAAATTGTCAAGTAAAAACTTGAGAATATTTTAACAGAGACTGGAAAACATTTGTCCTGTTTGAGTTTCTGCTTAAAATAGAACTTATTATGTCATAAATACTGGTAAGTCATTGTATTCTCAATCCTAATTTTTTTGTCAAATATTCTTGTATGGAGCACCATCATTGCACATCTTTGTTTGGAAGCAGAGGAGGCAGGAGAGTGTATAACTGTGCAAAAGCTTAAAACCCCCTATATTTACAGCTGGATTTGATATACTATTGCAGTGAAATGGCAGATGCTGACAATTTTCATCACTCTGATGGCTCTTTAGTGTTGTTATATTTTTCAAATTATGCTCAGCTCACTAATGTGATACTCTTAACCAAGTCTGTTACTAGAGCTCTCTTATCTCATTATTTATAGTTACATTTGGCTTTGTAAATGAAAACAATCCTGCTGCTGATTCTGTAATTTATAATCCAGGTAATTGTAGATTTTCATTAATTTCTTCTTATTTGTCAGATCTTTGGTGTGCAAAAGATTTTTATTGCTGTCATTTATTTAAGAAATGGTCTTATGTCTCAGGAGGTTTCACTGTCTGTCTTTCACCTGGCATCTATTTGTAAATTCTATGCATATTTTAAAAATAAGACACAAAATTGCAGGAATTAATACATTGTTTTCGTACAGCAGAAGATACTCTCTGAATAAAATTTGGAAGTAAATATTACAATTAGTTGAAAAACTGTGAACAGCATATTCATTTCATGTTTAATGTTATGATTCCAGTTTCTTTTTTATCTGTCTTCACAGGGAGAGGAGTGAAGAAAAGAGGTCCATAAGTAAACTATCTTAGGCAGATGAACACAGTATTTAAGAATAAACAAAACTCTGAATTTTAAAGGTGTGAAGTCGTAAGAATGTTTTGGAGATTGCAACCATTTTTTACTCTTTTACAGATTTCTGTTTTCAGATTCTAGCAAGATTGTTAGCTGAGTCTAACATGATGATTTGAAAGGATGAACTTTTATATCAAAATGTATAGCAAAGTGGGAGTAAAGTTTTGAAGTTATGCCAAGAGAGTCCTTGACTGACAGATGAGGATTTTTCTTATGATTTTTTTCCCCTGTTGTAGTGTTTTCCCAGACTGTGAAGAAGATTTTAGACTGTGTGAACCAGATTTATCCTTTCATGTACTCACTCACTCTGAATTGCTGCATTTAGAAATGTTACAGACAGTTGAATGCTGTTTAATAATAAATTGGCAAAAGTTCTAAAGAATATAATCTTTTCTCAGACATGTATTTTTCTGAAAAGGCCATGCAATAGTTCCTTAATGAATATTTATGGTTTAGAACCAAAACCCTCTCTCTCTAATGTCACGCATGTCTACTAAGTATTTAATGTGGAGACTGAATTAGGAGAGCTACTTTATTTTCCATGAAGGCATGGCAAAGCTTGGAGTATGTCTGCTGAAGACCGTTCTTCCTTAAGTTTGTTATTTGCTAATTAACTTAAGTTATTTTTCATGCTTGAACACATACTTGTAGACCAGAACAAATGTGTGGAAGACTACATACTATTTTACAAAACCATATTTGCTGCCTTGAATTAACTCAAAGTAAGTTAACTTGAGGGGGAAAATATGGAATCATTCCATACTTTGACTTGGGCTTAAAATAACATTTTATTTATTACAGTGTGACTCTTAGACACATAGCCAACAGTCCTGTATAGCCTACAGGTTATATATCTGAAGAAAATAAACAAAGTAAACCTTTTTTTTGACAGAAATGTTGAGTTATCTATGTAGGTAGGATCCTATTAATTTTGAAAACCCCTCATCCTTCAAGTACTTTTCCCTGCAATAATCAGTTCCTCCTGCAAGATAGCCTTCTAGGCTCTGTGTTTGGTTTTATGTGATTCTGTGAATATCTTGGTTATCTACTCTCTGATTCATAAGGAATTACATTAAAAGGGATGCAAGCTACATTCATGAAAGTATGGTATTTTATTACATTTTCCAGAAGACACAGTAGCTTATTTGACAAGCTATTTTCTTGTCTAGATTTTTTCTTTATTCCTATAAAAAATTTAAAAAACTCTTTACCCCCTCCAAAATAATAGATCAGTCTCTCCAAATTACAGACCAGAAGAACCCTCAAAACCCACAAAGAGAATAAAAAATATTTTTCATTTATGTTAAGCTCTTGCTGAAACACAGTTTGCAGTAGTTTGGATATAGTGCATTACTAAGTTGCTTTTTTGGGTGGTAAAGGTGCAAATTCCTCTTGGGCCTTTCTAAATCTCACCTGGTTTACTTTGGCTCTATTTTGAATGCCGAAGTATAGTCTTGTACTCCCCAGCAAGTTACTCACTTCTTTCCATTTTCCATTTTAATGAAAAGTAATTATTTCACGTATTTTCTGTATTTTCCAATTTGATTCAGGTCCTTCCAGTCATCATTCCCCATTCAGTTATACATCAGCAAAGTTCATAATCCTGATTCTGATTTTATAGCTGTAACATCAGTAAGTCAATATGTCCTTTTTAGACAGATGTTAGTTTACTGTTTCCATATTGCAAACAGCTGGAAGATGATTCTTGCTGTATCCTGAGATTACAGAAAGTTCTGTTGGTACTATGCCCAAACCAATTGAGCATATTTCTTAGCAGCAAGGGTTCTATGCTATCCTAATTGCAATTAAACTGCTGTCTGTTAGCCCAGGAGGCAGGCAGAGCTTTATTGCATATGCCTTCAGACAGGTTAATGCTGTTGCCATTTACATTCACGGCAACTCTTCTCTTCTGTACCTATCCATGGACTTGTATGCACTTTGATTCTGAATTTTGAAAGAAGGCGTGAAGATAATAATAGATATCTTCAATTAGGCTTTAGAAAAATGGCTAGAAAACACATTCTACTAAGGAGATTTTTAATTTGGGAATTTGCAAAGTTATGTGCAGTACAGGACAGTACATATAGAACAGTGTGTAACTGGTGTTTGCCTGGAACCTGAGTCAGAATTGTCTCTTCTGAAATTTGGCAGTAAAGGTATTTCTCCCTCAGTTTTGCTAGTTCCTTCACTGTCCTTCCCCATGATGGATAGCCTCCATCAAAGCTATTCAATGGTGTAATATATGTATTGTAAATAAAACCAGAAAAAAACCCCAAACCTTATCTTGTCATATTAATGATCTTCTAAACAAAGTCTAATGTCTAACTACACCTGACCATTTGGAACTGGAGAGGTTTTGCTCTCTGAAAAAAAAATAAATTTCTAAATAAGTCATTCTTTGTGAAGTTAAATAACTCTATATGCAATAAAGTCATTCATCTAATTAAAATTCATTTTGTTATTACAGACTAAATTAAAATGACAGTGAAAGAACAGCCTCAGGTGTGTGACTGTGCATTTTAAAGTGCTATATTTAATGTTTATGCAGAAGGTTTTTATATTTTAGAAAGTGATTAGCACCTTGGCTGTACTGCTTTCAGGAGATTTTTCTTTTAACAGTGCATAAGATTTCAAGATTTTCTTTCAACATCTGACCTACTTAGGAAAAAAGTTCTGATTAGTACCATGTAATGTACTCCCTCAATTTTGGAAGTGCCTTTGGGTAACGTATTGTAGAGAAAAGTAATCTTATCTAGTAAATGGACCCTATCACATTTTAAGATATAGATTTTTCCCCCCCCCTTCTATTTTCCATGCTTAATTTAGTCCTCAGATGCATCCCTGTTTAATGAATCCACATTCAACTGTTGTGCTTTACTGATAGCTTAATTCTGTTTGCATACAAATTCTTTTCTTCCTTGGCTGATTAAAAAGAAACCATCCCTTTGAAGTCAGGTGGCACAAACAGAGCCTAACAAGTTTTTAGTTGCAAAATTAAACTTTTGGTTATTCCTCATTTTCTGAGTTCTGTGAAGCAGTTTGTAGTTAGCAGGGCCTAAACAACTGTGTCCCCAAAACGCAAAGGTGACCAATGACTGTGGGTTATGCTTCTAGTTAGGGAAAACCCACGAGCAAGCCAAACACAGATTAGCAGCAGCCTCCTGTAGTGGGTTGACCCTGGCCGGATACCAGCTGCTCTCTCACTTTCTCCCTCTGCAACTGGACAGAGGAGAGAGGAAAAAAACAGCTAAAGATTCATGAGTTAACAGCTGGGAGAGGTCAATTACCGATTACCTTCGCAGGCAAAACAGACTCAAAGTCGGGATATGAATTAAATTTATTACTTACAGGATAAGAGCCAAAGAGTGAGAAATAAAACAGTCTTAAAAATACCTTCCCCCCTCCTTCCATGTTCTCCCTCCTCCCCCCAGCAGTGCAGGGGGACGGGGAATGGGAGTTACAGTCAGTTGTTGTTTCTGCTGCTGCTCAGAGAGAAGTCTTTCCCCTGCTCCCGTGGGGTCCCTCCCATGGGAGACATACCTTGATGGACCTCTCCAGCGTGAGTCCATCCCTCGGGCAGCAGTTCTTCCCAAACTGCTGTCCCGTGGGTCACTCCTCCATGCGGTGCAGTCCTTCACAAATGAGCTGTACTGATGTGGGTCCCCCACAGGGGCCACAAGTCCTGCCCGGGATAAACCTGCTCCAGTGTGGGCTTCCCTCTCCACGGGCCACAGGTCTCCAGCAGGAGCCCGCTCCATCTTGTGCTTCCCACAGGGTCACAGCCTCCTTCATGTATCCACCTGCTCCAGCAGGGGCTGCACCACAGGCTGCAGGGGCCTCAGCTCCGGCACCTGGAGCACCTCCTCCCCCTCCTCCTGCACTGACCTTGGTGTCTACGTTATTATTCCCATGTTCTCACTCCGCTATTCCCTGGCTGGAATTTCCTCTGCACAACAATCTTCTGTCCTTAAATATGTTATCACAGAGGCGTTACTATCACTCCTAATTGGTTCGGCCTTGGCCAGTGGCAGGAAGTCTGTCCTGGAGCCAGCTGGCATTGCCTCCACAGAACAGGGGAAGCTTCCAGCAGCTTCTAAAAGAAGCCACTCCTGTAGCCCCCACAGCTACCAAAACCCAGCCACAGAAACCCACTACTAGACTGAAGTGGGAGCAGGATGGTTTGGAAAGGACTCCATACTTCCCATTTCTTCCTTTACCAGCCTTCCCATAATGTGAAGCATTTTTTACTGAGATAATAGGCATTCATCTGGGAATTGCTGAGGGAGTTCCTAAATATTTCTCATTCCAGGCAGTCAATAACTACAGGAAAGACACCGCATCCCTAAAGATAAATTTCAGCACCAGAAGTTGGCAGTTATTCCATTTCTTTCCTTGAATTTCAGGGCTGACAAGAGGAATAACTAATGTCTTAAAAAAAAATCTAAAAAAAGGTATCTTCTGCACTACCTCAGTGTTTCAGATGGGACTAACAGACTGGCATGATGGGTGAGACCTGTCTATTGCCACCAAAATTTGCCTGAGATAAGACTGAATAAATCCCACTTGTTTGATAGATCATGTAAAGAGTCATAAAGTTTTAGGTAATAAATTCTTGATGGTACCTTTTGTACTTTTAAGTATCCTTCACGGCTTTTTAGCTTTAGACACTTATGAAGCTACAAGAGTGATAACTAATTTTTAGTGGTTTGGGATTCTGCCCAACCCTTTTCTGAATTCAGGTGCCAGACATGCATATAAAAATGTGATGTAGGTGTAGTAGATGATGAACATGCTTAATATCAAAGCTAGAGTGAAGGCTTGGCAAAACTGAGTAAGGCAATGTTAATATAATAAAATGAAATGCTCTCCTCATAGAACAATCCTACCACTTCAGCCTTTGGTCTTTTTAGAGCACTGGTTCCCAGTTTTCCCTGAATCGTGAGTAATGATTGTGAATTCTGAATGAATAAAGCATTGTGGGCAGCCCCATGGTTTGCTCTCTGTGTTAAACTGATGTATAACCCTGGACACGTGCAAGTCTTGGGTTTGTGTCCTGCCAGCTGAGGTCTGTTTCTTTTCTTTGCAGCATCAGCTTAATTATATTTTCTTACTTACTCAGGGTGGTACCTACAAACTTTTCTCCATAAATATTTTAATGACAAGAAGTACCCTTTTAATGAGACATTAATTCTATTTTGTAACAGTTAAATATTTTCAGTGTTGCATACAGTAGATGTTTTTATTATTGAGACAGAAAATTCAGAGTTGATTTATTTCTACTTTTTGGTCTAGCTGTCTGTTTGTGTGGGATAAAGAAATAGTTGTAAAGGTTTCTAGATCATGCTCCCTGTATGATATTATGAAGAGAGCCATCTTTCAATTTTTGTAAAGTTGGTTGATAGCAATCCTACATAGACATATTTTGCATTTTTTTCTCAAAGTTACTGCTTGCACTACTGTCAATGGAGTCAGATGGCAGATATTTGGGGCACATATTATCAGTCTTTAGGAGAGCTGTCTTAGTCTCACCAAGGGACTAGAAGCCTGCAGAGAAAGGTTTTTATTTTTTATTTGCCCTCTTTCTCCTTCATGTATTAACGTAGATAAGGAATGCAGTACTGGATTACAGTTATTTATGCATCTTGATATGTGACATCTGTGTTTGACAAATACTTGTCTGCACTGTGTTATCTGCTCTGAAATACCAGAACAGTATTATGAATTTGGTCATTCACATCATAGAGCCATTCCCTGCTTCGTACTGACAAAGAATGGAACACTCTTTCCTAAACATGGCCTTTCTCTTATTTCACTTTGCCTTAATCATTTTACCATACTTAAAAATACCACTTTGGGCATAACTACTTCTGTTTTCTTCCTCGGTCTAATTGCCTTTAATGGAAATTGATATTGTAAATGATTTTCATTTGTTCATAAGCCTGGCAGCGAGCAACAAAAAGTCTTATCTAATTTGGAGAAGTAAATGAGCATAATGCAAAAGCATTTAAAGTAGTATTACATGCTTCATATTTATATTACAAAAGTATTTTGAACAATGTCACTATTTCCTAGATTTTCCAAGATGGATACTTTGTCAAAATAGTTTGTCATTTAGTAAAATTGTATTTTCCTTAATAGGTTAACTAAGTCCATGCCAACAGCAGTGGAATATGTGAACTGGTGTCCAGGCCTAGAAGTGCATGCGAAGGACTAGCTAATTAAATCTTTGCTCTTGTAAAATCATCTTCAGTAATAAATGTCTAAGTGTCAGGCTTTATCAGAGAAAATTTTTGTTTTCATGCATTAGGTAGAGATTTTTCTAAATGTGGATCCATGCAGGTATTGCAGTGATTAAAAAAAACAACAAACCAACCAAAACAGAAATTCCGTGATTATTTATTATAATACCATTTCAGTATTCAGAGTTGCAGTTTCCCAAAGCAATTTGCATGACTGAAGAAGAGTTGAAATATTGTAAGAACCCTCTGAATGCTGCCCAAACCACTTATTTTTTATTTATTTGACTTGTATAGTACAAGGTAATGATTATGGTGGAAATAGGTGCAGGAATTGGAATTTACATCAAGATTTTCTTTATATTGACTGAACTAAATTTGTGCATCTCTAGGTTCAGTGTATACAAATGGTCTTTTTTATTCCCTACAGTATTTCACAATATAGCTGGTCTGACTTTTTTTGCACAGTTTTCTTTGTCTACTATTTCGAGTTCAGATTTGTAAAAGAAATGTTAGATTGATACCAAATTAATTATTTCAATGAATATGCTGACATTATCAAAATAGATTGCTACAATAACATGCTCCTCAATTACTTTGTAAGCTAATTTATTACTCAGATATTTGTCAGAAATAGAGACCTGAACTTTGTATGGAGGCCTTTTTAATAACTTAATAAAAGTGAAATAACAGAATTCCACAACAATCAGACCTGAATAAAGCAATCAGTTGCTGGTCTGAATGGTGGGTTCTTGCAACAGTGTCTTCATCTGGATTGTATTATACCCCCCAAACCACAGTTCCACTGAATTCTTGCAACCCAGCTGACTCATGGTCTTTGTGCCCTCTGTGGCACATGCACATTCATTGCTATAAAGTATCTTCAACTATGTACAAATCATCTCCTAGGAAATTTTAACTACAAAAACTATTGTATGTGACCATTTGTGCATCTAGAGGAGCAGTTTACTGACTATTTGCAAGTGTCTTACCTGTGTACAATTTGGTTAATTTCACTGCAGAAACTACCTGAGCATCTCTCTGAAATGGCCAGAGACTCCATTCAGGATGATAATCAGGATACTGAACCAGATGAGTTTGTCAGGACACAGCAGGACCTGCCTGGGGGAATCAACAGAACCATTCAAAACTCCCACTTGGCAAGCTCCTCTAGCAATTAGTCAAAATACATATTTGCAACTAGAGTTGCAAATAGATCGTTTTATTTCATCCCTGTAGAGAGCTACTTGGGGAGTTCCTGAGCCACCCAAGGAATTAAGGACTTATGTGCATTGAATGCACACACAGACACAACCCTGTTACCAAGCTGCACCAAAATCAAAATAGATACCGACCTGGAGAGAAGAGGGATCAAGAAGAGCTGGTTGATTTCTCAAGGATCTCCCCATGCAAGCTCAGGAACAATCCATCCTGATGTATAGGCAGTAAAGGAAAACTTCTGGGAGCCTGTATGCATAAACAACAAGCTCCTAACACAAATCTGACATCAAAAGTAGCATTCAGGAAGTCGTGGCAGGGACAGGTGATTCTGGAGGAACAGAGAGATACAGGGTTTAGAAAAATGAAGCTTTGGAGTTGAACCTGCTAAGGGGTGTTTAAGAACAAGAACAATGAAAAGTGCTTCTGCAAATGTATCAGCCACAAAAGGGAGACTACAGAAACTGTCAGCCCTCTACTGAATGGCATAGAGGATCTGATGACAGGGAACATGGAGAATGCTGAGATGCTCAATGCCTTCTTCACCCTGTCTTTGTTGCTGACCTTCAGGAATCAGGCCCGTGGGACCTGTCTAGAGCACAGAAGACTGACCCTCAATACAGGAAGATTGAGGAACGTGAACTGGACATGCAGATGTCCATGGGAGCTGATGGGATGCACCCATAGGTATTCAGGGAGCTGGCCAATGCCATTGTGAAGGCCACTCTTGATTGTCCTTGAAGGACTGTGGTATTTGGGACAAAGAAAACGTCATTCCTGTCTTCATGAAGGGCAAGGAGGAAAATACAGGGAACATTCTGGTCATCTTCAACTTGATCACTTGGGAGAGTGAGGGACCAAATAATAGAGGGAATCACTTTCAAACATACGAGGTAAAAGAAGATAATTGAGAGTAGTCAGTGTGGACTTAGAAAGGAGAATCATGCTTCACCAATCTGATAGCCTTCTGCAGGGGAGAGTCATGGATGTTGTTTATTTATACTAGAGTAAGTTTTTCAGCACAGTCTCCTATAACATTCCCATGAATGAAGTATGGGTAAAGTGAAGAGGGAGGTGGAGTACAAATAGGCTGACCTGCCAGCCTGAGAAGTTTTGTAATCTGCAGCCCATGGTCCAGCTGGAGGCCAGTAACTAGTAGAGTTCCCCACTGGTGGGTAACTAGCGCCAGAACTGCTTAACAGCTTCATCAAGAACCTTGACAGGTTGGAGAAATGGACAAAGAAGAATCTTATGCAGGACTTTGCATTTTTCTTTGTTGAACTTCATCCTTGGGTGGAATAACCACATGTACCAATTCTGACTGGGAGCCAATTGGCTGGAAAGCAGCTTTGCAGAAGAGGACCTTGAGATCTTGGTGGACAAGTTGGAAAAGAGCCAGCAATGTGCCATTGTAGCAGGGAAGGCCAAAAACCTCTTAGGCTGCATTAGGCAATTTGCTATTCAGATATGTGTCTCCCTTTTGAGAACAGTTCAATATATGGTATTTTGGAAAACATTTAAATATATACACAAGCATTTTATTTTTTTTAAACATAGCTGAGGAAAAAAAATGATTGTTTGTACGTTGTTTCAGTCCTCTTAGAAGCTTTTTTTTTTAATACATAGCTATAAACAGCTTTTCTGGGGGCTTAAAAATCTGACTGCTTTCAGGGAATGCTGGTTTTGATTCAGTCGGTTGTACTTCCCATTCCTTTTCCTCCCTCAAATAAGATTATCAGAAATTAATGTGTAAACATGAACAAGTTTAACAGAAAAACAGTGTTTATTGGAAGTTGCAAAACCAGATTAGCTTTATTTTATCTTTCCAAATCTGCCGTATTAGACAAATTACACTTTGGTAGCAAAAATCCTTGTCATTTTTTGTACTATTATAGTGATATACTGGGAAAAGGCTAATCTAAAATACAGCTTCCATAGCTCAAAGGTCAAATCCTGCTTCCATGGATCTTACAGTATGTGGTACAGATTCTGTCTTTCTGCAGTTATTGAAAATGAAAACACTGTTGGGCATGTACTACTTTCGCTCTACAATTCTCAGAGTACCTGTTTGACATGAATAACCTAAGCCTTGTTTTGGCTGTCTTAATTTAGCATCCTTCACCACACCTCCTGAATGTGAAAGAAAAACCACTAATCCATACCCCTGGCACAGAGACTGTATGGAACAGTGCATGTGGAGTCATGTACCATTAGATGTATTTCTGAATATCCGTGTAAGTTGTATCATCCAGAAGCTTCTTTCAATAGCTCAATTAAAGAGGTAATGTCTTCTCACTAGTGTTTCTTCAAGCCAAACCTGAGAATCCAGCCTTTTTTCTTGGCAGATATTTCTTTACCCTTTGGGTACTTTCACAGAAGCTTGTTAGAGACTCTGAGTATGTAACTATAGCAGTAAAAATACAGGGAAAGTTAAAGAAAAAAAGCTTTTAAAAAATCAAAAAAAGATTATATGGGAAATCTCATATTGTATGAAATGGCTGGAAGCCATGGAGGTTCAGGGAATGACATTTACATCTACCCTGCCCATCTTGACACATGGCATAAGCTTTTGTAAAGTCCAGATTTAAAGGAATGGCTGAGGTTTTCTTTGCAAAAAAGCAGTTCTTCAAGGACTTTTTGAAGCTCCAGTTTAGTTCTGAGGTGAACTTAGATGAGGCATACAGATGGAAAAGTGTTTCAAAATCTTATACAGGACTTTTATACAATTTTAAGATATACGAAACAAAATGGGAAAGTTTCTATTTCTTGGAAAGGCTTTTGAGACTCATTTAAATGGCACAGAATAGCTCTCAACACTGCAGTGTCATGCAGAACTGAAAAAGTTCCTGCAGGATCTCAGGTCCACACAGCACCTGCTTTAGGCAAGCTGGGCAGACTCTGAGGTGGGGGCCAAGAGTTCATACGACAATATCACGGTGATGAGGCACATCCTAGTTTTGGGCTCCCTTTCCCTTTCCCTTTCCCTTTCCCTTTCCCTTTCCCTTTCCCT
>NW_020884880.1:8835959-9230884 GCF_003945725.1 Corapipo altera
TCCCTTTCCCTTTCCCTTTCCCTTTCCCTTTCCCTTTCCCTTTCCCTCCCTTTTCGCTTTTCCCTTTTCCCTGTCCTTGCTTTTCTTTGGCAGAAATAACATGCTATTTGGAGACACAATAGCCTAAGCTGAGTAAAATTCTAGTGGAAAGACTGGCAGATAAAGACATGGTCTTTTAACTAGTCATGCTAACGTAGCATCCATAAGGAACTGAGGCAACACCAAATGGATTATTAGGGTTGTTAGGTTTGGGAGGTGGTGGAGTTACTGGCTAGGCATGGATATTGGCACAGGGTAGCAATGCGTTGAAACTGGGGCTGGTGGTACTTATCTGCAAAAGGCCAGACTTCTGCTAAGGAAGATGGTCACTCCACTTCTTACTCTAAAGGATTCTCTCATATTGGAAGGATGTCGAAAAAGTAAAATGTGTTTCGAAGTGATTTTCTTGAACATTATAGTGAGCTCACTAAAGAAATGAATAATTTTGTTTTCAAAGGAGGCTGTAGATAATGTTCCATAAACTGAGTTTGGAAACTTTATCAGTGAATAAAGGGGAAAAAATATAAATGCTTTTTGTTAGATGAATAACATTCATCCCTGCTATAAGAATCCTAAGTAGCATATAAGCACTTAATTAAAATTTTTGCCATAATCCATATAAGAACAGCAGCCAAATTAAAATGTCAAAGACAACCATAATCCAGAGTTTTGTAATTTGAAAATGCTTAACTTTGTAGCCTTAATATTCTTTAAGAGTTTACCATTTGTAAAATATGTACATCAAAACTGTGAAAGTAGAGTCATGAAAGAGTGTAGTTCTGATTTTTGCTTTTTCTTGGTGGATAGCAGTTGAAAATCGTAATGGATAAGTGTTTTTTGATTGTTTTGGTTTCTGAGACTTATTTCTTTTGTTGATGATGGTGTTTGGGGTTTTTTTTTTGGTGTGTGTGTTTTCTGTTGTTGAAATTGGTTTTGAGTTTTGTTTGTTTGTTTGTTTGTTTAATTTTTTTTTCCTAAGTAGATGTAAACAAATAGAGGAAGCCTGCCTAGTAGTATATATAGTTTCCCTGAAGCACTATAATTTTCATTATCTAAGTTATATATGGTAAACTGTAGATTTGGGCATAAAATGGAAACTCAGTTTTCACTCTCTCTGTATTTTGCTGCTTGCATTAGTCTTTTGCTTAAACAGTTTAATCATGAATACAGCTAAATCCTTCAAACTCTTCTGAAAACATTTTGTCTCTGACAGCATATTCTTAGGAGCTCAAGAAGTTGGGCTTGATTTTAAGATCATTTTTGCAATTAAATATTTTGACAAATTACTACTGGCTTTGTTCTGCTGGCAATATTTTGACAGATGGGAGAAAATGTTTCAATCTTAGAGAAGTATTTTAAGGTAATAAAAGAATTGAAAGACTTAGAGGTAACATCTTTGAAAATACTGCACTCAAACTTCCTTAATACTGGAATGAACTGGAACCAAGACTCTAAATGCTCATTGTGTTGTAGGCATATATCTTTTATTCAAAAAAATTTAAAAAGAGAGAATGAAAACAGTTTTAAATACTTAGATTTATATGAACAACTTAGAAGAATCTGAAAGGTTGATCTTGAAGATTCCTCAGATTGACAAAGCTTATGATTTTATTTTTTTTTTTTGTGGCTGATGCTTAGAAATGTGTACAATATAACCTCTGTGACAAGCGTAGGGAAAAATGTCCTGTGGGATGCATAAACTTTTATTTGCTAAAAGCAAAGCCCACTGTGGTTGTGGCATTTTGTTAATGGCTTTGAGCATTGGATATTTTTTCTCAGTTCGTAGTTGTACTAAACAATATAGTGAAAATTAGGTTAAAAGAGGCAAGAAGCTGATGGTTATTTGTGAAACTATTGCTGACAGAGTGAGCTTCCTGCTTGTGAAAGGTAGATGGTGTAAGACTGCTAAAGAAATACCTCTGTCTGAAGGTTGTTGTTTTGTTAGCTCTTCATAGCTTGCTTTGCAAGGCACTAAAATAAGCCTTTTAAAATGGCCAGTTCTAGCTGGCAGCTGCTGAAAGTAAAAAATCTCTCCTAAGCAGTATTGCTACAGAAGGTAATGAACTAAAGTCTCTTCCTACTTTCCCCCCCCCTTCCCTCCCCCCACCCCCCCCAATAGTATTCCTTGATTTACTTTTAATGTGGTTCAGAATCGAAATTGGTATATTTCCAATGTGGATTATGGCTACTAGGAGGCTTTTCACTGTCTTGATGAACAATGTAGGAGCTGAAGTGGGTTAACCAGCCTTTCAGAGGACACTTTTTTCCTTAGGTTACACAGGTAACTATTGTAAAAAACTCCTGAGGCATTCAGGTTCTCATCTTACCTTTTCCTCAGACATCAGCATGCTCAGTAATTTTCAGCAATGAAGATATCTTTGTAACAGCTGGTTTATACACTATATTCTTCATTCCTGAGCTAAAAGACTGTTTTACACCAAAAAATAAGAAAAAAAAGTCACCCTCAATTAAGCAGATTGCTTTTTCTGCTCGTACAACTGGTTTTTTCCAATTCCCCTCTCTCTTTGATCACTTTCTGTGTCTTTAGAAAGAATTAGATATTTTCTCAATTTAACAAGTGGTTGAGACCTGCTGTAAAAAATCCAAGGAACCAGCCAAACCTAAAATAGGTCTGCCACCAGTTCCTTAATCTGTAACGCTGTTCTCCAGCAACTCTTCTTCCAAAGCTTTTTGTAGCATTTTGTTTTGGACCTATGCGTGGGTGTCCGAGGTAGAGTCATTCAGTACTGTTCGGGTTTAGATGGCAGTATTGAACCATTTTGTGTCCAAATTCTTAATGGGCAGACTCTGATTCCTGTAACATTTTGGAAACGAAGACAGTATTTATGCCTTTGTAGTGAGGTTTCTTCTGAAGCTCTGCCTTTTCTGAGTGGCTCTTTGCTTCCAGGCAGCTCTCCAGGCACTCTTTGGTCTCTCGCTGGTGTGCGAGCGTGCCACGTAGCCACAGCAACCCCTACTTGATGCAGTATTCACAAATGTGTTAAATCCATGGAGTGGGTGAAGAGAATGGTTAGCTAAGTCCCAGGAAAAAGGCCTAATTGGAACAGTCCAGAACAAGAGGAATTTTTGAAGGACAGATGTGAAAGCTGGGGAAGAAGGTGGGGCTGGGCCTGATCATTTGGGTTTTGGTTGTCCTGAGTGAGTAGTTCAGTCCTTTGACTGCAGTGAAGTTACTTGAGTGCCAGGATGCAGTTCAGCTTGATTTGATTTGACAGTAATTCTCTTCAGCTGCCTGTCCTGCTCTGAAGTGTGCTGTCTTGACACCCTTCTCAGATATGGAGAAGGAGAGTCTCCAGTGTAACTCTGTTCATTCAATGCTTCTGTATGTTGAAAGCACTGGAGTCATTCCAGCATGCTGTGTGTGGGGTCAAGGTGTGCAAAACTGGCAAAAAAACCCCAAACCAAAACCAATTTTTTTTTTTTTACATGTTTTATAACTGTGGTGATAGACTTAAGTGGGGAAAGCAGAGGAAGGAGAAAATTTACTGCTTTATAAGTGTTGAGATTTCTTTCTTTTAATTGAGTTGATCTTTGCTTACTAAATAAAAAAATTGACCACTGCTGCAGAACTAGCAACGGGATAAATGCCCTTATCTATGTGTGCTAACTTGGGCATGTCAGTACTGTTTTCTAAAAACATTAGGCTGAAAATGACATTTAGTTGTGCAACATTCTGGACAAATACCAATAATAATAATTGAGTAAGAGGAAAATTCTGAGGAAACTGGGACAAAAATACTTATTTTTGAACTGGTTTATTCCCCATAGTTAACTGTGCAGCTCTTTCTGGTGATGCGTTAGAGTATCCAATTCAGTAACTGGATTTGTATTCATTATATACATTACCTGCTCCCCCCTTCCCTCCACCAAGTCAAGCTGTCAGTGTATTTTCATGATAGGAAAATTTAGAAACTTGCCCTGACTTTAATGGATCCAAGAGAAGGTACAGTCTTGCAGTGAAATGTTCTCTCTCTGTCAACAAGAGATGCTGCCATATGGTGACTGTCCAGCGAAGGGGCCATATTGCAGATGCTGGCACAGACAGCAGTTGTTCTGCTTTGGAGATGTATAAACCTTGTTGAAAAGTGTGAGCATCTTCTCCCTACATCTGTTAGATTTGCACAGCTGAGTCTGTTATCTGAAGCATTCAAATGTGTGCTTGTAGGACCAACGTATTCTGCTCCTAGAGTAAGTCCTGGTTGGAAATGGTCCCATATTGTATGTGTGATTGGGGAAGGCAAAGTGATTTGAGTCTTTTGTATATATATATATATTTGTGGAAATTGAGAATTTTAATTTTGTTAAGCTTCTATTATTTTAAAACTATAAACACAAGAAAAGGAATTTGTCTGCAAATCCCCTTGACATAAGATTTTAAAAAAATCCCAACAGTCACCGTAGTTTTTTAATTGGAGGTTTGTTGATACAGTGAAAAAATGCTGCGTTTATTTTTTGAGCTTTGAATCTCCTTTTATGTGGTATTCATCAAAAGGGAAGATGTATATAAACACTTCCATTTCCAAGGGGTATTAGCCTAGTTTCTAAAGAGGAATTTAACATTACCAGCTGGTAAGATTAGCATGTGTGCATCCTAACACCTTCTCAGAGGCTACAATTTCTCTTCAAGTTTTTGTTTGAAAACACCATTTAACTTTTGGCTTTGTATAGTATCTTTAAGAATTGCAAGGTTTTAATTACCTAAACTATCAACTTTTATTAAACAAAGAGATGCTTTCCTGGCAGCAGTAAGATTAGAAAAAACCCTACACAAACCAACAGAGTAAGCATTTGAAGAGTTGGCACAGTAATAATTCTCCAGCCACTTTTCTGCCTAATTCTAGCCTCCTGTAATTAAACAAGTGTGCAGGTAGTGGTGGTTGGCTGTATTTCAGCTGCACCCAAAGATTTCAGTCTCAAGCCAGGATGTTATTGTACATGGTGTTAGGAGAGCATAGAAGTGAACAGTTTCCAAACAGTGAGCTTTTTGAGCACCTCTGGGCTACAAAGGTTTTTTTGAGGGTTGGCTGGAATTGCCATGTTGTCAATATTTCTATTTACTAAAGTTTACTATAGTGTAGAAAAGGAATCTGAAAGTGGTATAAATGTGCTATTGCTCTTCGATAAAGTATTCAATGTATTTATTGCATTTATATGCCATATAATTAGTTGGCATGTCTACTGCTTTCCCATTCATGCTAGATTTTTGGTCAAATACTGAAGTGAGAACAGCTCATACTTTCCATCATGTATATATACTTCTCACTTATGTTGCAAAAAGTATCTGGAAGGAACTAAAGTTTTCAGTTACCACTCCACACTGTCCCATTGAGGGGGAAGAATTTTTAGGGCACCAAGTGGAACTATGGTAGGAGCAGATCTCAGCAGTGCTGACATTTTTCTTCAACAGAGAACATGAGAAGGAAGAATCCTGCCCTGGGATGCTTGCTCTAGACAGGTCTAGAAAATCACAAAACCAAACAAAGTTCCAGTGCTTTATATCCCCATCTATTGCTACCTTCAAGCCAGAAGCCAAGGGTATTGTATTTGTTATTGTGTAATGATATGGTATGAAAGTTTTGGGGCTAGAGCACTTGCTTTTCCATGGCTTAGGAATATAGTAGCACAGATGTTCATGTGTGAGGTACATTAGCCCATGTGAATATCCTAAAGCAAGTGAGTGACTCAGTAGATACCAAATTACATTCAAAGACAAATCTATACTCTTCTGGTCTTCCATTTGAAATTGGAGTGATTATGATAGTATAACAAAGGTGTAACAAAAGAATCTGCACTGGAATTTGCACAGTAAAGACAGTGGGACATTGGGATGTCGACAGTGGATGCATTGTGCAATACTCAAATATGTTTGTCTAACTTCAGTGTTACTCGAAAAATTTTTTTCTAGAAGCATTATATATGTGTCAGACAATCAGCTACTTATAATGACTCTTCTGATATACAGACATTTTAATTTTTATACTGGTAGTCCAGCACTAGTTTGTCATGTGTTATTATATGAAGAAACTCCTCTGCATATCAGCTTGTAAAATATTCGGCAGTTACAGGAATTACAGGAATTTTTACCTTTCCAGGTCTGAGCCTTATACTGACTGTCTCTGTTACAGATGGAGAGACAGAGCAACGTTGCAATATTTGGGACTAGTGACTGTTTCTCCTTACAATTTCTCTGACTCTGTGGACTGTTTTACTATCAACCATTGCATCCCAAATATTTACAAAATAATAACAATAAAGAGGCTATTATAAAATTTCAGCTTTTTTTTGGTGGTGGTGTTATGATTGTGCAAGGAATGTTGAAACAAAAAGATGTTCCTCTGAAGAAAATTAGATTGTAGATTTTAGAGATAATCTTTCAAGTAGAGAAAATATTGGAAGTGGTTGTGGACATGTGTATAGACTATAGACCAGACACAAAAAAAGTCTTTGCTGCTTTTCACACAGGTATTGCTACAGAAATTGTATTAGTTTCCGTAAATATTTGAGCTTTATTTTTATACAGCATGTGGATTTTAGCACTATTCTGGAAGCAGTCAGCTTGTGTAACAAAAGCCAGATCATTGTGTGGTCTGAAGCATCAATTTGTCCATGAGTAAATTCCATTTGCCCTGAAGGGAGACTTTGCCAACTTCTAACTCTGAATTCAAGAGTCCTTTCAGTCTCACATATAAAGCTACTGTGTTCTTAAACTTGTTCTACTTTTTGTTTTGAGATTCACCTACTACTTGTGAAGATTCACTTACTTCTTGTGTTAAGACACAAGATAATAGTTGAAAAATCTGTTTTCTGTGTCATATCTAGCTAGACACAGTTTTGTCAGCTTTTGCTGAAAATTGTGAAGTGCCTTGAGACTTGTAACGTGACAGACTCCATTTGTGTTGTACTATATTAAAAAAGTGTTGTTTAAAAAAAAGAAAAATCACATTTTTGTTCCAGATCTGTTTGAGTGCTGTTTTAGCAGAAAGCAGACTAAAATTCTCTTAAACTTATTTTCTGGATTTAGAAGTCATAATTCATAAGCATTCAGTGCTGTCAGAAGATGTGCATGTTCCAGAAAGAATGAATACTGCCTCTAATGGGCACTGTAAAAATGTGTTGTAGTCATGGGAGTCTGCATGGTAGTAGGAAAAAACAAGTGGATTATGAGTTTTGGGAGGAAGAAAGGAGATGATTGTGAGATCTGTTGAGTGAGAGGGTAGAATACTAGAATAGAGAACCAAACTCAGTTTATCAAATAAAGACTGGGAAATGATCTTGGTCTACTTTCTTCTGTTGTGTTTCTGTTATTTAGTAAGGTATTTAGTTTTGGAATGGATTATACATGATATCCTTCAGTGTTTTCAGTATTTTATCAAAGGGTACAATATAACATAAATGTACTGTACTGTGTATGTATATTTGACTCTGTATATGTATACTTCACTTTGTGTGATGAAGCTACATCCAGTTTCTATATTTATTTCTGCACTATGCAGAAACAATTTGCCATAGCTTAAAATCATTCACTAACCTCAGAAAACTGAAAGAAAAACCAACCCCAAAACAGACTGACAGCTACCAACATAAACTTTCCACTTTCTCAAAGAGATTATTCAGTTTTTTGTTTCTGAAAACTAGGCCTTTAACTGCTGTAATTTTCATTCAGTTTAAAATAACTTGTCAAAATTACTCATCTTCAGACTGTTAGAGCTTTAGTTTAGAAACCTGTACAACATTTTTGCATTACTATTTTATCGGAGCATTATCATTCTATCAAAGCTTGTAGGACAGAGAGTCTGTACACTCACATGAAATACAAACCAAAAAGGCAGTTTCTCTAATTTGCTGATTTGTTAATAGCAGGATAATTTTAGTTTAATTTTTTATTTATTTGAAATTCTTTTTGAAATGAAGGTTAAGGGCTAGTCAAAAATATGATGAACGTTGTTTAAAAAGTAATACAATATAATGGTTGATTTGGAACACTACAAAAAATAATTCTGGCATGCTTTAAAATAGAGAAAAAAGCAAATTCATTAGTAAAAGGAGACATTTGCAAACTTTTATTAAGATAATTCTAAAAAGAAAGAATATGTAAATAAAAGTGAATGACATAATCTGAGTATTTGAAATAATAAGAGAGAGAAGTAAATTATAGCATAATGTTATATAGTATTAGTAACACTCAGGTTATATACTCAGTCTTCATGCATTTTAAAATTAGAATAAGAGCATACCAGATTGCTTCCAAATATCCTCCCAGATTTAAGACTCTCTTCCTGAGGCCATAGTGGGAAACATGACCTAAATATTAATGTAGCCTTAGCATGTAACTAATTTCTTGCATTTGCTTGGACTCTTGCTTCTAATACCAAATTCTAATAACCTACATAAAAGCAATCACCGAAGTGTTGCAATTGCTGGATTCTGTGATGTTATCTGGCTGATGGTGAAGATCGGTCAAGCAAAATGAAGACAGCTGGGTTTTGTGCAGCTTTGTTAAGCTTTGGTTGCTGAGAGTGGCAAAACCATTCTTCACTCACTGAGATGAACCAGTGTCATAGGAGGAGCAGGAGTAGAGGTAGATGTGTACAAGATAATATCTTTGTTTATTAAAATTGTGCTCTGATGTACTGCCATACTTAGGAAGGTTATGCCTTGCTTGCATTTCAGTTTTTAACTTTAAATGGTTTTCACATCAGTTGCTAAAACTTAACTGAATTCAGTCTTTCAAAGTAGTCTGTATCACAGCTCTTGGAAATCTGTTTTACTATGCAAACCTTTCGACTTCGTCAGTTTAAGTCTGTTTTCAGGAACTTGTTTATTTACATAAGTAGAAAACGAAATTCATGTGTCTGTGCAAGCATATCAGTCCTGCATTTTTTAAAACACTCGGGAGAACTTTTCTGTCCTAATTTTTACAATACCACTGGCTAAACAGAATATTAGATATCTGTAAATGTGCGGTGTAGCAGTGGTACCCACAGTTGTCTGAATACCTAGAAACTAGTGTTTGTCGCATTAAATACTTGAGAATTTTCCCCTGGGTATTTGACTTCAATCTTTCTGGCCTCAGGCTTTCCCATGTTCTCTCAGCTTTCTGGAATATACATGACTGAAATCAGTATGAGCTTTTCACTTACCTCCTTAGCCTAAGCACGACTACAGAAATACCAATAGGTAAGTGGGTGGATTGGCATGTAAACATTTATTTTGAGGATACTTTGCAGTCCATGTGAGCTAGGAATGTTTTGCTCTAATGTCAAAAGTATTATATACTTGATTCATATATGCCTTTTTTTTTTTTTAAATACTATGTCTTCATTTGGGAGTTTAAATAAAGTGTGTCTGAGAAAGTGATCACAAAAAATTTAGTCCAGATATCTATTGTAGTATTAGATGAAATGAGATATGGTTGTTTTATTCTTCAAACAAAATGAATTGTTGTCTTACTATCCTTAAAGCTGAGAATCTCCATTAATATGGAAATCCTACCAAGAGTTTCCTTTCCTTTGTACAAAGAAAAGGAAAAACAAATCCTTTGTGAGAAAAAAAAAATTGTCAATAAAAACGGAATGCACCAAAGCCTGGAAACAAATGTTACAAAACTATGCGTGCACTAGTAAATACAAAGTACTAATTTAAAAGTTTTGTTTCAACCATGAATAGACAGAAAATCTCTTTAGTACTGAAAGCTTTGCTTAATATATTGTACTGCTGAATTGCATAAAGTTAACTGCTCCTCAAAGAATCAGATACTTTCCACTAACTGGAATAGAGTGGTGGTGAATCTCATTCTTTACAGCACTTCCTTTCTTATATTTTGTACACTTCTTAGGGTTAAATAACTTCCTACTGTATTTTTTATGACTTCAAGTGTAGCATACATTTCTTTACAAAGGTGTTGCTAGTGAGAAAGCTATTTGTGAAGGATATGGGAATTGTAAAATGTCAGAATTGACAAACTTGCTTACCAAATCTAAGTAATGTACTGTCTTGAAGCTGAGTTGTTACCTCAGGCTTGACATCGCACTGACATAGTTCAGGAGCAGGGCAAGAAGGAGGCTTGCCCAATGTTATGCCACATGAATGTAGCCTAGGATTGTAATGGAAACAGTTGTATCTTTGTAAAATTTTAATTATGCATTCTAAATGTGCAAATTGCAGTTGTATCTGAATTATTTACATTTCTTTCAGTTTTCCCACTTTTTCCCTATATGTGCAACAAAACTAGTAATTAAAGCATACGGACTTTCTGCTTTGCCTTAGATATGGAGCTAGATCAAAGCCTATGAAAACTACAGAAAAAAACTAACTTTGCACCCTCAAGGTTGAGGGGGGAGTAAGCATTTTATGTAGTCTTTCTCAGTGACAGAAAACATCAGGGCCCTGAGCTTGTTGCCCTCTCCCATGGTCTGGCTGGCTGGGCTCAATGCCAGTTTTGGTAATGCAGTTGTCCAGTCTTTTGAAGTCATAGTGAACCTGGAAGCCTTACTTAGATATTGAAGGAAGATGAGGTAGGTTGGATGGCTGGTTCTTAAGGAATCTTTCTGGGCATCATTCCACTTCATTAATGCCCATTTCTTTCAGTGGCTGCCCTAGCCTAGGATCGGTGAGGAACAGCTGCTCAGAGTGCAGAAGGCCTCTGGGCTCTGATCGAGAATTAAGAGGCCCAAATCACTTAACCCAGGGCAATAAAAGAGGTTTGGCATTTCAATCAGTGGGAGTTAGTTGCCCTGTATATTGAGTCTCGGTTTCCCTGGTATTGAAGAAACTTTTAAAGACTGTGAAGCATGAAGGTAATTCAGAAAGGGGTAGCATATAATAACAGATAAGCAATCAGTTGGTCCTTGCTCAGGTACAGTGTTGGGCAATGAGGTCAGAAAGTATTTTTGTGACACTGATAATATTTTAGATTTTATAATCCCATTAACATGTGATCACTATGCTAGCAGCCCTGAAAATTAGCAATTTTTTTTTTGAATGGACAAACCTCTATGAAGTAGCTCAATCTTTAAAATAAATCTTAAAAAATGGCAATTTCCAGTACATTGAGTCACCAAAAACTAACTTTTATAAACATAAAATTAGTTATCAGTTTTAGTTTTTAATTCTTAAGCACCCTAGACTCAAGGGCAGAATTCTGTGTGCATTACTGCCCCAAAGATAAACAAAACAAATCAAGAGAATCTTAAGCTCTAAGAAATGCTCTAAAAATCTCCAATTTCTATTTGTATTTTGCATTCCTATAGGTAATATATATAACTGAATTTCCTCTGAGGCATTGTGTTGTGGTATATGCAATATTTTATCTCAGAGCAGATTTTTATATGCAAACTATAACTCTCAGAAGCATACTCAGTTGACACCACTTTAACTACAGTTACACTGGCAGTAATATATCTGCATGGGAAGAATCCACTAAACAATAAAATTATGTAAATTAGACTAAAGGAAGATTATTCATAAGCAAATGCCTAGATATAAGCTTAGCATGTCCTCTGTGGTTCATGGATTTTTTTAAAGTATGACAAACAATCCTGGCAGAAATCACAAGAGAAATTAAGATCAAAGCCTAAACATAAAGTAAAAGAAATGAAGTGTTTTCTGCTGATCAATTAACAATGTGCTTTACTGCCAGCCTGCAGTCATAAACCAAAGAGGAAATCACATTAGGCTTTATAATCAGGAAGAGAAATGGCACTTATGGCTAAAAAGAGAAGAACTCATCACATTTATCTCTGTATTGTTTTTTAATTGTTTTTTTCCCCCATCATTGTTATTTCTCATAATTTATATTCAGATTAGATACCTAATTTTAGATGAGCGACCAAGTGTGTAATAAATGCGTAAATTCCATTTGGTTTAAATATCCCCACCTAATTACCCTGTGCTTTTGTTATCAATCTCAGATGTTAACAGTCTAATGGCAAAAAGAGTTTTTAGTAATTGAATTTTTAGTAGAATTATTGTAGAGCATGTTGACACACCAAACACACTGTATCATAACTATAAATAGTCTGTAAAGGCTCTCAGTAGGAAGGAGATTAAAAAGCAAAAGAATATCAATCTGATATTTTATTTCATATCCTCTTTCTGTATTTGAAACTGTCTTATTCTTGTCTCCAGCATTGTTTACCATTTTATAGGGTATTGAGCTTTTCCTATTCTGAGTTTCATCAGCATCTCTTAGATGCTGGAGAACAGGACAGTCCTGCTGGAAATCGTATAGCAGAGCACAGACATCACTTTTCCATTTGCTTCTGTAAACCAACGCTGCAATAGTGGTAAATGCAAGTACTAAGTGACAGTTGCTTTCACAATATTGCTTTTTTCCTCTCTCAGAAGATATTTCATTGAAAGAAAGCCATGGGAAGCTATGCTATAGAAAGGGCAGCCATGGTGTCCTGTCGTATAGGACAGTAATGTCAGTATGTGTTTTTGAACGAGATGTGTGGAGTTGCACCTGGTTATAAGCTGTTGTATTAAATTCCATAGCAGCAGGGGACAAGGATATTCTTCTCATCTTCGGAACGAATGTAGTGAGTTGAGTTGTGTCTTAGTTTTTCAAGTAGGAGGTGAAAGTAAGGAAAAAATAATTGTCTTCAGGCCAATGTAATTGGAAAGATTATTTTTTTTCCTCTCTGCTAGGCTACAGGCAGCTTTTCTACCTTCCTTGCAGTTAAAAACAAAGGAGAGGAAGAGAGACAAAGGGTGAACTGTAAGTGTCCGTGGTTCAAAGAGTGATATAAAGTCCCTTCCCCTCTGCTGCCATTCCTTTGCTGTGTAAAAGTTCTGTAGGTGAAACTGGGTGTCTTCTTGAAGTGCAGTTTTGTTGCTGGCATTTCATTCTCTGTACTTCCCCCAACCTGTCACATCCCCCTCCACCCTTCTTTGCTCACCTTTTTCTCCCAGGGTTATTGCCTCTTCACATCCCTTGCCCCAGCTCCCCTTCCTTGCCCTGGCCTCAGTCAGTGCACTGCCAGTGGCATTGCAGGGTAAGTCAGAAACCTCAGCATAGCTTCACATCTGGTTAGGCCAAGGCTTTGTGCTGGGCTAGATGGGAACAGATGAGGTAAATCCTGTGAGGTCCAGAAACGTGGTGGTGGTTTGATACCCGTGGAAGCAGATATGCTGAGGTGCTTTGCCAAAGCTGGGGAGGGGAGGAAAGGCCAAGATCTGAAAAGACTTGGCTGAATGGCTTGTCATGCATGGACAGTCAGAATAGACTAATGGTTTGATTTTGGGATAGGAAGGAATTTTCCTCTGAGTCATATTGGCAGGAACTAATGTGGTTCTTTTTCCTTCCTTTACGACATAGAGTCTTGTTCATCTGCGAGGATCACCAGGCTTATTTCACCTAATAAAATTTCTTCAAGGCTACTGCAACTCCTTTGTTTCTTTTTTCTCTCCCCCTCTCTGTTTCCTGCCTTACCTCACCCTTTGTCTCTTTCTTCCACTAGTTTCTTTGCAGTGTACTGCTGTTTTTGAGGTTTGTGAGTCTATCCTGTGAAAACTCTGGCACTTGTTCTAAATATTCTGAGGAAAATTCTGGAAAAATGTAGAAATTAGATTTATTTTTGGCTTTTGGCATTTTGAAGGGCTGGCATCAGTTTTGGTGTATACCTATCTGGAAATAAGCTTCTGTTAAATCAATCTTTTTAATTGTGAAGAACTGAGTCAAGTGATCCAGGTAGTGCCAATCTGTCTTGAATTCCTCTTAGCTACTTTTAGGATGTTTCTTGCTCCCTGCGCCAGTTTTGTGGTTTGTTCTCTGAGGTGACTAATTTTCCAGGAACTGGAATTCCCTATAGTGGGAACAGAGGTACTTAACATTGTATTTTGCATTTGAGTCTGTTTACTACACAAAATGTAGCTGTTACAGCACTAATTTCCTTTACTGAGTTAGTCCTTGAATTTACTTGTGTTTTCTAAAGTGTATGTGTAAAGTGAAATTGGAGAGAGGAGCTACAATACATATGGGAAATCAAAGGCTTTTGATTTTGAAGATTTTGTTTTAAAAAGGAATGGAAGGGTTATATTTTTGTCCCCTTTTTAAATTCAATTAAAAAAAATCTGGTTTATATGCTAGGAGTTGCTTCTGAGTGTGTAGGAAATGTACTATAGCATACACCAAGGCATAAATCTGTCATAACTCCTAAAATCACAACAGCTGTTGTAGTTGACCATAATGCTCACTCCATGTTTATTAAGACTTTTATAGTTTTATATTTCCTAATTGTTCATCATTAATGAGGCTCCCACATCTTGTAGGGGTCACTTCATTGCTTGTATCAGAATATATTCAAATGGAGTTAGATTGTGTTTGTCAGTGGGCTTTGAAATCTAATTAGGCAATTATAGCTTAAATTCCACAGCTCAAAATAAACGGAGCTCCATCTCTTCTGTGAGCTATTTTCTAACAATGAAGCCTGCTGAGTGCAGACTAACTACAACGGGCAATGCACAGATTTTGTGCATCAAGAATACAAGTGATGCTGAAGTATGCTGTTACACTCTGAGAAATGTTACAGGCCAAGGTTTGAAAAATTGGCATTTAGTAGTAAAATGTACTGTATATGCACAGTGTAGATATGGAGGTCACATATTTTGTGCAGACTACCATTTATACTTGCAAATGAATTATTATTTACCATGAAGAATGCACCTACAAGTTTAAAAGGGTTTTGCTCACTCCAAGCAGGTCTTTTGAAAAATTCACTTTAGGAATTAACTGCTTTAAATGAAACAATCTGTCTTTCAGAAATGTGAAGTAGTTGATTGTCCTGGCTTGACCCTGAAGTACTCAGAAACTTTTGCCTCTGATGATGCTTTTTAGCATTTTTTTTAAAGCTTTCATAGGTACCAGGGTAGACACTGGTATTTTGACATATGAAAAGTCTTTTAGATTATATTAGCACTTAAATGTGTGTGCATTGCACATATAAAGGCACTGATGAACCTTTACTAGGTGCTGCGTGGTCATAGACAAGCTTCATTTATAATGAGCCTAAAATTCTTGCTTACATTTTGTATGCATACAGTGACCTGTAGATGAAGAGGTGTGAGCTAAACACTATGTTAGAGGAGTGGCTCTCTCTGTATCACAGTCCACTTGGAAATGACTGCTCAGCAGTGAGGACATACTGATATAGGTTTGCAAACTGTGCAAACTGCACTTGAGTGTCAGCTACATTTCCATATGGCAACACATGCATTTTCTGAGAGAAATTAAAGTTGTGTTACTTCTTATTCAAGGCATTCTATGGGTTTTAGTTATACAAAAGTTGCCTAGCTTTTCTCATTCTGACTAAATGCTCTGGTCGCACAACTGGACTATTCCTTTTGGGTCTAATAGCTTTTAAGGAGAAATTCTTCACATTTCTACACCCACCTGCATATGTTGATCACCTTTCTCTTTCACATTCTTATTTTCTTTGATTTTTTTTCTCCTATGGTATGTCAAGCTCTCATTTTGAATGTCAAAGAAGTTCTGCCTCTTGGTTCCTTTTTAGAGTATGTTGGTTTAGTCTGAGAAATTAGCATTCTATCTCAAATATCTCACCACTGACAGTGTTAAAGTATTACATTATGTTGGACATAGTCGTGTAGATGACTAATTGGTAATTAATGCATCTTCAGTCTTCAGCAAAATCGCCAAATAATGGAAAGAAACCTACAGATGGTGCTTTAAATTAGTATTGATATGATATTGAAAAAAAATCTGGAGCACTGAGATTATTTTTGAGGCTTCTCATTATCACCTAAAATCTCCAAAATTATAAAAAGAGATTTTCCTTCCCCCCCCCCTCCGTCATAGCAACATCTACATACATGATCAAAGGTGAGACTTAGTGGCCAAGAAGGCCAATCTTATCCTGGCTTTTATCAGAAATGGTGTGGCCAACAGGACCGGGGCAGTGACCATCCCCCTGTACTTGGCACTGGTGAGGCTGCACCTCCAGTGCTCTGTCCAGTTCTGGGCCCCTCACTGTGAGAAGGACATGGAGGTGCTGGAGCGACTCCAGAGAAGGGCTGGTGAGGGGTCTGGAGCACAAGTCTTACAGGTAACAGCTGAGGGAGGTGGGGGTGTTTAGTCTGGAGAAGAGAAGGCTCAAGGGTGACCTTATTATTATTACTCTCTACAACTGCCTGAAAGGAGTTTTTAGCCAGGTCGGGCTTGGCCTCTTCTCCTGAGTAACAAGTGACGGGACAAGGGGAAATGGCCTCAAGTTGCAGCAGGGGAAGTTTACATTGGATATTAGGGAAAATTACTTCACTGAAAGGGTGGTCAGGCATTGGAATAATTTGCCCAGGGAAGTGATGGAGTCACCATCCCTGGAGCTAATTAAAAGACATGTAGATGTGTCACTTAAGGACATAGTTTAGTGGTGGACTTGGCATTACTGGGTTAACCCCTGGACTGGATGATCTTAGAGGTCTTTTCCACCCTAAATGATTCTGTGATGCTATGAAATATCCATCCTAGTAGGATGCTTTGATTTTAAATTTTTAAAGTGCTGGGTTTTTGGATTAGTCCTTCTGACAGCAGGAGTTGTATGTGTCGCTTCGGTTATTCTGATTGACTAAGTCAAGTATTTTGGTGATGGCATTTCATAAGCTTCCTAAGAATGGGTGAAATCATGTTTACTAACTAGGATATCTCCTACTTAACTGTAAGACCACAATACACTGTAATCAAGGATACAGTTTCTTTTTCTTATATGGTAAACTAAACGACTGTCTTTTTTTCTCCCCTCTGAGAAAATTCACAAACACTTTAAGTAGGTTTTCATATCCTATTGAAATTTTGATTCCCTCTGAATTGACTACTGTGGAGATAAATTCTTAGCATGTCTCATCTTGCTTTGTTTAAAAGAGCTTTATGTATAAAAAAAGAACAAAGAAGTCCTGAGATTTTGTGAAAACTCTTTTCTGTAACCTTTAAATCCTTTTGCAAAATAAAGTCATAATATGGTAGTAATAAATTAAGAAAATGCCTGTTCTTTATGAGACTGCATATTTCAGCATATTTATGTTTGAAAAATCTTCTCTCTGTTAACAAGTTGCTGAAAAGAAAATTAGTTCCCCAGCTTTAAGATCAGGTCACTGAAAACTATTGCTGCCAGTACCAAGGTATTTTTTGTTTATTTATTTAGTAGTTTAATCTCTTTTGACTTTTAGGGGAGAGAGGTACTTTCAGGCCTTGTGCCCTCTGGTTGGTACATTACACATTTTAGGTTCCCCTCCCTGGCCCCAGAGAACCTGTGGTAGGTTTTGCCAGCAGTGCTCAGGCTGCTTGGGCCAGCAGTAAGACAAGGGGTCACAGTGCACTGCCACAATGTTGGGCACTATTTTGAGAAAAAAAACGAAGATATGATGGTCATAGTGACTGATGTCTTCCTTTAAGCTTTGTTTCTCTCTTTTCCTATGTTTAGGCATTTTTCAATGTATGTATAAGTATTACTCAAGATTTCATATGTTAAATAAAACAAAACAAAAAATTGCCCCCCTTGAAAGACTACTCTGCTATCCCAATGGTCAAGTGCCATCCAGTTTTTCATCTTCCTCTGCTTGTAATTTGTTTCAATAGATCTGTGACAAATACCTTAATGTGGGCTTTTTTTCTCCTAGTATCTCAAAAATACTTTCTAATGCAGACTCCATCCATGTCATAGCTTCTTTCGAGGAAGGTCTCTTATTAGTGCCCAAAGTTTTTCACTTGCTTACTCTTCTGCCTGCTTTTTGATGCTGTCATTACTATTTTAGAATTAATTGTAATATGTTTGTATGCAATATTTTTTTTTTATTTTTCATCCCTTCTTTTTTTAAAATGTCATTTAATATTCGCTGAATATTTGCATTTTATTTACATTTAATAGTTATGCCTGATTTTCCTCCAAAATAAAATGGGTCGGATGCAGCCACAAGTCTGAGAAAATAGTGTAAGTAGCATTGGACAGAAACATTCTACTGGTGAGAACCTTCTTCAGGTAGCAAGTTTTCATTATAGATTGGTTCCCTTTGCCACCTCCACCATGGTCAAGCAGAGTGGTAGCAGCTGTGGTGGTGACACTGCCAGATGAATAGTTTTACAGTACTTACTCCAGAGGAGAGATTGCACAGCCCTTGAGGAGTCCCAGAACTGTTTAACGAGTCTGAAGAGTTCTGTGATAGACTTTGGACGGATGTATCAACAAAGAAGAAATGAAGGAGGGATAAAAGGGAGAGACTGTACTGTTATTTAAAATAAAAATAATAAAAAAAAAAATCTTTGTGCATTAAATGGCATGAAGGCAACTGCTAGAATGACAGCCACACTTGCTATCTAGTAATCATGAATTGCCATAGGAACTGTAAGTGTGTCATCTCTTGTGTTAATATTAATTGCCGTTCATAGTGTTACATTAACAGTGAGTAACAGAAAGCACAAACGCACTAGGTCAGTGTAACTGTAAATATTGTGACCTTGAAAAATGTTTTTCCCCTTCTCTCCACTCCCAGTCTTTTTTATATTTTTGTTAATGTAGACCTTAGGACCATAAGAGCATATACTTAAAATAAATGAGGGAACCACTACAATCATTCTACCTACTACTGCCATCTCCTGGCTGGAACCAACCCCACATATGGACAGGTTTCTTTCCCTTTGGTAGTGAGGGGAAGCTCAGACAGTTGTCCCATGTGTTCGAGGAACTAAAAAGGCTGTACAGTATTTCCATGCCATATGTATGTGGGCAGTTGATGTTAGTGGTGTAGGTACAGCCACAGATAGTTAAATTGCTTTACATACTGATGGCAAAATTCTGCATTTTATTAAATATCCAAATGAAAAAAAAATGCAAACAGCTAGATTCCTCCAGTTTGTTTGCATTGCTGTAGTCTTTTCTTTGAACGTAAGCTGCGATCAAACAAAATGCTGTCTGCACTCTTCTTCATTTCCATGGTTCTTGTTCTTACCAACAAAGTTTTCCAATTCAATCTGCAGAGAAGGTCATCTTTATCAAATATATGTTTCTAGAATAAATATATACAACCTTCTGTATATTTATAACTATGTATGTAGGAGTGTTTTTTGAACAAAATCCTGTTGAGGCAGATGTCTGGAACTTTCTTTAGTTTTATGTCAAAGACACATGGCACATACCTCATCTAAATTTGCTCTATCTGATTTACATTGAGCAGAGATCTGGTCAGAAGTGGTTAGTTGCTAGAACTCACAATGGCATTAATATGGGAAGCTTATGATGGTTATTAGTCATATATAATATTCTGATGGATATTAGGGATCGCTATGGTGATTTAGTGCAGCCACTCTGATATTAAAAAAACCCGCAAATTCATTTCCAAACTGGCAGTGTTGCTTTAAAAAGGAATCAAGATATACATTATTTAAGGGCCATACCACAGATCCAGCCCTGATTGTGGCAGTAAAAACATGAGTGCAAATTACAAGTCATTTACAACAGGTTAAAATCACAAATTAGCCTGTGTACCATTGCTGCCTCCTCTTTGTCATTTATCTCTCTTTTGCATAAAATTGCAGAGTTTTCTCTAGCATGGCCTGCAAATGCAAAAATACTTTGAATTAACTTCCAGGTACTCCAGCATTTGGAGCCTCTATTTGAAGCACTTTGTGCATGGCTATTTGGTTAAATTCCAGTGTCCAGGTAAATTGCAGTTCAGGGTGTGGTTGTCAGTACTGACACAGATTAAAAAATTATGTCACATTAATGACATTTAGTGATGCAAGCTAGGAACTGAAGCAGAAAATGTTATCTAATACCGTGCTCTGAATTTAACATAGTGAGTTGACAAGTCTAATAGTGTAGCTAGAACTGCAGATTATTGCCCCTTGTTATCATGAAGTAAAGGAATATTAAGGTAGGGCTTCTTCTTGCTTATAATGTTGTAATGGCTTGATCTGATCAGTCGTTGCTTTGGCTTGATGGCTTCACTGAGTCTTTCTACTGTGTTTTTGCCTTCTTGTTTCCTATGATATTACTGTGAAAGCATCAGGAGAAGGCCACTGTCTACAACTTGCTTATGAGGGAAAGAGGAGGGGCAGGCACTGATCTTTTCTGTCTGATGACCAGTGACAGGACCCAAGGAATGGCCTGAAATTGTGTAAGGGAAAGTTTAGGGCTGGATATTAAAAAAGGTTTTTCACCCAAAGGGTGGTTAAACACTGGAACAGGCTTCCCAGGGAAGTGGTCACAGGACCAGGACTACAAGAGTTCAAGAAACATTTGGACAATGTGCTCAGGGACATAGTGTCATTCTTGGGGGTGGCCCTGTGTAGGGCCAGGAGTTGGACTTCAGTGATCCTTGTGGGTCCCTTCCAACTCAGGATATCCTATGATTCTATGTGAGACTGATGTTTTCCAGCTGCTCTCCTGCATTGACCTCTGGATAAGAAACACAAGGGTGATCAATGGAGAGAGAACTAGTTAAATTTTTTTATTCTTTCAAAAGCTGTTTGAATTGACCCAGTTCAGAGGAAGTGACCAACTGACTGACCTCTCGTCTCTTACCGAACAGCCTGTGGAGGCACAAGTCCTTCGTCCTGCTGCCAAAACTATCAGGGCAAACTGACCTTTCAGCCATTCTTGGTTGCCCTGCTTCCTAGGCTGACTGGTTAAGCGGGAATGGCAGCAGCAAGGGAGAAGAATGGAATAAAAACCCTCTTCACAAAAATGACACAAGGAGCATTCTGTGCTGGGCAGTGCACTTAAGCATCTGCACAGTCTGTGGGAAGCCCTTGGGAAGGGGGTACACAGTACAAAACTCTCTGCAACCATCCCAAAGCTACTCTGAAATTTCTTGCCATTGCAGAGCTGCACGGCTGTTTCTGCCTTATGGGTCCCTCTGCTGGCCTTAGTTGTTCGATTGAGTATTTTCAAATAAAGCACCAAGAACGTGGTCAGAACAAACCCCAGCTTGCAGATCTCTTCTCTCTTCTTCAGGTTCAGGTCCCTGGTAGTGTTGCAGAACCTTTGGGAACTGGGGAGGAAACAGCAGGTCCTGAGCGGTCAGAGTGGTTACATGATGGAGGTGTGTAACTGAAATACATGAGACTTTATTTAAGTACCTCTGTGTGATAGGCCAGGAAAAAGATACACTTTTCTCAAAGCAGTCCCAATGAGTTTCTCTACTATTTAGAAAAATTGTGAAAGTTATTGTTTATTAAAGTTTAAGCTTATCATCCTGTTTGCCAAATATATATTTATGACAATGCACAGATGTGTGTGTGACAGAGAGAGATGGAAATATTCTTTTTGAGCTAATTAAATTCTGAAGATAAAAAAAAGCAGTACACAATCTGTAGGTTTTTTTCTGGTAGATTTTTGGTTTGGTTTTTCTTGTTTTTTTTTTTACTTCCTTCTGTTCTCTTGTTATATTGATGATTATTTATTGGCTTTACATCTCAGTTCAGGAGTTGTAATGCTTCTTAATTGTTTTTTCAAGTTTATATCTTAAGCTGTTCTCATAATTATGAAATCTTCGTTTTATGAAGTTTTCTTTACTCTTTTTCACTGTCAACCTGTATTGCATTCATCTTTTGTACAGCTGAACAAACAGAAGGCCATATCCATCAAAAACATACTCTTGAACCAAGTGAGCTCATATAAGCTCTATACCTAAACAGTACTGAATTAAAATTGATTTGTACTTATGAGATGAGAAGTCATCTCAGATTTTCTGTTCATCTTCTAGGTAAATTTATTAGTTACCTAAATTTAGCTTATGTGAGAATGGACTTAGCAAACTAAGTTAAAAACAAGAAACTCCTGCCAGAAATAGTGGTGGTGTTTGTTTGTTTTATGTTTTGGTTTTTGGTTGTTCGTTGGGTTTTTTTGTTTTGTTTTCTTAATCTGTGGGGCTGTTTTCCCTTTTACTTTTAAATCTTTCTATAAAGCTGAGGTGAGGGAATTCTGACAGATTTATCTTCAAATAAGACTATTGGGAAAAATGCAGTACTCAATCCCACTACTTTTGCCTTAAAAAACCTTTTGCATGTCTGTTGCTCTCTTAATTTTTCATTTTTATCAGTAAAACCGCGGTCTGAGCTGATTCATATAGACTGCTGCAAATACATTTCACTTGCCAGATTCTGATTAAAACTCACTCATGCCTGAAGCTAGCTTGAGATTTTCAGTTTATCATCTATTCTTATGCTTTTCATTGAGCTATAGCAGATTTTTGTATCAAGTCTTTCCTTTCAATCTAATTTACAGAAAAAAAGGAAAAGTAGAAAGAAAAAAGCCTGTGACATTAAGTTGATTTTGACTGCGCAAAATAGGTTTTAGTGATGTAACGAAAGGTCACATTTTACATATACTGTTTATTTATCTAATAAAATAGAAAAAACAAGACCTTGTGTTTAAATCCAAAAGTTGCATTTGCATTCCCAAGAATGCTGCAGTCCAATTTGATCTCAGACAAGTCATTTTACCTCTTGATACCCAATTCAGGATTCTGTATCATGCTTAGGTTTGTGCTCTCCTCCTTTATCCTGCTTGCAAAGAGGATCTGGACCTTTCCTATAAGCTATACACTGTCTGTTGCTCCTCTAAACGAAAGTATTGTGCAAGGGAGCGTTGATAGTTCTGGAATACAGTGTGGATTACTGAACTTCAAAGTGAAATTAAATCCCATGTACAAAAGAAACCTGAATGTACTTTATTTTCATAAGAAAGCTGAATTCTCATTGGTTAGTATGGGCAGTCAAACGCATTGGTTTCAAAATTAATTATAATAATGTTACGTTAACCTTGGTAATACTTTATGCAGTTTATGCACTTTCATTTAGTTAATTATATAGCATAGTCCAGATCTGATTTTTACAGCATCATTATGTAGAAATGATAAATGACATTTATTTCTTAATAGAGATTTAAAGCAGCCTTTTAGTTTTATTTCTAATTATTAAAAAATTTCATTCTGCTACTTAATATAAAGTATTACATATTTTCTATTATATATAGTATTATATTATATTTTACCGTAAATATTCTGGCTATGTAAGAAACACACTTTCATCAGAACATATGTGTTTATTACACATCCATGTAATTGTTTATTAAAATTAATGGATTTTTTCCAGTTCCTTCGTGGCTTAGATATCTGAAGTTGTTTAAAATCTCTTAGATGTCATAAAAGGATTCTATGGTTAGCTAGGGCACTACATCATTTCTCTACAGTACACTGCAACATAAATAACAGAAAAATATCAGAGTAGTTATTTTGCGTGCATACACCAAATTTTTTTGTGTAGTTTAGTGAATAAGGAAAAAAACCACCCTCTATCATCCCTGTCCCCACACTCCACCCAACAAGCTATTTTTTCTAGATTCATGGTTCACAAGATACTGATTTACAGAATCTGGTGTAATATTAGAGTTCAAAAAACCAGATTATTTCCATAAGATGTGTTTGTTCTATACTTCTTCCATTGACACTAAGTATTTCTCAACATCTTAATGATGCCCTCTAAGGAGAGAAGCTATTTAAAAAGCTATTGCCATTTTTAAGGTCCAGTAAATAATAATAATTCTAGTAACATTTCTAATAATTTATTAAAAATACTATTTATTATGGAAACATGTCTATATATTTGGTATTTGAAAGTTTCTGCTAAGGAACAAAAAACTGGTTTTTTAGTGCTTTCCTATAGACTGAACCTGTAACTAGGATCTGAGCCTGAATTTAAATGAAATGTTAAGTAGAGTATAGAAGCTGTGGCAGGCAAAAATTCATTGTCTGTGATTGTATTATGAAATAAGATCAAAAGCTCATATGCTTCCTGAATCAAAGTTATGGTTTGGACTTTTTTGATGTTATACTATAAATGTCTAACGAGGCATTTCTTACTGTAGTTCTAGCTGTATAGTTCATAGATATGATCTACTATATTTATAAAAATTTCCTTATTCCACACTTCCTAAAGTCCCTTCCGCTTCTTAAGGATTAAAAAAAAAAATTAAAATCTTTATAGGTATAGCTGCTTTGAATTCCATTTCTACTTAAAACAGTAGAGAGATGTCCTGCCAGCATTGGTTAGCTGAGCATGATCTATTGCCATAAAGATAAACTGCATAGGTTTCCTAGCAATGAAGGTCAAAGGACACATGCACAGCTATTTATTTGCTTTTAAAACAGAAGGAATATGATTTATGCAGGATATTAGCTAATGTCATAGTGTTGAGCTTTGCAGGTGCGGGCATGGGAGCCTGACCCCCGCTAATCCCCCTAAGTGCAACGGGCATGCATGCAATGGCTTTGTTGTTGCCGTGCTGCTTTGTGACTCGTTTTGTTCAATGGTTTGAGAGGTCAGGCTGCATTTCCTGGATAGGATTCCAGACTTTTGATTAGATTCGAATTAAGCAAGTTACAGACATTGGGGCAATGCATTTGGACAGAATTACCAATACCTGGAGTTGCTTTTAGTCTTATTGCATGTGTTAGCTTGCTTGGGTTTGAAGCTGCTTCTGCTTAGTTTCGTATTAAACTTTTGCTGAAAGTACTTCCTAGCCTCCCAGCCATCTGCTAATGCAAAAGCCTGCTGAGCTCCTCAAATGATTGACTGTAGAAGGGATTCATACAAATGGGTCAGCCTCAATCCACACACACTCACTCTTCAGGGAAGTGAGCCAGTGCTGAGATTTCCAAGAGCTGACTGTAACTGTTGAAAGGTCCTAATAATGTTACCCTGTCTGACCTGCATTCTGTTAGATGCAAGGTATAGATGACCAGCTCAGTACAGGGAAGAGACACATAAACTTTTAGGCCTTGTGGCGTTGTTTAACGTTATGTGTAGAGAGCAGCAGTGTTTTGTAACAAACAACAATCTTACTGCTTCTCTTCTTTGCTGTTTTTTCTTATGTTACTGTTGGGCTTAATTTGAAGTGGGGAGCTTATTCTTTATGTGCTAGCAGTGTATAAACTTCAGCTGAGATGTAACTATATAACAGTCTTTAGAGTAGAGTTTACAACAAAGTTATTGTTTCATTTGATACTGTTTGATGGGTTTCAAACACAAGTATAGGCCATAATTTTACTTTTAAAAATTAAGTATATAATGGTATTTTAACACCACTTAGAATAATAGTAAGAACAAAACCTGGAAGTGATGATGTGCATAAATATGGCTAATGATTTTACTTGAAAAAAAAATAATTAGTGATGGTTCACATCAGAGTTTGTCTGAGATTATTGTGAGATTATTTATTATAAAATTTGCACATAATTGCTTTGGTTTGAAATATTTTCTCACAAACAGTTAAGAGATTGTGAAGATTTAAGAAAAAATACATGTTGAATTTTTACACTTAGGATAAAGAAAAGGAGGTCTTATTATAACTGTTACTTTTTCCACACAAGAACAAAAAAAACATCTCTTACCCAAAACTGTAAAATCTATTGTTGCCATGTCTAATTATTTCAGAATCATATAGTTCTTCTCCCTTACTAGGATATAAGAGAGAGAAATATTTTACAGGGTATGCTAAAAAATATGTATTGTAAAGAGGCAAGTAGCAACCCCTAGAGGGAGCCACAAGCCTTCCTTAGGACTGCAACAGCAAACTTTTATATGGAGTTGTAAATTACTCTTTTTTCCCCCTTCTAATACAGTATTTATTCCTACTGTTTCAGTCTGAGTTTTAAACATTATTTGCACTACTCAAAAATATATTTCACAGTTTACATGTTGAAGTTCATAGCTATTGACAGTGCTGTTTTGAAGAGGGGAACATGCAGCAGCACTGGATGATGGAGGGGACTGTGAGTGTGTCCTGCTAATCTGGCACAGCACGTTCTGAGGAGTGTGTACCGCTTTGGACATGTTCACCTTCCTACCACAAATCACATCTGTTTCAGTTTTGGAATACGGTAGTAACACATTTCCTTGATTGCCTTACTTCTTTTAAAAAACTGAAGATATTACAATTTGTGAATGTTTATATTTTCTGTTTAGTCCACCAAATGATGAAAAAAATTATGTCTTTCATCTTTTTTTCTCTATATAAACAGAAGCAGAGGAGGAGCAAACAGTTCCATCTTTCTGCTTCTCTCCACCCTTCCTAGTCTCAGCACCCCAATCCTCACAACCTGTTCAATATACCCTTTGCTTTGTTAGTGCCAACAGTTTATCCCATGAACAAATTTGTTGACAACATCACTATAAAATAGATCTCCTTCTGGGAATGTTATGCTATGCACTCAGCAAAATGTCTCCATATACCTTAGCGAATCAGCAAAATATTTTAATAAATGCTTTATTTCTATGAACCAAATACCCTGGTGGTTATTGGATTTGTCACAGGATATAGGGTTTCAACTGTAGCCATACTGACCTTCATACACTCTTGTGTTGCAACCGAAATCTTTGTGTAATCAAATGATGAAAAAAAAAATCTTAATTAACATTAAATTATCCCATTTTAAAGAATAAGTAACTAATTTTATGCACCATCATTAAAGCTTGCTTTTTTAAAATTCTGGTGGTTTAGCGTTTTGATCTTAGTTATGAAAACACAGCAGGACATTGAACTATTTTTAATTGAAAGGTTATCAAACCACTTTCAGCAGGACACCGCATTTATGAGTGGACTTGGATCTCGTAACTCCTGAGTGCCACAGAAATTAGTAAGTTATGAAAGGCTTTTCTTCTGGGAAAAAAATAAATGTGCTATTTAGCCATAAATTCTTATATACTCTCATTGTATCACTAAGAATTAAAGAGCGCTAGGTACATGACTTTTCCCTCCTCCTGTGTGCTCCTTAGACATATTGCAAATGCTGGATTCTGTTGTTGAGTGATGCAAAAGCTACTGTCATAACCTTTTATTCCCTGGGTGCAAAGTAGTCCTTTGCAATGCAATTGAAGGAAATCGATGACATTATTTGTTGTACGGTGTGTATCAAGAGCACGGAAGCAGGAGGGAGTGCACAGAACCAGTCACCACTCTGAACTACCATTGTTTAAAAGTTCGGGTCAGCAAAGATTTAAATAATTATTTAGTTTGTGAACCCCTTTGCACTGTCACATTATTCTTCTAATTATTTTCCTATAATGCTTAACATTATACAGTGTACTTCTGTCCTAAGCAAAGTAAAATATCCATGACATAAAAGAAGAAAAGATATTCTAGCAGTTACTACTGAAAGTGAGACCAGTACGAATTCAATTGTATTTAACTGAATTGAGTGTAAACGTTATCATGGCTTTCAATATGAACAATTTGTAATAATCTGTATAACAGAAGTTCTCTAACTTGCATAAATTCCTTCAGATGCTTGATACCAGCTCTGAATAAAAACTGCCTTGTTTCAGTGGCCAGGTTTTGCTCTTCAGCAGACAAACTTGTAATAGGATGTTAGAAGGGAAATAGTCAAATTTGGAGTGTAGCAATATGTTTGTCTGCATTTCGAATATATCAGTTATACTTTGAGCTTGAAATCACTGTGTAAGTGTACATTTTATAAAGGCAGATGAAAACCTACCAGGTAGTAAGAAAAAAAATAGACTCAAAAAAGCCCCAAATGAGAACAAAATACTGTGATTTATAAAGCATGCTGCTTCTAGCAGCATTTCTGAGTTTCATGTGCTAAACACCTACTCTTGACCTCGAATTGACCTTGAAGTTTATGAGCTAAAGGTAACAATTGTGCAACGGCTAAAATATGCAGACAGGACTTTACTGCCTAAAAAGAACTGCTGTCCTATGTTTTGTTTGAATTAGCACACTTTGCTGTTTATGAAACTTAACTTTGTCCTTTTGGGAAGCTGGGGGAAAGGAGCACCGGTAGCTAATGTGCAAATGTCAGAACAAAGTGGGGGGCGAGCTCAGAAGGGTGGCAGATGCATAGTGTTGTTAATTCTGCAGAAGTTACTGTCTCTTTCTTTGTGCTGTTTCTGAAAGAAAGAAGTTATCCCAGTGAGTGTCTCCAGCCAGAGATTTAATGCTGAAGGAGCTTGCTTGCATTATAAACTTGCAAGGGGGTGAAATGAGCCTTTGTTATCTAAAGCAGTCACTCAAAATAAAGTGGCCTTGTCAGAGACTTGGCTTTATTAATTTTTATCGTGGGTTATTACCTCTTCAAGGTGTCATCAAACTTTAACCTTCCAGCCGTGGTGCATTCATGAGGCAGTCAGGTGACTGTATTGCATTTTCTGTACATCACAGCTCTTTTTCTGTAAATAGAATTCAAATGTGAAAAATAATGTACTTAAACTGTTATTCAAACAGTAATCACAAGTATCCCTTATAATTTAAATGGATATCTCCATTTTTTATCCTTCTGTAAATAAAAGGCTTATTTTTCTCAGTAAAAAGAAAAAAAATCCCCAAACAAAAGCACCTCTAAATCTATTGCATTGTTCTTCTATTCCTCTGAAAGATGCAATAAGAATAAATACCAGTGCATAGTAACATTTTTAAAGTAGAAGCACCCAGGCGTACACATCTGGTTTTACAAAAGAACCTTTTTTGTTTTTCCTACTTTCTATCAACATGAAATCTCAAAGCAGTACAGGTGATTCATGACATACATGCATCTCACTAATTTTGGCATTAAATAAAGCATTCCTCATATTCTGTTTTACTCTTTGCATTGGCCACAAACACTTGCTTTTTCACAAGAGGACTGCCAAAGGCGTAGTCTCAATTTTCCTACTGTTTTTCACCCTCTTAAGACCTTGGAACAAGTGACACAGTGTCTGCCTCAGGTGCACAGTGATATTTATATCTACCTATCTCACAGATGAGTTTAGGGAAGATGCTCGTATTTGAAGAGTACTTGTTAAATATGAAGAGCTGGAACCTTGCAGTCTGTTTCTCTCGGGCAAAATCAAATGTGCTCTCTGTTGTGCTGCAATAAGGACTGAGCAAATTCCAGGGCATTGCTTTGAATAGCAGGTGTTAGGTTGCTGTGTCTTTCCCAAACAGATGTTTTAGCTGTGCAAGAAACAGACCAAGTTCACGTACCCCAACTCTGCAAAAACTTAAATCTAAATATTTAAGTGTATGGAAATACTTTATTTATACTAAAACTGCAATATTTGCATCATTAAAATATTAGCTAGTGATAAGATTGATCGTGGAATGCTTTTACACAATGTAGAGATAACGAGTATGAATATCAGTGGAAACAGGGCACATTTTCTCTTGAGAACGAATTGTTATAGATTCAATGAACTCTCTTGGGTATATTACTTATTCTGGTGACAAATTTCCCTAAAAGCATCAGAAAGCATTTTCTTTCATAGTTATGCTTTAATGCAGATATTTCTATGGCTGCAAAATCCTCTAAGTAGTAATGAAACCCTGTAATTTTATATTTTCTCCAAAATTAGGTGTGAATGTTATTCTCCATTAGGAAATTATAATAAAATGAGCTTTGCCCAGATGGCTTTCCTGGGAACCAAAGGAAGTTTTTTTAGACAGAATAAAATCGATCTCTTCAGCAGTGACAGTGTGAAATACTGTTTATCATTCTTGCTACCTTAAAAATTTGTTACACTGCTGTTCTAGGCTTCATGGACCTTAAGGTAAATTATGACATATCATATATGATTCTTTTTCATAATTTCTATAAAAACACCTAGTTATCGATGCATGAAGAAATTTACAATGGGGATAAAAAAAAGAAAAGCTTTTTCCCTGAGGTTTATATTGTTGTATGTTCAAGTGAGCTGTGAGACCATCCCTGACCTTTGCAGGTTAACAAGACTCCTCACAGTATAATGGGCATGCTTTAAAGCAAACCCTGTGTGCCACTTTTGCTCTAGTGGAGTACCTAGGAAATAACTTGTAATATGTGTCTAAATCCTGTGATGACTCCCTGCAAGATTTTCATAACTTTCTACCTGATCTCTTATTTGAAAGGTCCAATAGGAGACTCCTCCAGAGCTTCAAAAGGTTTCTCAGTGGATCCAGTATAAACTTTTTATTGCAAAGAAACTTATTTAACCCAAAACAAATCGTCAATTGGAAAGTTTTATGTTGTATAGAGGAGAACTGACACCTCCTGGAGCGTTCAGGAGCCTCTTTGGCTGTGGTTACATCTGGGGCTGACACTGGAGTGTCCAGCCGTGCAGCTGCTCAACAGTTTGAGGCTGTTTCTCTTTCTTATGTTCCCTTTAGATGCTTCCATTTCATCCCCGAAACAAAGTGGGAAATTTTTCGAAGTCTAGTTATTTGACAGTATGGCAAAAAAGTGTTTTTCCCTAGGAGAAGGTCTGCAAGGCTCCTCTCATTTGGACAGGAACTGTCTTTCAGAGAGGACCCCAGAGCCCTTTGCTCAGCAGCATCTGGTAGGCTTCAGTGAGATTCAGCAGCATTCCACTGAGCCTTGGTCTTGTAATGTGTCACTCATGCTCTTTAAGGCAGCCTCAGAGGCTATTAATATACTGCATGTAGATGATGTTTCTTGTCTTTAAATCTTTTAAGTTGTTTACTCTACTGGCTCTCCAGAACACATCACAATTTTTGAAAGTTGAGAGTGGGAAACTTAGACATAATGTCAGTATGTCATACTGAGTTTAATTAATATTGAAAATCTGGTCTATGGCTTGGACTAGTTATTTAAATTAGTACTATCTACAGAAAAATGCAGAGCTCCGGAATTAGAGTTTTTGCGTGTGTATTTTCCATGTGAATGCTGCAAAGTTGGCTTCATAGGGCCAGAAAATTTTTGCTGGATCTGGGGGTAACTCCTTCAGTATGCTGAGCATAATGATAATGAAACACAACCTGCTATACCTTAGGGGAAGGGGCTAGGCAGTGGAAATTAAGATTAACAACAGTTTATGAAAAAGATACTATGGGTCGAATGAAGCGTTGTCCTGCAATGCATCACCATCTCCAAGTAAACCGTAGTAGAGTACACTTCTGGATGGAAAGGCAAGAAAGTTCATGTCACGACACTACTTGGCAAGAAAGTGTGCATAGGTGGACAACATATATAGGTTTTGCACTTATGTCCTGTGTTTTCCACAATAATGTTTTCATCTGCCAAAAAGCAATAATCTCAGATCTTAAAATGGCATTTAATCTGGCATGAATATAGTTGAAAGTTTGGGTGGTTTTTTTACTTTGTATGTCAACTTGTTTTCTCAGCTTCACAGATGATATGGCCTTAGTTTCTACTGCATATTAATATCACCACATGCGAGAAACAAAATCCAGAGAAAGGATAACAGCTTTTTCCAAGACCACACAACAAGTCAGTAGCAGAACTGAAATGAAACCACAAGAATTCCTGGCTCCTTATTAGATTTTTAAGGCATTTTGGAGGGCCTCATTCAGACATGTAGGGAATAGTTTCTTAAAAAAAACGTAAATTTTAAACATGCTCTAAGTGTGATTTACACTAAGGTGTGTTCTATGGTACGGTATAAACAGGTGTTTGATGGCACTGTCTACCTGCTGGCAGTCTTCTGATTGATTTTTCCAGCCATTTGGTGGTACTGTGCTTCTGGTAATAAAGGAAAGCCAAGGTAAAGAGGTCAGTGGTAGCTACAGTAGATGGTTAAACCACATGTCCTTAGTAGCATTCTCACAATTTGGTTCTTTAAGGGGGTGACTGTGAAAGATAGGACACAAAGCCCAACCATATGTGGTCCAGATCGGGTAGGTGAGACAGAAAAAGTTCTTTTGTAGCTAAATTCAGCAAGTAATGGGCATTGACTCTCGGAAGCACAGCTGAACATAGATGCTGCTGTCGCTACAGTTCTTTATTGAGACAAAAGATGGTGAAAACAACTTGTTCAAAACTTTTAATCAACTTTGATCTTCTTGAATGGAAATTATAGATTTGGGGGCTGGACCAGAGTGGAAGTAAATGCTCAACATCATATGCCTTAGATGAATATTTACAGTGTCTTTGAAAGCCTACTATCTTTAATCTGAAACGTTTGCATTCATTTACATCAGTGCAAAATGATAGAAAAAGTGGATAACTGTCTTTCATAGCCCTAATTAGGTCTATAATTTCTTTCTTTCTTCTCATTCTTATAGCAATGGTATACAGGAGACTCCCCTAATTAAAGGCAAATAAATACACAGAGAAATGAATTGATGGTATAATTTAGAGCACCCATGTGATTTGGGTGATTGTTTATAACTCAAAAGAAAGTTTAACGAGCCAGCCTTTTCCTCAGTCTGCTGCACAAGCAGCCTGGGAACTGGCGTGCTGTCACGAGAGAACCTGGCACGGTTGTGTGCTTGTCCAGATTCACTTAATACTGAATTTATGCCTTACAGCTACTTTTTTTTTTTTCTTTTTTGTAACAGCAGCAGATTTAAACTGCTGTTAAAACTGCTTAAAGTTTGAGACACTCAAGCATGAGATTCTTCCTGCTGCACCTTTTACAGACTCTTAACTCAGATTCCTTTGAACTGGGAAAAGGAAATCGCATGTTGTTTCTGGCCTGGCCTGCCTGGCAGCAACCAAAATGAGGTCAGAGAACTCAAAATTTGTAATAATAGATGGATTTTAAGTAGTTGATACCTACTTTTTGCTTTTTAACTGAGTTTTGATTGTTAATAGAGCAAAATAATTTAGCCAAGCTACTGAAAGCAGTACTGCTCCTAGGATTTTTAGTTTATCTGTATTTCACATAGACATTTTAATATGTCATTTCCTTTGCTATGCATAAGGAGAGGATTTTTTCACCTATGCCAGTTCTTTACTGGGAGAACTCATAGCCAACTTTTCATTGTTCTTGAAGGACTGATTCCCTTCCCCAGCTGCTTTGGTCCAAGTGCAAATGCTAACTCAGCACTGGCAGGCTCCCATTAGCAGGGATGCATTCCTTCCTTTGCAGGATCTGACACTGGGAGAGCAACTGCTGCTCTGGGCAAGTCCCAAAGGATCGATAGCTCTTTCAGTGGGATGCATTTTGATGGTGAGAAAGTAGCCTGCTTTGTTAAGCTGTCCAGATGATCAGGTCAGAGACTGGACTACACAGGCCACTGTTCACCAGGCCAAATACCTGTTTCTCAAGACCCTGACCAACAAAGTGAAAGAAATTTTCCTATCAGAAAAAAAAATTAAGAGACTTATGGAAAATTTTGCTGTGAGAAGTAATTTGATATTGGTATGCATAAACCTGAGCTTTATCAATCTCTCTTCAGGAATTGCAATGTTATTGTTTTCATGAATTTGGGAAAGTTTGTTTTGTTTGTTTGTTCTTTTGTTTTTTAGTTTGTTTGGTTGGTTTGGTTGGTTTGGTTTGTGGTGGTTTTTTTTGTTTGGTTTTCTTTTTTTTCTTTCTTTTCTAATTTTATCTAGAAATGAAATTATAGGAAATATAAGTAACTGCTGTAGCTGAAATGTCAGTTGTTCCAATTGCTTCATCTTAGAAAAAGAAAATTTTGTGCTTCCTTGACTTTAATACCAAAGTATGTGTCTGAAATGTTTTTTCTGTCGCTTCTTTTTTAATTGGAATGTCAAGTTAAGAGTCCCATATGACTGGAACAAACTGTTTCAGTATAATCACATTGCAAGCTATATTTGTCACCTTCTTTGACTGTAGAGATTTTATAGCAACCAAAGTTTCCCTGCCCAGAATCTTAACAAATGTTCAAAAATGTATGATACAAGAGTTTAAATCTGTGTTGTAATACATTTTTTAAGAAAAAGAAAACTGAAAGCCTGTAATAGGGCTGTGACTCTGGTTTTGAACTTCCTGTGAAACGGGAAAAATAAAATAATCTGGAAGGTAGGCATCAGGACCTAAATCTTCCCTCACCATTCACTCAGAGCAAGGTACCTTTTTTGGCTTGCTTTTTACCTTGTGATACCCGAACTCTCCAACTGTCTGAATTCAAGTAGCTTCTCGGAAAGCAGAAGTTACATTTGGGACCTCCTCCAGCTAAAAAGCAAACTGGATCTAGGTCTTCCACTTCCTGCTAAACTGGGTTTTCAGAGGAAAGTTGGCCAGATCTGGAAGCTGTGCTACTTTTCTGGGACAGCTATGCTTTGAAAAGAAAGCTGCTATGTCTGCATTTTGAAAGAAACCTAATTTTGTTGATATAGCTTAGTTAAGTAGAGAGCACAGTTGCAATAAGGGTGATTGAGGTGCTGCTCTACCCAGTTTCCAGGATGGAAAGGGGTCAGGATCAACTGAAGCACTGACTACCGTGGACCAAAGAAGTTGTGTTTTTCACAAAGACTGACTTTTGGACACCTACAGCCTCTTCAGACCCAAAGAAAAACACTTGGAGAGCTTTGGTGCTGCTTGGACTCTGCAGGAGTTCCTGAAAATTTTCTTAGGAGATTTGGAGTTTGAAAAACTTCAGTTATTTATATTCTGGTCTGTGATAGGACTGAGTGTTGGATTCCCCATATTGTACAGAAGAATTACTCATGGAAGTGTATTCTGATGTACTCACTTATCTCTTAAATAGCTTGCACACCAACCCTGGGCATGAGTGTCTGCACCTGTTGTCTCTTGATGACCTAATATCCTTTGCAATGATATAATCTACAGGAACTCTGACTATGGAGTTCAGAAGTTGTGCTGTGCCACTGGAATGCCTTCTTGAAGCAGACTTGAAAATGTGTCATATGATTACTGCAACTTCTCAATAATGCTAATATTTGGGTTATTTTGGTTCTAATAATCACTTTTTGCAGATTCCTGGAGTTCAGGACTAGAATGGGAAAACTTCACGTTCAACTGCAGGAATAAGAAGGTCAATATATGTTGTTCTAAAGCATTTTCTCCAGCATTCCCATAGTTTTCAGCACATATTGTGCACATAGTACCTTTCATTATGACCTAGTGCTAATTTTGCTGTAAGGAAATTATGTGGCTGTGAAATAGAAACAAGGATATCCATTAGGTTGGGGACAGGTGTTCTGTTTCTTAAGAAGATCTCTGTCAATATATTATTTACATTTTTAGAAGAAGAACATGACAAATCAGTGAGTGATTCCATTTTAGTCTGCACACAGAAGTCCTTCAGCAATCTGTGCTCAGCCAACATGAGACTAGGCTATTTGTAACTTTAGAAAAATATTTCAGCTTTTCTGAGCAGCCTTCAGTGGATTTCCTAGTGAGAAATGTAGAGCACTCATGCACAAATTCAAGCTATTTTTCTTTTCCTTGATTCTAGTATTCCAAGAGAGCCAGTTTGCCACACTCATGAATAATTTTCCTCTCGTAATCACCCATTAACTCAATGTGTGTCAGTTAGGACATGGTAAGTCACTGCTGAAAGAAAAACCTTGGTCAGATTTTAATTCATGACACACCTCTGCATTTTGATCTTCAGTGTTGTTGCAAACATGAATTGAGAAGCCAGGCTTGACTGCAGCGAGCTTAATTGTATGAAAAGTTGCTTTGCTCTTTCTTTTTACAGTGAAGCACACACAGACTTGCACTCCCAGTTTTTGCATCTTAGAAGGCTGGATAGAGCTCTTTTTAAAGGCAAGCAGAAGATGTCTTCTTGCAATCTGTTTTTAGTGATAGACGTGGGTATGTTGGTAGGCTTTTATTTTGCCCTTGCTGGCAATATACCTGAATGTTGCTTGGCACATTTTGCATAAAGAGGATATTTAGCCCATAACAATTTAGCTAATGAACCACTTGTCCTCTGGTAGGTGATGCTTTAAAACCTTTAATGAGATGTCAGGTGGATGGGGATACGAAGCACTGGCGAGGTGCTCATACAGGGGTGCTAAGGTAAAGGTCTTGTTCAGAGCTTCCTTTCATTTAAGCAACAAAGCTGTAATTACATAAACAGAACTGCTTCAACCAGCACAACGTGTCGTTATGGATTTTCCAGCTAATCTGTCCATTCATCTTAATGGTGCAGAACTTGTGCTTCATGTCACTCTCTGCCTTTGTTCCACTCCTTCATCTCCTGAAACGTCTGTCATGAAGAAAGTGTTTATCTTGAATTATGTGTTGAAGAAGGTTAGAGTGCACACTTCTGAAGCTTGGCATGAAATTTCCTAAACAAACCTTGCCGGTTGCTTTGTGAAAATAAGAGAGGTATGGATTTCAGATTAACATTGTGCATTAATGTTTTTGGAAGCACTTAAAAATAACGGCTGTGGTGTTGGTGACTAAAGGAATCCCGTTGAAGTGCATGTGACATCCACATTATTAACAAATCAGCTTATTCGTTGTAACGAATATTATTATGATAAATGTTATCTTAATGCACAATGATTAACAGTTATTGCAGAGACTTTTTATGAACTGAAACATTTACTTGTATTACATTTAATTTAATATAAAATTTAAACACTTTTCTACTTGGATGTTTTTGTATTGGGCTAATACTGGTATTGTGTTGCTGTACAAACACTTGCAGAACATACGTATGTGGGTAAATGGAGAGCACCGTGTGAAGGCTCAGGGACCTGCTGGAGCTTGAGGCACAAAAAGGATTATGCTAGGAACAGCAGAGAGCCTCTGACTCACAAGCAGCTCACACTGTGGAATGAAAGGATTTCACTTTAACCTCTCTGCTTCTCTTTTTCCAATAGCTATCTTCAATTTAAGATGTGATCTTTTCCTTACCCTTCAGTAAGAAATGGTCTCTGGTGAATTTATTCAAGTTATACATAATATTTCAATCCTTTTTCAGTAACTACTTGTGCCCACTTGTTTTCCTGAATTTGATGTATTTTAATTTTTTTAAAATCAGTATTACTTATATTTCTGAATATTTTTATATATATTTTGAATAAAAGTGCCTGGAAAATTTGTTAGGGGGAATGAAAAAACAGCTAAGAAAAAACCAAAATGTGTTCAGAAGGTTTTTTGGATTCTTAAGGTTTGTTTTCTCCATATTAAAGTGTAGAAACAAATGAAAAAGAGAACAGGTTTTTTATATGCATCTGACTACTTTGCTTTCTTAGAAGTGAGGATGCTGCTTCTCCACTTAAGATCTTTGCTGTTCAATTTTCAGCAATTTATGGAGGTATATACTAAATCTTAAGAATATGAATACTTCTATATGAATCAATAGCACTATTTTTGCTCAAAACTGAAACTCTGTCTATGCACCATTCTCACAGAAGCCTGAAAGATGTAGTCCAATTAGCAATCATCTATTTTTTTCTCATACTTTTTTTGTTTTTATTTCAGAAATAGCACACTGTTATTTTTCCTGTGGATTAAGGATTTCTGAATGGCTGATATCAATACTAAGGGACTTTGGAAGTGCAGGTAGAACTCAGTAATGTGTCTAGACATAGTGAAAACAATTTCTGTAATTTAAACAATATTTCCAGTTTAAATTTGGTTAAAATCTAGTTGATGATTTTTGTTTTTAAATAAAATTCTTTCAATCCTGTTAAGCTCAGTGGAATTGTCATTTTTTATTTGAACTCAGAACTGGTTTTCTTTAGAGTTCAATAATAAATTGAGTAGAATATGTGTGGATACTGCACCTACTTTAAAAGTAATGTCAAGGTCTTACAAATCCTCATTAAAAGTAAATATAAACCAAAAAAATTGAGTAAGACATCTGTGGGTTTTGAAATGTCCACATTCTTTTCCAGTCTTGAAATGTAATATTGTTCAAAGCGTGGAGTAGAACCAACTGTTTTATATCAACTTCCTCTTTATATATAAGTAAACTGCATAAACAGCAGTGAAAAGTACAAATAATTACACTCTTTTTTGTCAAAAGAACAAGATTAAGGAAGATAGAACCAGAATGGTAGTCTGTAATAACCATTAGTTAATCTAATACGTAACAGCAGCATTGCTAATACCTAGGTATATTCGGGGAGGATAATGGTGTACTAGTTTGGGATTTTCAGGTTTATACAGATGCTTATAGGTGACTTCTGCTTAAGGAAATTAGAAGGACAGGAACAGATGCTTTATAGGATGCTTAGGTGCCAATACTTGTCAAGAGATTTGATAACAAGATTGAATTTCCCACCAAATTTTGTAGATCTCTGTCTTGTGCCATATGATTATTTTTGTTTGCTTGTTATTTCTTTGAGGAAATCAGTGAACCGTATAATTGTTTAGGAAATAAACTGCTGCTGTAGTATTTGAAATGTCAATTTTCTGTGGCACTAGACCTCTTGTAAGTGAAAAGTAAGAGAGAACTAGGGTGCCAAAAATGACATTTCAATAATCCAGGTCACTGACACAAAGTTGTCTCTAAAAGGGGTATATTTGGTACTGCTCCCAAACTTTGGACTGTTGAAGTTAATCTCTTGTATTGATCTTTAACATTCCTCAGCTGTTCCTTGGAATTCCAGTTATCTCTTGGTGAGAATATTAGGAAATACATTATTTCTATTGTAGGACCTGAAACTTTCAAATAAACTTCGAAAATTGTTAACACATTCATTGCTACTTTTACTGTTTTCTCCTGAGATTCAGTGTGCTGCCTTTTGGAATGGAATTTATTTTTCAATTTCAAAAATATGGAAAACTTCCTGGAAATTGACACTTATCATCTTCTCTTTTATTCTTAGTATGAAAATAATTCTAAATAGATACAAATCTGATAGAACCCAAAACCTTAGAATTAAATAAAGGGTGGAAGGCTTTGGCAGACTTCATGCTGCAGAATTCTCAATTCTGTCTGCATGTTGCAGCTCTTATCACTGAAATCCTTCTCTCAGCTGCTGCTGCATGCCAAATTAGATCCTCAACATAGCACTGAATTGTTTATTAAACTAGGTTTTCCCCTTGATTAAGCATTGATGATGAAATCCTGACCATTAAAATAACGGCCAATATTTTGAGTAAATTTTAGACTTTATTAGTTTTTTGTTTTCTATTTTAGTCCATTTATTTGTGATATCATCATAGTAAATATGTTGGTGAAAAGTGCCAAGTCTCTGTCATGAATAGCATATGATGAAAGTGCTAAGTCCATGATGCTTGCCTATTAAAATAGCTTCTGTACATAAAAACAGTTCTGTTGAGAGCTAGCTTATTAATAAAATCAACTCTGTTTATAGCAGGTATCTGGCCCTGCCTTTGCTATGCCCTCGCCCAGTGCTGGTGACTTCACTGATTCTCTTGGATGGGGAGTTCATGTGTCTTTAGGAGTGTATTCACATTGAATAGACACCTATCCCTACTATGCATAATCCAACCAGTGTAAATATTATCCCATTGTTGACCTAGATTAATCATGCTAACGTATTCTTATGAAATTTTCTAAAATATTTTTCACCAAAACATGATTGTTTATGTTTTAGTTGACTTTTTATCACATGACAACAGATCATACAATCTGAAATGAATTTCAGGTGATTTAATGATTTTGTTAACAAAATGGAATCACTTTTGAAAAGGATCATTACGCAAGTACCTCTTGGATGTGGCGAGCAGGGACTGAGCAGAGGGCACACAAAGGTGCAGCAGAGTCAGAGGACTGTCAGCAGCGCTGAACGATAGTAGCAGTAGTAACCCAAGTGCTGCCAATGCCTGTGCCTAATGCTGTGAAAGTCCAAGGTGTGAAAATCACCAAAAGAAAGCTCTTCCTAGGATGGCATGAGATCTGCCATAGTTTTACCCCAGACAGCAACCAAGCCCCGTGCAGCAGCTTGCTCACTCAGCCCCTGGTGGGATGGGGGAGAGAATCACAGAGTCATAATGTCTAGGGTTGGAAGGGAACTTAAAATTCTTCTAGTTCCAACCCCCCTGCCATGGGCAGGGACACCTTCCACTAGACCAGGTAGTTCAGAGCCCTATCTAACCTGGCCTTGAGGACATCCAGGGATGGGGCATCCACAACTTGTCTGGGCAACCTGTTCCAGTGCCTCACCACCCTCACAGTGAAAATTTCTTCCTAGTAGCTAATCTAACCCCACTATCTTTCAGTTTGAAGCCATTCCGCCTTGTCCTATCACTACACACTCTTGTAAAAAGTCCCTCTCTGCTTTTCTTACAGGCTCCCTCCAGATGGTGGAAGGCCACAATTAGGTCACCCTGAAGTCTGAAGTCTTAGGTCACCTCTTCTAGGCTTAACAATCACAATTGTTTTAGCCTTTCCTAAAAGGAGAGGTGCTTCATCCCACTGTTCATCTTGGTGGCCCCCCTCTGGACTTGCTTGAACAGGTCAGTGTCCTTCCTGTGCTGTGGAAACACAGGAAGGACATCAGAGGGGTAAAAGTGAGAAAATTTGTGGCTCAAAATAAAGACAGTTTAATAGATAAAGCAAAAGCCACGAACACACAAGCAAAGCAAAACAAGGAATTAATTCACCACTTCCTATCATCTCACGGGTGTTCTGCCATCCCCAAGAAAGCAGGACTCCATCATGCATAACCATTGTTTGGGATGACAAATGCTATTACTCCAATTGCCCCTCCCTCCCTCACCCTTCCTTCCCTTCCTTCCTTTCCTCCTTCCTTCTTATTCACGTAGCTTTATATGCGGAGCTTGATGCCAGGGATGGAGGGTCTGGGATGTCCCTCTGACTGATTGAGGTCACTATGCCTGCTTTGTCCCCTCCTAACTTCTTGTGCATCCTGAACCTGCTTGCTGGTGGGGTGGGGTGAGAAGCAGAAAAAGCTTTGGCATTATGTAGAAACTGCTCAGCATTAGCAAAAACTTCTCTGTATTATCAACCCTGATTTTGTGTTTTATCAACACAAAACCAAAGCACAGCCCCATACTAGCTACTATGAAGAAACCTACCTCTACCCAGTCAAAACCAGCATAAGATGAGGTTTTTGTCTGAAGGGTCAGAGGACTTTATGTGAGTTCCTGCAGCCAGGGTTCCAACAAACAGAGTATTTTGGGATTGTATAAAACTTATTATAGGGCATTTTAATGGAGTTGTGAGAATATACAAGATTTGGTATGTGATATTTGGTGCAAGGTTCAAAGGTTGATGAAAGTGGGTTAGGGAAGAGAAAGCACGAGAAGACAGAGAAAAAAGGGTATAGATGGAGCTTGTCCCTTTTAAGCAGATTACTGGTCATTACACTCATCTCACAGAACGCAACATCTGATTTATGCAGTCTATATTCTTATAATCTCCTATTTCTAGTCATCCCCTATGTACACCCTCTGCTCCCAGTCTGCCTGTATGAACCCTAAGAAACTTGTTGGTCAGCCTGAGTGCCAGCCACTGGCACACGAGGCTGTGGACCTTGGGGCTCTCAGTGCAGGGAATAGCAGAGATGGGCTCCAAGGACAGCTGAGGGACCCACTGAATATGTTGGGCTGGTCTGGCTTCTTCTCTTCACAAGGCTTTGAATGTTTGTGCTGTGGCTGGTTCATATTTAGTATTTGGAAGTCAAGCACTACAAGTAAAACTGTGTGGCTAACTATGGTTTATCTTCTGTATGTTTAATATATGAAAGTAACTAGCAGGTGACTAGTAAGAAGGAATTTTGTTCTGTCCCTCATGTTAAGTTGATTTACTACTATGAAAGCAAACACAGATTTCCTCTCTTGTAGACTTGGTGCTTGAGACGGCACACAGGGTTTTGTACAGCATGCCTGAGATGCCAGAATAAGCGTGTGGACTCTCTTGTATAAATAATAGTGCACATACTGTAATATATGTGTATATAACAATATTATTTCTTTAAGTTCAATTCTGCGTGGATTTTATGAAAGACAAATACAACATAATGCAAACACAGGTGGAGAACTTGGCTTTTTGGGGAAAGATTTTTAGAGCAAGAAGATCAAAAGATTAGAGTGTCTAATCAGAATAGGAAAAATTTGTTGACTTTCCTCCCACAATGGAGTTTGATAAAAGATAAATTAAATAGCATCTATCTACATATACATGATGAAATATCGATTTGTAGATGTGTATAATATTTTTTTTATATTTTTAGCAATTGATTAGCTGATAAAGGTTCTCACAGTAATAAGTGGGTTTTTTTGAGACACTGCATTTGACCAATTAAGAAGCATAAGTCCAAGTGCAGTAAGTTGTTTTCAAGTGTCTCTTGTGCCTCAAAAAGCTGAACTGTAATGGCTATCAGTGATTCACTTACATAAGGGAGGAAAAGGTTTTTTCTTAGCTGCACTTAAAATTGAAGATTTTCAAATGGTGTAGTTTCAGCCACATAGCATCAATCAAAAATTTTATGTTAGTTACACTTAGAGCAAGTTTCTAATGTGGAGGTCCATGAGTATGCTGCGATATGTTGCTTTCAGGGGAAAAAAAAAAGAAGTAAAAAGATATATTCAGCTGTTCATTCTCTCTTTGATCACAACATTGAACGTTTTACTTGTGCTTTTTTTGTGCTGTGCTTGTGAAGGCAGCGGTGCCTTGCATGTACATGGGAACTTGGGAATTGGTTTCTTTAGGATTATAATCATGTGTCAGTCTGTGCTGTGTAGACATGGCATGTGACAGTAACTGTGAATCCAGAATCTACATGCAGTATATATATGTCTTGTTTTGGAGCACAAGTTTCAGGTATAGCTATGCTTTTTATAAGAGAAAAAACAACAAACAAATTATACAGTTTTTTCTAGAGAGCTATTAAAAATCTTTAAATCACTCCATTTCACTATTGAGTATTTTATATACTCACCAGGTATTAGAGAAACCAATAAACATTTTAGAAGGCTTTAAATGGTATTAGAGGTATTATTTTTTGTGCTTATATAAGGTATAAGTACCTTAGTTCAAAGGTAAGGCTTAGAGAGTGTCATAAACATAATCCTAAAGGAACTGAAATAGATTTCTGACTCATAAGTATGTAACAACTTTTAGAATCAACATAGTGGATCTTCTTAGGCATTCAAAAATGTGTATTTGCACCTTTCACTGAGAACTTTGTGAATCCCACATCTTTAGATGTGAAATTCATGCTTTGGGCTTGCTGCTGTTACACTGTACCTTTAAATATACCCTTTAAAGTCAGGGTATATAACCATATGTGGGTGGATAAGGGAATCAGTTGGTGGAAAGCAGAGGAAAACATTCTGATTAAACATTTGAGTGTTTTGTTGGACTTTGTTGCTTTTTCTTTGTTTGTTTTGTGTTTTTGGTCTTTGTGGTTTTTTTGTTGGCTTTTTTTTTTTTTTTTTTGAGGACAGAATGCAAATGGCTCTTTGAAGTTGCTCAGAATGTTAAAAACTGTTTCAGAATTGAAAATCTCTGCCCAAACCACAGCATTCAAAATATGAGATGCCCTGTTGGTATGCTGACTAGATATGTGTGCACAAAACAGGCAGATTTATCTATGTACTGTGTAACATGCATAAGCCAACTCGGATGTGTGGAGATGTCTATGTGATGGATCACACAGCCTCATGATAAATGAATTCTTTCTCTGTGTGTAGCTGAATACAAACAATGTGTGTGTTGTGTGTCCAAAAAACCATTATAAGTTACCCTTTAGACTTTTAGTTAAATGGATTTCATGAAGGTGGGAATACAAGTGAGAATTGTAGCCTTCTGATACATCTAAGAGGATGTTGCCATGAAGGTGGAGCTAGGATTTTTATGGATGTGTCCAGCAAGATAACAAGAAAGAGTTGTCATAAATTGAAAATAAAAGGAAAAAAATATATGAGGATAATTAAGCAAACAAATTACTCAGGGGGGTTATGGATCCTCTGCCACTAAAGGTTTTCAGTGCCCAATGAAAAGCTCTAAACAATGTGATCCAAATTCAATGTTGATCCAGCAGAGCAGGACATTAGGCTGGAGATGTCCCAAGGTCCCTTTGAACCCAAGTGCTTCTGTGAATCTGCAATACTTGCAGTAAACTTAGTTGAACTCTGCCTCCAAATGTATGGTATTTCCTGCTGCAAAAGTTGATGACTTACCTTCCAGTACAGCTATATTAAAATTTACCTCTCATTATAAAATAGAATAGAAACCCTTTATCTTGTAGGTTTATCAGTCTTTACAGCTAAGTACGGTATTTTTTCAGTGACCTTTAAGATGCACTCTGTTGAGGCATAGTCTGTGGTATAAGGTTCTTTTATTACTGAGTTTTAGTATGGAGTTTTATTAAAACTCTAAGCATGAGCATCTACACTTGTATTAAAATTATCCTGCTATCACTGGAAGTCTTATCTTTTAGTTCACAGTGCCTTTGAATCCTAAACTTCGTTTTTTGCTTCTCTTGATCCTCTTTGAATTGGCTGGTAGGGGGAGCTGTTGGTTGGAGTTCAGTCGGTCCAGTTACTATTGTTTTTCTTTGGTATTATTATTCACTAGAGGACTGACTGGTTAAATGCTTGAGCAAAAAGACCGTTTTTTTCCAGTAACTGGAAAACATTCATTTGGGTACAGAAAAGGAGAAATCAGGAAGCATGAACAAGAATCTCTGATGTTCAGCTCCAAACTGCAGCAACTTAATCCTTGTGAAGAAACATTTATTTACCAAGTATTGCCACAGCCCTTTAAAGTCTTGAGTGCTGTGTCTGTAAATAGGGTGTAGCCTTGAACTGATACCTTGATAAACTTCATTGTGCAGATCATAAAACCAGTAGGGTTCATTTGTATTTAGGATTGTGCTCTGTTCCAGCATTTGGGAGGTGTTTGATTTGGCTGCAGTATCATTCCCGGATCCCACCCTGCTTTAGATTGTGCTTTTTCTCTTTTCCTTTTCTGTGCTGGATGGTGCAGCTGAAGCAGTCCTGCACTTTCCACGCTGGCTAAGAGCAGAATGAAAGAGTTGTTTCTTCCCTTAGGGCTGGTGTGGGAAGGAGTAAAAAATGTCTTTTAAGAGTCTCTCAAAGTCAAGAGTAATTGATGCATTTTGAATTCTCCAGACTGTTGTCTGTAGCTTACCAGTAGACATGTTATGTGGTTTTGTCCCCATCTGCTTTTTCCTGGCAATTTTTTAGGAGTTTATATGATCTTCACAACCAAGAAGTCTGTTGTCTTTTATGAAGTCCTGAAAACCAGGAGAAAAAGGCCAAGTAATGTCAATATTCAGAACACGTAATACAAAACTTTCATTCAGCTCTTCTTCTGGTGCTGCTTCTAACGTCTGTCGTGATATAAAGGCAGGTTGGGAAGAAGCCCGAGAGCAATACCCAAGGAAGGCATCTAAGCTTATGAGATCTGCTTAGGTTTCCAGGCTCATGCCATGAAGTGCAAAGGGGGAACAATTGATTTTCAGGGGTGCCGTTCAAGGTAGCTTAGCTTATTCATTCACAAACTGCTTATGCCACAGTCAAGCCACTGACCTTTGTTTTAGAGTGTAGGCACTCCTTAATATACAGTGTCTTCTTTGTGGCAAGGGTCCAAGCTGCAGCCAGTTAGACACTCAAAATTCAGGTACTTCAGTTCAGATATTATACCTAGGTTAAAGAAAAAAAACCCTGAAAACAAAATATTTATTTTAGATTTCTTTTCCTGCCATTAGAAGGGATCTGCTCACTTGTGCATTTGTTTTCCACCCAGGCACAGAAATTACATGCAATTATAAGCTCCAAGGGTGAAATCAGCTGGCCAGGATTGCAGCCAGACCCCTGCAGAGGGAGCTGGCACAGAGGACTTCTCATGCTCTCTTTCCTGCTACCTTGGGCTGCTGGAAAGATTTGGTCTGTGAACAGATGAGCCTTTTCTGTTCCTATTTCCTCAGTTTGAAATGTTGAAATTTTGCTTGCAGATAATCTTTTGATCCTTCTTTGTCTGGCCCACAAACTTGTAAATCATGTCATTCATGTCCTCTTGGTTGCCAACTGTATTAATCTTTAAAAATAAAGCAAGCCACTATATTTTCTTATGGCAGACATCCTGGAGCCCTCTGTTTTGGATGTTATAGGCATCATGCTACACAAGGGCCAACAGAAAATTCCTCAGCATAAAGTGATGGAAACTATTTTTATGTAAGATATCCAGTTTAAAAAAAAAAAAAAGAAGAAGAGAATAAAGAAAAAAAAGAAGGGTTTTGCAAATTAGGAGTCATTTTTAGGCAGCAGACTTTCAAATAAATGGCCTCGATTCATCCAAAACTGCAGTGACTCATAATCACATCAACATATAACATTTCTGCCTCCCACTTGGCTGTTTTGGCTTTTCCAACTGATTAACAAGAATTTCTGACAATCGTCTTTATTTCTGATATACTGGAAATGTACTCAAAGATTTCCAAAAACATTTTTATTACAGGCATAGTATTATTGAAGAGCTCATGGGGCCGAGGTTCTACTTGCTGAATTATTTCTTTTGCCTGCTGTTTAGAAAAAAAGCAACAAGGTATTTGAAATTAATTTCAGTCACTTAAAAGGGTTTAACAGGCACTTTGCTGTTGAGACTCAACTAATTAGTGGCAATTTATTTTTCAAGTACTGTTTATTTTCAATTTTGGAACAGATAGATATAAAAAAAATATGATAACGGTAACACATTTCTCTGTGTCTATTTAGCTATGTATACTTAGATATGTAATTCTTCAGTGAACTGGTTGCAGCCTTTGTTGTTGGGTTGCCATACTCTTCCCACTGTATACAATTCCACAAGTATGTTTTGCTTTGAGAAGCTTTTCCACTTCACGTTTGTAACGTGCTTTAAAGCTTTGCAAGGCACAAAGATTCTTGGTTTTCTTTAGCATTATCGAAACTTTAAAGTATTAAAAATTTCCACTTGTTTTATGCCAGATGTAATACTAAGGAAAACTGTGGGTGATTGATTAAATGATAATTGGATGTGAGCATTCCAAAAGCTGAAGCCCAAACTGCTCTAGCAGTAGAAAGAGCAATAGGAAGGCCATGTTGGAAATGTCTGGGGCCTTAGAGCAGCAGAAATGCTTGAGGAAAGGGAAAGACAGCTGGACAGCCTACTTCTCTGACTGTCCTCAATACCTGAATATAACAGAGGTCTACGTCTTCTTAGAGGGAATGAGTTCCCCTGATCTCTGGGTTGTGAGCAGAAAGCCATAATAAACTTCCTGCTGATTGTCCCTTCAAATTCTGCAAGTTACAGCTGGGGTGCATCATCTCAGCTCTGTTCAGGAACAGTTTTCAGTTGCAGGCTGGTTTTCTGTTGAGCACCAGTGGCGCTGCTTGGCAGTGCAGTGAAGGGCTGACAAATGGTTCTTCCTTGAGCTGTGGTGGTATTTGATGGTGTACATAAACCAGGGTTTATTTTTCCTTTTATTTCTTTAAACTCATTCTTCCACACTTCGTTTTGCTGCTTTGAAATTGTGTTGTTTGCATTGTGAACTCATGCATGCAAATTCAGGATATGCAAGTTTTCAAGGAGTTGGCAGAACCTTATATATGTTTATATATTAGATTGATCTTTGAATGTATAAATATGCACTAAGGTTTCTGAAGGAATTTTGCTTTGTTCAGAGCACAGGGGAATGTAAATAGCTGTTACACATCTCTACATGTCCTGCTAATTTCACTTGCATAAATATATAGCAATGTACTCATAATTAACAAGATAAACTTTCCAGAATGTGCAGGCTGTTCCTGCACAAGTACGTAATTGCATACCAAACTTACTAAATGTGCATTTAATTTAACTGCTATATAGTATGTGCATAATTGAGAATTAGAGGAGAGGGGAATATCCCTGTGGAAGTTTCTTTCAGCAAGCTGGGATTTGAAGGATAACTAGTTAGTTGAATCAATCATGAGCTCATCAGATAAAAACCATATTTGAAGGATGTTTTGATTCAACAGGCACACAGTCATGTGCAACAGAGGCTAGAAATAATATTAATAAATTTACTGACATGTTTGTTTTCATAGTAGCTTGTATTTGGATTTTGGACTTAATTTCATGTGCCCAGAACAATCAGAAAATTTTACTCATAGGAAAGTTTTTACACAACTGTAAAAGGTGCTTTTTCTGAAGCATCATCTTCCTGTCTGTGATAAGACGTTTGGTTAAAGAGGAATGAAAATTGAAGGGTTTTGAGTATGATCATCATCATGGCTGGGCTTCGCGAATGCAGATCTGAGTATGATATTCTAATTAAAACAGGAGCATAGTCTAGTCCACTTCTGCTTCCAGGTTCTTTCCCTGGCATCAGCTGAAAACTCGGGCTGGCCCATGGCATAAGTGCCCCTCTGCCCTCTGTAGATACTTAGTACTACTTTAGATAAGTCACCTCATTTCAGTGTTTTAGTTCTTTATTTATATTACAGAGCTAGTATATTGCTTCTCCCCTTCTTTGACTTTCACCTCCACTCAACAGAGCCCTGAATTGGTCTTTTCTCTCCCTGGCCTGCCCACTTAAAAGCCTTGCTTGGTGGTATTCCCATCTCAGCTGGGGCCCCTAACCATTGCCATAATAAATTGATCTAACAATAATTAATCATATTTTAAACCCACAATCCCCTATACATCTACAGGATTTTACATTGTATCTGTACACCCTACAGTGAAAAAAGATCCTACCTGCAATGTTTCAACTTACTCATAAACATTTAATCACAATTTATGGCAATAACCATAACCCTGATATAATCTAAGACCTGTGTGCTGTGAATTCATTCAGTTCAGTAGTATTTCAATGTATTGTTTACAGAAATTTTATTTTCCTTAAAAATGGAGGAATTAAAGACAAAAATAAAATACGTTCAGTGTATTTTATTCAGGTTTTGGGTTTGGTTTGTTGTTTTGTTTTGTTTTTACTGCCCATTCAGTTTCTGTTCTCAGTTTGTCAGTCTTTTCTGTGACTTTACATAAGTACTTCAAACACATCGTTGGGAGGCTTGGTGCATGTTGATCTTGTTGACAAAGCCTTCAGCAATGGACCAGCATCTGACGGGGCATGGTCACTGAGGCCTGAGCCTGTCTGATGGAGCAAGATGAGGGTGGCAGGTTTATCCCTGCTGGACACCTGCGGAGCAGAACACAGTGCCTGGCTCCATGGGCACTAAAGGTGCATACTGGCAGTGCTGAAGTCACAGCAGCTGCCTGGGGCAGCCCTGGTGCTCAAGAACATGCCAGGGAATTTCCAGCATGCTTTGAATAGGTGAGGCAAGTTAAAAACTATTTAGGTTTTTGGTTGAACTCTGCCTGGATTGATGTGTCAAGTAAAGTATCCTGCCCACCAACAGGGCTTTCCTCCAAGGAGATGGGCAAACTACATTAGTGGTTTAAACCAAACAATGACATGGAGATGCATTCTCTGGAGTAGATGAATTCTGGTTTCTGCTGGCATCAGTGAAACTTCTACTAATTTAGTGAAGATACCATATGGTCCATAGCTTTGCTTTCCTAGTCAGATAGAAAAATGTCGTTTCACAAGAACAATGGGGATTTCAAATGGATGGAAGACAAGTGTTTAATGAACTATAATGTAAAACCAAAGAAAAATAGTAAGTTGAGCATGGATCATATATGAAACCTCTTTTAAAAAACCTGTTTTCCTAAATGATAGAAAAAATGTATCATGACACTTAAAAACCTGTAATCATTTACTGTCAGGATTTTAGGGCAACTAAACTGCAGTTTTAAATACAGGACTTTTGGCCTTTGTTCCTGAGACAATAAGGCTGAAATAAAAACACCCTCTTCCTATTCTCCTCAAACTTTAAAACACATTGGGAAATTTCAGCCTGATTTAGCAGAAGAGCAAAAGTCTGGAATTTGTGACAGAAAGTCTGCAGCACAGCATTGGCTGTGTGACAGCTTGGCTTACTAATTACTGACTGAAAGTATCAGGATCTATAAAGCTATTAATTGTTAATTTTGATTTAAGATTTCAATTTCTGTTCTTTTTTCAAACAGAAATTAATTTTCTCATGGCTTTTTTAAAGTACATGGGTACACACAAGCCACAGTAGTATGAACATTTGGTACAGTTAGAATAGAAACCAACTTTGAGAAAAAAAAATATTTTTTATATATATATATATTTTGTCACAAGTGGGAACCTGTGTTCGTATTTGTTCACAGTATTGAGAATATGTAAATTTAAAAAGCTAAAAGAAATATTTATGACAAATGTATTAATCCTGTCAATTTGTTTTCTTTAATCTTGGGTAGATAGTCATCCTGCCCTTTGTTGACACTGAAATACACTCCAACCTCAGAAATTCATACCAGTTAGCAACCTGAATTAATCTTGCTTAAAGAGACAATTTCCTTCCTGCTACTTTTTGCTGCAAGAGCAGTATACAGATGTTCTTTCATGCTAATCATTAAAAAGCAAATATTATGCTTCGTTGATGCTACATTTCTTTGGGCCTAGGCACTAGTCAATTTGAACAGCAAATCACTATTGTATGCCTAGTTCCTAACTCAGTTTTAAGTTCTCCTCCTTTTCATCAGTAACACAGTTTTTTTTCTTGACGAGTATTGTTTTGGGTTTTTTTCACAGGTAGTTCAGTACCTCAGTCTGCAAGGAATTAATTTTTATGCCATTATGAATGAAAACTAGGAAAGAAAGGTTTTGAAGTCTTTTTCTCAGATTTTAAGCATTTGCTTTTTTTATTAACTTTTTTCATTTTAGTCAATAGACATTTCAGATGTGTGTGTCTTAAATATCTTCCAGTATATCTAAATAGATAGTTTCAGTCACTGGTTTGCATAGTTGCAGTCAAAACAATTCCAAATTTGCTACTGATATTACTAAGTAGTATCACTCTCTTGTATAAAAATATTTTTCTGCAATCAACTGACACACTTCTTTTGCTGCACACTTGCCTTCTGAAAGATTCTGTCTTTCCCTCCCTTAATGGTATGATGTTTTTTCTAAACCATTGGTGATAAACTGGGTGTTATTTAAAGATTGAATGACTTACAGATAGGAAGAGACAGTATTACTTTATGTTAATATACACGAAACTAGATTATACATGTGTATTTTTAATATCAGTGATGAACCACAGAATAACTAGGCTGATGCAAAACAATATACAGTATGAGGAAATACTTATGCTTTATTTTTACTTCTTACACGTGTTTCTATAAAGCTCAAATTATCCCTTGACTAGTGGAAGGCAATCTGTTAATTGAAACCTACAGTACTTTTCTCTTTCTCAAGGCCTAATTTAGACTAGATTTCAAAAACTAAATAAACAACAGTCTGCCTGCCCATTAAAAACGAGTGTGTCAGGTTTCTGTATAATTAAGTCTTTTAAATAATCTCCACTTAACCGTTCACAAGGGGCCATGTAATCTTTAAGGATTTACATTGCCATTGCCTTTTGTCTCAGAATGAAGAGTATATGCTTGAGTATTGCAGGGTGGGAAGGATTTGCTCACTGAAATACTGCTGCAGGTAAATCATCAGCATGTACTGTATGGCACTGGCACTATGTGCAATAGGTATATTTAAAAATGGTGGGGAAAAGGTTTTGTCTCTGCTGACACTTTAGTTAATAGTAAACCCACTGACTAGTTAAGTACAGGTTTTAAGTGGAATAAGCTGTTTCTCTGCAATTTGTCTGTATTGCAACCTTTCTTTTAGTAAAGGCATTACATATGTTTGTGTATAGAAGATGTGTGTGACCCCTGTGCATTATGGCTTTGCACTGCTCCGTTTCCTGAACCCTGGGGATGGGCAGGGCTCTTTTGGCATTGTACTCCTGCTGCCTCTGGTGACCACTTTGGTTATTTGGATCTGAACCAACACTAGGGTAGAAAAGCCTGTACGGTGTGGGTTTCTGAACACACTGCAACTTCTTGGGAAAAGACCCCAGAGCAGGGAAGGTTAACAGACCTCACAGTTGCACAAAGAGAAACCCAAAGGGTTGGAAATAGCAAGACGTTTGAAGGAGGGGACCTATGTGGCAGAGGTGTCACAGTGATCTCCTGGGCAGGGACATTGGCACTGTGGTTGGAAACTGCAGGATTGCAGCTTGGGGCTGAATAGATGAGGAGACTGGGACAGGAGAGAAATCCACTGTAGCACTTCACAAAATCACAGAATATGCCAAGTTGGAAGGGACCCACAAGGATCATCGAGTCCAGCCCTCAGCCCTGCACAGGACCATCCCCAAGAGTCACACCACATGCCTGAGAGTATCAGCCAAACGCTTCTTGAACTCTATCAGGCTTGGTGCTGTGACTACTTCCCTGGGGAGCCTGTTCCAGGGCCCAACCACCCTCTGGATGAAGAACTTTTTAATATCCAAACTAAACCTCCCCTGACATAACTTCAGGCCATTCTCTCAGGTCCTGTCACTGGTCACCACAGAGAAGAGATCAGTGTAAAATGCAAAGCAACTGTGCTTGGATTGCTGTAAGTGCTGTGCAGTGCTAACCACTGCTTAAAGAGAAAGGTAATGTCATGGGTCACATTCCACATCAGCAACCAAGTGGCTCCTCTTTACTTTCAGTCTTCTAATGCTTCAGTGGATCATTAACCTGCTGCACATCTTATCAGACTTCGCAAAACTCAAAATTGAGCATGTGGCTGCAGTGTGAATGGAAGGAAAACCTGTAAGGAAATGTCAAGAGCCTGGAAAGAAATGTCTTTATATCTGCATTACTATTCCATGCAAAGAAAAGGTGTGAGTGAAGATTACATAATGGTGAAAAAGGAGAGAGAAAAAGATGTGATAGAGCAATGACTGCTGTGAGCAAATGTGTCAGAAGTGTTGTAGGAAGAGCCAACACATAGAGGTGTGGTTAGAGATTCAGTTACAGCAGCCATGCACAAGGGTGTTAAAATGAAAGTTGCACCCTAGAGATTAATCTGGTATTTCCTGCCTTTTTAATCTTTAACCAAACCTTTGAAAGTTTGTTTGAGTTACTGTGTATGTGTATGTGTGGTCACATATTGGTGCACAGTCACGTACACTGTATCTGTACGGAATTACTATTAATCATTAGAATTTTGTGTGCTAAAACCAAAAAAAAAATATTCACAGACAAAAATTGTTCTTACTCATTACTAGGTACCTGCACACAAGTCACTGCATCAGGCTGAATACAGAGCTAAGTGAACATAACCTGTACTCTGACCCAGGACATCTATTCCTATGTCACTATAACTTAATAGTGTAAATTAAATAACGGCAAATTCATTGAAATAATTTTGAAGTTTTAATGCCAGAACTATTGATATCTTAGCAAAAAAAAAAAATCAACAATAAAATAATTATTCATGCTTGTCAAAGTTAAGTGTAACATTTTGGATTTCTTTTTCAGGAGTCAAATTAGAAAATTATGTTTTAATTTAATTGTAGTTTTGAAAAATATACTGCTAAAAGGAGGAATATTTGAGAGAGCATTCTAAGATTCATGAAAGGGACTGGAAAGAGCAGTCTTTCAAGATAGTGCTGCCCGATTGGTATTGGTGGCTCTCTTTTGCCATAGGGGAATACTGGGCTTGGTCAGGCAGATGGTCACTGAAGAAATTGTTTAGATTCTTTTTGGCTTTTGGGGTCAGTACTTCAGATCCAGACTCAAATCTTTGCAGTTTTGAAATTTCTTTGAATGTTTGAAACTTTATCTAGATTAGTTTTGGCTTTTGGGGTCAGTACTTCAGATCTGGACTCAAATCTTTGCAGGTTTGAAATTTCCTTGAATGTTTGAAACTTTACTAATTTGAAAATAGCTAAAGTGAGTGTTTGGTGTATTTTTTTTTCCTTGAATGTTCATTGAAAAAAAATGCTGCTGAATTTAGTCTTTACATGCCGTATTCCAGCCCCAAGCAGATCTTTATGGCTGAATAATAAACCCGTGGAAATGGGGGTTTATAATGGAAAATGCAACCTAACCTTAAGTAGAGCAATACCTTACAATAACACAGATTTGGAGCCTACAAAATCCCTTGCTTCCAAGGGTGGTGTTACAGTGAAAAGGAGTGTAATAACAGTTTAATTTATCAGAAATGCATAACATACTTTACGATGATTAGTTTGTGTTGAAAAATTTCATCTTAATGTTTTAATAAAGCAACCTACTGGTAAACTTATTACAGTTGCTTTTCTTTTCCTTTGGCTCAGGGTTTCAGCAGAGTGAAGCATAAATGACTTAGTTTTAGAAGCTGGTTAATAAAAAGTAGATTTCTTTTCCCTTCGACTTGTTTATGAAACTGAAAAATGGAGAGGCATATGACTGGTGTGTGGCAAGCTAATTTCTACAGTTATTTAACGGGTCATGAGTAAAATATTGTGGTGAAGCTGAATAATCCATTTTTTTTTCATGAACATGAAATGCAATAAATTATCTAAGATATGTAGATCAAAATCAGGAAAATCCCCATCCTCTAAAATCAGAAGAAACAGATAAATGTAGACTGTGCTACCTTTTGGGCAGGCTGGTCAGCAGCAGTAACCCATAACAGGGATGGATTGGTCTTGCTTCCTTAGTTTGCTTTTTTACAGTGAGAGTTGTGTTTCTTAGCCATACTGTGCCTAAGTTGAAGTGGCATCAAGGACTGTCACAAATCAAAGCAAAATTCATGTAGGCAGTTTCCTTTCCCAGTAACTAATCTAACATTTGTAATATCTTCCTAATGAAATAGGGATCATTGAATTTTCAGTTTTGTTTATCTTCCCATCTTGAGTAATTTATAAATTAGAAATTGAGAACTAGAAGTCAGTTTTTTATTTTACTGTACATTGTTGTATTTCACGACTACATTGGCATTATCTAAGTTGTAAAAATGTGGAGGAAATAAAAGTGTTATTTGACATATTTTTTGTTGTTGTTTGGGAAGCATTAGGATTGTTTCAATTAAACTTGAGAGGACTTTTGAATGAAGCATATGTTGTACACTGGCACTGTAAAATTGTTGTTGTTGTTGTTGTTGTTGTTGTTATTATTATTATTATTATTATTAACAACAGCAGTAATGCTTTGTAGGCGGAGTTATGGTCCTTATAGATGAAGCTTATAGCTTAATACTGTATGCCAAGCCCTTAATACTTGAAAAAAGTTATCTAAAATTGCTTGAATAAACATGATAGTTCTGAATTAAAACTTATATTGAACGTCTAGAGAGCCAGAAATAAATGGTATTGCTTGTTCTGTTTTAACCATTCTTCTGAGACCTTTTTCCTGAGAAGCCAAGAATCTCCAAGAAATTGTTAAAATACCATTCCTACAAAATGTGAATGCAAACTGTTTTTATTGGAATATGAATTGAACTGATGACTACTAATGGAGTATATGCTTGATTTTATGGTGCAAATCTGGAATCAAGTAAATTATAAATTAAGTATTACTAGAATGTCACATCCTTCCATTTTTGTTGTAAACTATTGTTTTAATCTTCACTTGTAAATGATTTTGATCCCCTTTCCTCTATAATAATGAAATTAAAATTACGGTAGATAAGAATAACATGAAGTCAAAATGTTTTCAATTAGGGTTTATAGCCTGTGTCTGAAAATGTTTGGCCTATGGGCTCTGATAGTGGTTTTTTAGTTTGTTTTGGTTGGGTTTTTTTTCCAGTATGGTACCCACTTCCTTTCCCCCTCTGCTCTTACAAATATTGATTTTATTGTAATTTTCATAAACAGAGACACAAAGAATTGACTAAGTGACTAGGCAGGAGCTAGATTTTTTAAAATTTTTTTCTTTGGTTTTTTTTGGTTGGTTTTGTTCATTTGTTTGTTTTAAGAAGCCGGAAGATGCTTTGAGTGTGTCATAAAGTCCACAGCTATTTCTTGAGTTAGTTGTGATCAGGTAAGGGAGCACAAATGAATTGCTGGGCAGTATTTCAGTTACTATTTCTTTTCAGTGGTAATGGATGGTGCTGTCCTGAAAAATGATCTTTTAGAAGTCAGTGCACAAAAATCTGCAGACCGAGATTGTAACTTGGCCTGAAAAAACTCGCAGCATTTTCCAAACTGCTAATAATGATTCTTTCCACTTGCTTGATAGTTCATCAGTGCCAAACACTTAGCAGGTTCTGAAGCTTTTTATTACAGACTGCAAAAGCAGAAAGATGGGAAAAAGGGATAGAAAAGGGAAAGAAAACTCAAGTTGAGATTCTTGTACAGTAGAATCAGTTCAAAGCTAAGACTCTAAGAAAACTGCTTACCCTTGCCCTCATACTGGACTTTGTGGTACATAAATTTACTCCTCTTCTATGATAAAGAATTTGTTTCTATAAAATAAGAACTGTTGTCTCTAAATTCAGTGTACCTTCTTTTTATCAAGTTGACTGGAGCATTAGAAATGACTTGAACCTTCCATCAGGGTGTTTCCAGGACTTGTCTAGGGCTATTAACTAGCTCCTCTAAATGGCGTACACTAATTTTGTATAATATTGGCTTTTTTGGCAACCTGGATTCAACTACTTTTTGACCCAAAGGCAAGGTGTAACTGCAGGAGTCAAACTGTGTGGTGCCTTGAAGGTCCCCCATACGCTCAGTTGTAAATCTTTAGTGCCAGGGATTAGGTCATTCTGCAGTACCTGCATCCCTGTGGCAGAAAGATGTCATGTAAACCCAAAATCTTTTCTATTTATTGTTTAGTTTAATCCCATTGCTTGTAGGCACTCCTTTTTTTCCAAGTCCTTTTACTTATGTCTTAAGCAATTTATGGCTTCTTTTCTCTTAGCTCCCTTTTTCTCATTTGTTCACATCCTTTTCAGACTGAATATCTCTCCAAATAATTCGTTTGCTTTAATTCCATGAAGGTCCAGGCTTGCAGTTCCAGTCATGTCCCACTGACTTTCTCCTTTTATTTTGTCGCACTTACTCACGCCATCTGCTCTCCAGTAGTGAAGATGTATTCTCTGTTTGTTCAACAGCTTTCTTTACCAACTTGTTACGCTTTCCGATGGACATCTTTATGCTGTTTCTTTATGTTTTTCATATTTAGGAGATCCTGTATTCACCTGCAAAACTGCATGGAATCTAAAAAAAAATTAGCACCAGTTACTTTGCTGGATATGACTTGCTGCCTGCTACAGTTGGTGAACACTATTGTCTTTTCTACCAATATATGTTAGATTTTCTTACTTTAAAATGAAAGCTCTCAGAGGTGGATATGTTTTTTATTGTTCTTTTTTTTTTTTCAAGACTTAATGGGAGCATTGGTCCGTGCTTAAGATCTGTGATTACCAATGGCAACACCAAAAAATATATTCTTCAGTAGGTACCTCCCAGTCCAGATCTACATAACTGTAACTATTTTGCACTACAATTTGTGTATTCATGAAAATGTTTTGAAAGCTGATACATTTTTAGCTAGTTTTTAAAGAACTGCAGAAAACCAAGGTAATGTTATTTGACCTCATTATTTCTTTGACAGAGTATCATTAAATACATTGAAAACTATTGACTACATTCACACCTTGATTAACCTGCATTAAAAAGCTGAATTCTGCCCTTACTTTCTGTCTCCCCTTTGAGAGGAAATATTAGAATGAAAGTCTTTAATTTTTTTCTTTATTCCCCCCGCTTCTCCTCCCCCCACCGCTTTCTCTTAACAAATAACTGCTTTTAATCCAGAGCTGGCTTTGTCAGGTCTACTGTCATATATAAAAAGTGATGAATTTTTTTCATATATAATACATTTATATTTTTCTCCTACTACTCAACTTTTAGGAGATCAGATTCAAACTCTGGCTAGTAATTTTGTGGAAATACTTTCTGTATTTTGTGAAAAGCTCTTGGAAGTAATCAAAATATTGTACAAGGCTGGAACTTTACCTAGTTGTTAATTGGCAGGTTAAGCTTTTATGGGTTTCTGGTACCCTGGTGATACATGTCTATTAAAAATTGCAGGTGGTTCAGGGGAAAGGGGGAGGTGAGTTCCTGTGCCAGTAATATATCATAAAACTATATATTTCATGTGCCTGTTGTGAAAGTGGAGACTTTAATACTTTTTCACAATATAAGCTGATTAAAGAATCTTTATGGATCTCATTAAGTAAAGTTTTTCTCTGTGAACATTGAAAAATGTAATGCTTATGGATAAGAACAGAAAAATAATAAGCCTCTGTGGTACCTCCTTTGGTTTAACAAAAGCAGTGTGGTATCAGATGTGCTTATTCATTCTGAGCTTATGTTTGCCCTTTTACACAAAATTCTGTCAATGATTTGGCCATTTTCCTTAATCCTGGCATGATCGAGCATAGGAAGTGAAAGGGTAGGATTGTTGCATGCTCCAACTGCAATAACATACTACAGTGTGTTTCACAGAGTCACAAAATCATGAAACTGTTGAGTTTGGAGAGAACCTCTGAAGATCATACTCTCACCTCCCTGCTCAGAGCAGGGTCAACTACCACAGGTTGGCCTGGCCCAAGTCCAGTAAGGTTTTGAATATGTCCAAAGCTGGGGACTTAACAACCTCTGTGGGTACCATGTTCCAGTGTTTAACCACCCTCACAGGGAAAAAAGTATTTTCTTATCTTTAATTGGACCTTCCTGTACTTAATTTATGCCCATTGCATCTTGTCCTTTCACTGGATACTACCAAGAAATCTGTCTCCATCTTCTTTACAACACAATCCCTGGTCAGACATTTGTAGACATTCATAAGTTTCCCCTGAGCCACTTCACTTCCAGGTTGAATAGTCCCAGCTCTCTCAGACTCTCATATGAGAGGCTCCAGTCCCTTTCTAGACCTTTGCTGGACATCCTCCAGTATGTGCCTGTCTTTCCTGTGCCGAGGACCTTTCTTTATCCCCAGAGCTGGACGTAAACTTTCAGATGTGTCTCACTAGTGTGGAGCAGAGTGAAAAGATCATCTTCTTCAATATAGTCCAGCTTCCTCAGAACTCCTGGGTGTTTCCTATCAAGTCTTAGGGACATGTTTGGCCTTTCCCTAACCTGATCCTCCTCTAGGAGTGGTCAGTCTTCTCTCCAGACTTTTCCACTGATCTCAGTGGCTTTTTTCTCCTGAACTACACAATGTCGTGGTCACTGCAGCCAAGGCTGTCCATTACCTTCACCTTACCTACCAATTCCTTATTTATCAGTAGGAGAGAGTATGCTCCAGCAGAGCACACCGGCCTTTGTCCATTCCTCAATTGCCTATCTTAGGAAGTGACCACCAGTGCCCTCCAGAAACCTCCTGGATTTCTTGTGCCCTGCTCTACTGTCCTTCCAGCAGCTAACAGGTGGTTGGAGTCCTCCCACTTGAGAATCAGGACATGTGAATTTGAGGCTTCTTCAGTTGTCCAAAGGAGACATTATCTGCTTCTTCAGCTGATGATTTTAGAACATATTTTGTTCTGCTTGAAATGAACAGAGCTTTAATGCCTCATTCAGCTTTTGTAATTTTGCAAGATTTTACAACACTTGCAGTGTTAAATGAGGGACAAAAATAGTGAATAGCATTTGCAATGACCTTACTGGACCTCTTCTAAATAAAGTGTTGTTTCTTAATACTGTTTAATAGCAATGGTTTCCCATTAAGAGATAGTTTTGTGTCTAATTCATTTAATATGTACTTTATTAGTAACAAAATAAAGACATTCAATCAGATATAGTTATTTTAATTAAGATAGAAAAAACTTAGGCATTCAAGTTCTAAAAAATATAAGGATTTTCTCCACTCATGATTTCATCTTATTTAGTATATGGATGGCAGATTTCATTCTCATCTAAGATAAATATCCTTAGAGATATTTCCTCTGTTATGTAAAAGTGAGAAACATCCCACACATTACTTTTTTTTCTGAGAGTCTGGTTTTGTTATTTGCTTATAATGATTTTGTTCTTGGTGTCAAAACCAGCAGAAGGACACAGGGAAGCTTGTTTGGAATGGTTCACAAAGGCCAGAATGGTCTTGCTAATATTAGCCAGACTTCAGAGGAAAGGTAGGTAGTTGCTGGCAAAGGCTGAAGAGGTTTATGCTTGGATTTTTAGAATGTTCTTGCTCTGTTGTGTTAGTCCTAGGACTGCACAGCCCCTTTTTCAAAGCACAGGATGTTTCCACTTGTGAAGAGGTGCATCAGGAAGCAGCAAGCTTTGAAACTTGTCTGGTCAGGGATGCACTGAGGCCTGCTTATCTAACTTTATCAATTTCTGAAACTCAGGGCAGGATCTCCCTGAACTTTTTCACTGATATACTTTGGCCTTCTTGGCATCCCTTCAGGGTTTTCTGGGTGTAGAAGTACCCCAGGTTGTCTGAGATGGGTGAAAGAAATTCAATTGAGAGAAGTATAAGCTTTGTCTCCTCCAATAGGGAAGATGTCTTCAAAGCCAGAAGAAGTGTTTCATACATATGTACAGGTAAGCATATATATCTATCAGGACAGCCTTTTTTAAAAACAATTGTGAGATTTGTATATGTATTTCTTTCTTCTCTCCCTAATGACACCGAAATAAACACCCAAAATCCTAACATCAAATCTTGAAATCCTGATTGTTGTTTGTACACTTCACTCTGCCTTACTCTGCCTGATATCCATGAATTAACTCAGTTTTTCTGATCATTCTAGAGACAAGTTTCTTGCTGGGAAAAGTCTTCATGTCACTAGGCATGAAATTCTGTCCATTTCTTTTTGTCTTTACTGAAATTCTGATGATGAATATTGGAAACAGCTAGGCAGGAACCTGGAATGTGAAGCATGGCAATTCCAGAACAAAATAAAAATATTTTGATATAAATATCAAGTTTTTTTTGTTATAGGAAAGATCTTGATTTTTCTTTTCTATTCAAAATTTTATTATTACAAATGCAGCAAAGGCTTAAACTGTATATCTCTAAATACATTTGAAAATAAAAAATAAAAGGTCATTTACATTTAACAAATAGCCTTATTTTTAAAGCATAGCTTTACTTCTCATACAATTCAAATGCAAGATTAATATCTTGTTTTCATCATTTAATGCTGCTTAGTAATTAAAAAATTCAATGGCTTCAAACCAAAAAGTAAAAAATTGCTTGAAATGTGTCTGTGAGCTGTCACTGTACAGCAAGATTTCTCATGCATTAGCACACAGAATGTATACAAAACATATCTACATGTTATTTCTTGCTCTGTGATCTTCAGAAAACCCAGTGCAAGAAATACCATTAAAAAATATAAAGATTTAAGGAAACCAACATCGCGATACAGAATAATATGCTCGTGAACAAGTATCAAGATACAAAAATACAAAGATTTATTTTCTTGAAACAAAAGGATTAGTTACAAGGATGACCCCAAGGTATGTGTTTCTTCATGCAAATAGAAATTGGAGTGCAGTGCTTTCCTTCAGTAAGAAATTTTATACTTTTCAAGGCATGAAAATAAGAACAACTCTCAATATGACATGAATGGGTTCCAGAAATTTCAAAGTGTGCCACCAGTGAAGCATTGGCTTTCATACACAAAAAGAATAAAATGGCTATTCAAAAACTAGACACTCCTCAGCTATATTTAATACTAGAAAATAGAGTACCACTTTTACATTTATTCCACAGGGCCTCATTCCAGAAAACACTTCCATGAATAGAACTCAAAGGCACTGCTAATATGCATAAAGGTGCTTATGAGCAAGAGTGTTTTCAGGAAGAATTGTATTTGCTATATCTGTATTTGAAAAGTTGCAAGAGTTTAATTTATTCCATTTTGAGTTGGTGTTATAAAAGCCATGTAAATGCACCTAAAGCTTGATCAGCTTAATTAATTATCAATGCAATTTTAGTTGTTATAAAAGAACTTCAAAATGAGCATTAAATTTGTATTTTATTTAAACAATTTAAGGGATTATCAAACAAGTAATAAGTGAAAATGTGTTATGTTGTTTGACTGAGTTTCACCAGATTTAAGTTACAATATTTGTGGGGTTTTTTTCTCCTTTATAATTAGTTATTCCTTGTAAAATCAGAGTCTACAAAAAGAAACATGTATCTCATGTACACTTGCTTTCATTTGATATATGTTGAAATTAAGAGACCTGTAAAAGAAATGTTGAGAATTTCAAATATGGCTGGTGTTGAAATGGGAATTATAGACCTGGGATCCTTACAAATGCTATTACTTGAGCAGTAAAATTTGCTTCTTGAATGATAAATGGCTGCGTAGAATATGAAGGATGAACACATTCGTATCCTGTTCTTTCAGTAATAGTTTTCAGATTGTTGTCCTTAAGGTTCCCTGCAGCAGCAGCATTATTATAATTTTAATAGTATGTAAAATCAGTCCTTCATTACAAGAAAGCTCTTAGGCAAGTGCAGTGACATCTGCACATTACATCTGAACACCAAGCAAATTTGTAATGAAAGAGAACTTCATGTGCTACCACGCATCAACAATCCTGGCTTGTTTACCTGGTTTGTTCTGCTGTTTAGATTGTCAGCATTGAACCCTTAATGCTTTTATTTCTTCATAGTCATACAGAAATTACTCTTCTTGTTTTACATCTCAGTGTTGTGAATTTAAACGGGCTGTGAACTAAGTTCTTGTCTCTTTTGTCAGGTTATTTCATCCTGTTCATAATGAACGGTGGCATTTCTACGTAATGGACTGCAATACTGGGGGACCAGGGGAAAAATGACAGTCATCAGGGTTTTCTGTCTCCTCTCTTTTGTCTTGCACTGCATGAGAGGTGTGTGCACAGCAGGTTGTGAATCTCACTTTGTACATCTGCTTATCCATCCAAAGAATAGGGAAAATTTTCGCTGGTCATACTGCTCACTGTTCCACCCTCTGCTTAAGTGTTGGAAATGGAGGGTAGTGATTCTCCTCTTTTTTGAGAAAGCTAGAATAGGTAGATATGTAAGACACAGCTGACATGCAGCTCATCACTGGGGTAGGCTCAAAGTGAATTGAACATGCATTCATTGTGAGTGAAAAAAAGTGGCATTAAGATGCACAGAGCACAATTCATCTCACATCACTTTATCCAGCTAAAATCAAGCATCTGCTTCCTTCATTACCCAGTTGAAGTTGGTAGTCTGAATCACACTCCGAGGGTGCCCACCTGAGCTGTCTTTCTGCTATCTTGTGAAGGCATGCAGTGAGCTTTATGGTCACCCTATAAAAAATAAAGGGTATGTGTAATTCTCTGGTAATATCACTGTAATTGTCTTATTGGTATTTTTTCATCCCTTTAATTTTCTGACAGTGCAAGGTTCTTTGTTACTGGCACAAGAGATACTCAGCTACTGGCTCTTAGAGATCAGTGTTTTAATTCTATGCAATTCATAAATAAACAATGGCAGTTCTATGAAGGTAGTAAAGCAATTCCACAGACTCACTGTGGCAGTGCTGGGTCCTTAATGAGGTTTTTCAAGAAGATTGGGCTGTGGTCTGCTGTGAAAAGGTAAAGAATCTCTGCATCATGAGTCTGTTTGTTAGGGAGTACTTTGAACAGAAGAATGCTTTGCAGGGACATGGCTGTGATGATCTCAGTCCTAAGAGTCTCAAACTCTTCACATTCCTGTTTATATCTTTAGAAAACCACCCTTCAATTGCTGCCTGTATTTTGGTGCCTCTAGGCAGTTATGTATAATATTAAATGTTAGAACAAATTTTGGATAAAGCCATTGACATTCTGACAGTCTTGGAAGAGGAGAGCTCTGAGGAAATTTAATATCCTCACCCCAGAAGACGAAAAGTAATCTTACAGGTTTCAGTAGATGGATGGCTGTATACCCTGTTTTATTTTTCTACATCGAGCTCAACAGTCCTAACTGTCATTAATCATTTCAGAATCTCCGCATTGCTATTTTTAGAAGCATAAAGAATTTCAGTATTATAACATGATATATGCTAGAAAGAGGTCAAATAAATGGTCTGCAGTGGAGATTTGCTGCTAGAAATACCTTAGTATAAAGTTGAAAGTAACTTCATAGTGCAGAACTACTGGGTGGATATACAGTAATTTACTAAATTACAACAGCTTTAAGCTGCTGGAACATTTTTATTAATATTCCTATTTGGTTTTGCAATCCAGTTACCTCAGAACACAGCAGTTTATTCAAAACAGGTATCTTGGATTTCATTTCTAAAAATATTTTGGTTTTTTATTTTTCTTATGAACATTTAAAACCCAGAGGCTTTGTGTGATTAAAACAAACATAGGTATTTTATGCTTTCTTCCCTTTTGTCACCTATTGTAAGACTGCACATATTGTGCCAGATCATTGAATAGAACCATCTCTGATTAGGAAGCAAGTGCTTCTTTGTCTGTGGGTCTTTGTAGGACCATGTAAAAGATGTGAGGACCTCAGCTGATGTCGCTCATTTGCATCCAGGTGTGGACATTTCTTAAGAAATTAACAGCAGCCAGAGACAAATTTAGAGCTCTGGCTTTTATGAACTTACTCAAGTGTATAATGTATGTAAAACACATTATATATAATATGGTGAGACTAAGCATGTTCTTATGGTGTCTCAAGGCCAAGGTTAGTGCATTAAAAACATAACTGGAGCTTAAGTTTGAGGTTAAAGGCATCTTTGCAATGCAGAGGTTTACTGCAGAAAGCCTCTTTTTAACCGGAGTGTTGCAAGTTTGCTACATCTGCAGGTACTTTTTGTGCAGTTTAACAGTCAGCAAATACAAAAACTTGCAGCCTAAATTCTTGCTAACAGATATCTTTTGGGGCTTGGATCAGGTCAGCTGCCCAGCTTTCTGTCTCTTCTTTTAATATAACTTTTTTTCAGGACAAATCCTGCTGCTTCTATCACAGTGCCATAAGAGTCAGGAGAATCTTCTAGACTTCAGTGCCTTATGTGAGTTAAATAGACAATAAGATTTAGAAAAAAAGTGTCTGTGCATATTGTTATTATTTTTATGAACAATATGGGTGGTAGTTAAGCATACAGATGGACCTATTTTCTTTATTAAGTAAATCAAAGGCATTTTCTGCTTGAACACAGTCCTTGGAGATTCTGTGTCTTTTTGATGATGCAATGAAGAACAGAACAGTACTGGAAATATGGCAGATACACCTGCATATGGATATAGAGAAAGCTTTAACTTATCTTCTGTCAAGCAGTTCATATTCATAATGACTGCGTAAACTAAAAGGAAACTAAAATACAGCAATACACACTTGGGATGTGACGGTGCTAGATGTCCTAAGTGAATATGGCTTGGGGTTGTGCTCAAATTCAGGGGCTCATTTAGGAATTATTTTTCTGAAAGATGGTATTTTACTCTTTTGAGTCCTCACTAAAGCAGTGTTCAATCACAACGTTATGGCTGCAGTTCTGGACAAGCTGTTAGTTTTGCTGTAAAACAGAAACAACATGATATATGTTTGGGACAAATAAATGATCTCAGGAGTTGAAATCCTGACATAATAAAGTCAATAGCAGAATTTCCATTAACTGTAATGGGGCCAGGGCCCTGAATCATCATCTTGGAATTTTGATCAAGGGTCATGACATTTAACCCCGTTTTGGTAGTAGGTAAAGATACCAAGAAAAAAGGTGATTCCTTGTCACTGATTGTTTGGAGCACTGTTCAAATGTTCATAGCTTGGAAAAATAACATATGTAGGCATTTCAAGATATATTGAATTCTTTTTATATGTCATGTTTTGAGATCTGCTGAAATATCTCACAAAGAAAGAGACAGAAAGCTGTTCATTGTTCCCCATATCGTTAGCGGCCTATAGCAGTTGTATTGTATGTATTAACATACAGAAAGAGTATTTTAGACTTAAATGGATGTGTTGGTTGTTTTTTCTCCTCCCTCCCCCTGCTGGTATCTGATGTATTACTGCTTTCAAGCTCAGATATTTTAAGTGGAAAACCAAATGTGCGTCACCAAACCCTACTGAAATGACAAATCATATGCTGCTTAAAGGTTTAAGATGCTGGGAATTTTAGTTCTAAAAACAATAGAAAAGTTCTTGCTATTCCCTTTGTTTACCACCCATGTCTTTGTTTTAAGTGTATACTTTATGAATCTGCAGATTATTGCCTTTATTGAAAAGTTCGCGTGTTATTCAAGATGACTTGTAAACTCAACTCAATCTTCCCTAGCAGGGGAAACAGGAAATACCAGAGAACACTAGACTCAGTAAACCTATAAAATTTGAGAATGCAGCCCATTATTTCTATAGACTTTTCACATAACACTTAGGGAAGCAATGACTAATTAGTTTTTGGCTTTAACAATAACAGTTTGAGGGGATTTTTTGTTTTGTTTTTATAGCTTTCATATTAGGTAGGGGAGGGAGAGTGACTCTGAATGATGAAATATTGGCAGTGTATACACTTGCTTCTCAGTAGGAGCTCAGCTCTTTGATCCCTAGTACAATTACATTCATTGCCCAAGTTTTATTGCCATGCTGGAGAGTTAACAAGCAGCCGCTACGTTCATGACAACATCCTAATAGATTTTTGTTCAATAGGTAATTGAATATTTAAAATTAATGTCTTAGATTCTCTGGATTCTTGGTAATAATTAAATGTTCACAGCATTTTTTCTTGACTGCTTCACAGCAGTAAATCGAGAATTTATATTGATCTGATATATCAAACACTTCAACAATGCTTCTGAGCATTAACTGGGGCTAGACTAACACTTTAGTTATTGTTCCTTTTTCCTGTCTGAACACTTCGTTGTGTGTTAGCTTTCGAATTCATAAAAAGACAAAGCTCGACTGGCAGAGAGCTCCCCAGCTTCCTGATGCATATTTAAATTCATACTTACTTTGGGTTCTTTCCATAAGAATGGACTACTTATCAAGTACTAAAGAAATTTTAAAGTTGCAAATATGATAGAAGCATATGTAAACTACAGTTGCTAATTTTCTTTTTTGTTATTCACTGTTGTTATTTGCTTATTCCTTAATGATCCTTCAAGATTCTAGCTTATATTTCAGCTAATTATGGATAGGATATATTCTATGGATAGCTTTCTGAAAGCGGTGTGGGAAGATGCTATTATCCAGTGATTAGAACAGAAGACTGGAAATCAGAATGACCTGATTTCATTTGCATTTTCTCGTATTTTGTTAAGTGGCCTTGAAAAAGTGATTGTACCCATAAGTGCTCTAAGTCTTTTATTTACCCTTCTATCTTTTCTTTGTAGATTTGGAATCTGACCTTTTAGATGTGAAAGGAATCTCAGCTGTCAGTAGTTGAAGTACACGCTATAGAAGTTAGACTACAGTCAACATGCAGTATTTTTTTCAAAATAAAGCTTTACATCCCAGAATATGTTAAAAAGTTTTAATGATTTTCAATTCTGTTACTACCTGTCAGTGGGATAGTGTGAAAACATGGGCATGAGCTATAATATGAGTAATTACCCGTGAACCTGAAGGGTTTTATCTGCCAAGTGAATGCAACATTATGCAATGTCATAAAGAATAAGGTGCTAGAATTTATGCCACTAGTTATAACTTGTGCCATAAGTAGGAAAGCAAAGAACTACCTGTGTGACAGTATATTTTCATACAATCCCAAACCGACAACTCTTTCTTGTTTCCAGGTTCAGCAGGCCTCACTGGAATAACCTTCTCTGCAGATGGTTTTAATTTTCAGGGTTAACTGGTAGTCTGATAGGTTTTGCTTCTCCAAATCATCCCAGCATGATTATCATGGCTTTGGGGGAAAAATAAAAATAATATATATATGGCTATATTAGAGAGATACATTTTCTATTAAAAAGCTAAACCAAGCTAAACCAAGACTGAGTAATATTCCATATTCTGTTCAATGAAGATTTGTTTGATCAGTTGACAATAACAGATCCAAGGAAGGCAATAAGCATCAACACAAATTCCTTTCTTCCAGATTAAAGAAAGCAATTGCATCCTGTCAGGTTTCTTTGTGTTTTGATTATACAGTAAGTGATTGCTTCATTATGACAATGGAAATATGAAAGAAGACAAAAAAAGGCCTCTCAGAACATTTTCTTTACCTATTCTAACAGACCTTCATTTTGGCAAGTGAGGAGGGTCACTCCTTGCTATTGCATATAATCAAGGTTTCAAAGGTACAAGAAGATGTGGACTCAGGCTGATTAACTGAGTCCATTTAAACCTAGGTAGGTTTAAAACTGGTTTCTGATCAGTGCCTAAATCAGTGACTTTAGTGCTGTATTAGACAGTGGTTAGAGCAGAGCCTACCAGACATGGATGCCCTAAATCAGTGGTGCCTAACCTCGTCAGCTGCAGAACTGCAGTGCACAGGTGATGGGCTCAGGCTATTCACAGTTTTCTCTTCCTGTTGACTTTGCTTATAAGGGGCTTTGATAGTCTACAAACAGATTTAAGCAATTTCTCAGTCTGAGTAGAATGACTGAGTTGTGTAAAATTCCCTGACAGTAGTACTGTGGCAGACCTTATTAAAAATAATGTGTTCAGATTTCAACGATCAATATTTACCTTACATTTATTTCATTCCTGTATTTTACCCATTTTAAGATAAACACTTGGAGTGCAGCCCAAGTAAACTATGGTCCTGATGACTAATCTGGCAAGGCTGTTACAAATTAGAAGCCGTTTTGAAATATTTTATGAAGTTTGATATTCAGCTGTCATAGAAACATAGAAATAGCAGGTTTTGGTAATGAAACATTTTCTGATTTAAGATTTCATCAAAACAAGGTTCTCTGGCTAACAGCAGAGGTAACTAAAGAAGTAATAAAACTAAAATTAATGCCTGATTAGAAGAATACTGAGGGAGAAAAATTATTAAAGAGCATTCATTCATTAAAGGATTCCTCTGTCTGGTTTTATCTTTGTCATTTGCCTATAGAATTTTAGGACCAAGACTACAGGATACTTGAAAAGATACTTATCCTCATAAGCACCTTTTAAAGTGAGATATCTCCTGTCCTGAGAGCAGGTCTATCTTGTAATTCAAAACCTAAATGGTTGAGTTTGGTCTCTGGATGTTGTCTAAAAAACCCTTCCTGTTTGCTGTATAAACTTACTGAAATGCAGTATGTTACTATGAAACCTGCTATATAACTAGAGTTTACTTGGAAAAGTAGTAGAGTATTTATTTTTCTGGGAAGTGAGAGGTAAAGATGATGTGATGAAAATGACTGACTCCCGCAGCCTGAAACCTTAGACCTGTTTGTGCTAATTCACTGATGGATGTGCCTAAACACATTACTACAGCTAAAATAGACAGAGGCACCTAATGACGCATGCTGGGTCGGGGATAATGGACCAGCAGAGGGGTTTACCGAGGATCTGTTCCACTGGGAACAGAGCCTTTATATCCTAATTAAAGCCCCATAAACCTCCATTTAGCACTGGAAATCCAGTATCAGGTTTACTGAGCTGATTTTAATTAAAACTGATGTTAGCCTTAACTTCATGTGGGTTTCTGACCAAAATAAACCCGTGTAAGTAACGTGTGTGCGTGCGTATGTATGTGTGGGCATACATGTGTATCTGTTGGATTGTATTCGTGCATGTGTTTGTATTTTGTTGTATTGAAATCTTCTGTAATTAAGAATAGATCATACCTGAGTTTAAAGTAGTAATTGTCTGACTTTGAAGGGAATACTGACAAGTTATTTTTGCTTTTATTTTATAACCTGTCATGTTAAATCTAGTACCAGGTGAGGGCTCTGTGACCCTTATAGTGGTGGAGGTGGGAGGGAGGTTTGTGCTTTCCTGGTCTATAAATAACCATCTTTGTGTAACCATTGCAGAACCAGGTGTCATGTTGTAGAAGAATAAAGCACTACTCCTACCTATAAATAGGACTATAATATCCCAACAAAGGAAATAGGGTTTGGGGGTTTTTTAGCTTGATTTTAGAAACCTGGTGTATACACATAGATTTTAAAAAATAGAGCATGGTATAAAATCTGAGGAAAGACAGCTGCCTTCTAATTTCTGGTCAGGTAGAATGGGAAATTCTTAATTAAAAAACATATTACATGTATTTCTGTATTTAAAGTGTGTGGGAGAGATATCCAGATGGAATTGGAAAAAAAGACAGAGAGAAAAAGAGAGGCAAAATAGTGACACGCTAAACCAGAAGAGTTAAACTGCAATTGTCAATATGCCCTTAATTTTCCTCCTTTCCTCTTGTGTATAGCCATTTTGCTTTCATTATTGTGACTTTTGTCCCCTACAGAATGTTCCTTGTTTTGTAATACTTGATAGATGGTCTACTGTATAGGCTGTTCTGCAAAATGTCTTATTCTTTTTTTGGGAGGGGTAAAGTTCTAACCTTATTTCCCACTTGCCCTTCAACCCTGCACCGAATACAGAATTTAATGTGTTCTGTAGCATTTTTGATAGTGGCTACTGACTATTTTATCTGTTTCACAGCTAATTATTTCTCAGAATGGCCTTAGAAGAAGAGATGATGTTATTTTTATTTTATGGCTAGACAATTCAAACTGCTGGAGAGTTACTTTAGCTAGTTATGGTAGAGCTAGGTAGTCTAGAGAAGCTGTATAATAAGATGTTCTGCATCGTGCTTCCCAAATTAGCCCGAGTGAAGCACTATGGTTGTGCTATATTTAGACAGGATATCTCTGACTTGCAGAGCGTTCTGCTGTTCAGACATATCCTCAGAGGTTATCTAAAATAGCAATATAGCTACACAACTTTAAAAATTCTGTTTTTCAAAGAACTTAGTAATATTATCACTATGTATCAGGTCAGATCCATTCCATTTCAATTGCAAATATCTTTTTCAGCAGAAAAGCAACACTAAACCCCCACACTAATCATATCAGATCACTCAGTTAGAAAACAGCAAAAACACACGTGCTGCTTGGGATAAATTTAGCTTAAACTCTGTATCCCAGAGAGGTCTCGTGCAACTAAAGTTAGATGGTGCCGTCTAACTCTTGGGCTACTGCAGCAGCATCCTGGGCACACAGACTCTGCTGTCTGGGGAGAGGCAGGAGTCCCCCTGTAGGTCCCTGAGAAGTAGGGAGGCCTGTAATGGGCTCCTCCCAGCTACCCAGTAAGAAATACTGAGATAAGAAGTATGTTCCTCTCTGCTCTATTAGCACCTTATTCAGAATTCAAGAGCCTGCCTCCATCCACTGGGCAACCATGACACTCAGATAGGTGTCCAGGCTCTGTCCTTTACATAACTGAGAATAAACTTTTTATTTCAAAAGAGAGCCATGGGAAAAGGGTGATGTTTCACTTAATAGTGGCAGCTTACCTGCAAGTAACCTAGATAATAAACCCAGTGCAAACACCAACAATTAACAGCTCAAATGCAGAGGTGCTAGTTACTCCCTTCTTTCTGTGTGTTAATGGTTCTGCAAACAGCTAGCTTTAACCACCTTCAGTTTATTCTAAGGGTAAGCTTCCTTGGGGTGGAGGTGAGGTTCTGGTGGTGCCACCACCTGAGAGACAGCTGGCAACAGGGAGGAGAGCTGGGCTGTTGATTATCACCTCTTAGCTGGAGACTACTGCACATCACATCAGATTTTACTCTACTCCATGTCATGCTGGTGTAATTTTTCTTCGCCCTCTAAAGGGGGAAGTTCTTACAGCCTGCTCCAGTCAGCAAATGGCTACATGTAAACAGCATGGGAGAGGCTCAGCAAGCCCTGGGCAGAGGCTTGGCCCAATGACATGTGTCAACATGCCTTTAGTCTTTCACGCAAAGGGAAAATGTCTCACATGGAAGCTGTGAGACATAGCTCTCATCTTTCCAGGGACTGAAGGAATCACTGGTCAATCACTTGAGCAGGAACTGTGTATCAGGGCAAGGAGAGAACTCAGATCTCAGGAAGTATTCAGCTTCTGTAATCAAGAGGAAGACTTTTCTCTACTTGCAGTTTCTTTCTTCATTCACATAAAGCTTCCTAACTCAGTAAAAACACACAGGATTATTCCTGCAGGTGACAGTCTTCAAGCTGACCTTGTGTAATGTCAACTCCACCTGTTGACAGCCAGTGGCCCGTAGACATTGTCATGGTCTAATTCACATTTCTGGCAGAAATTTCTGGCATTGATGAATAACAAGCTCAAGGAGGGTCTTAGTCAGATGTGGGCTAGATTGACCTTTTTCAGGTAACAGAAACTGTGAAAAATGTAGGTTGGAAGGGACCTCTGGGGGTCTTCTGTGCCAATACTCTTCTTAAAGCAGGTTTACGTTGTATTTGATCAACAAATAGTTTTCTTATCAGTCCCCAGAAAGCTTTTTTTTTCCTTGCACAATGTTTAAATGGTGTTTGTCAGATCTGTAGTTCAACTAAAGATTTATGAGGTGGGAACTGTAAAAGACACTACCCTGGTCAAGTAATATCTTCTCTGGCAAATTTTGATACCTATTTCTGCGTATTTCTAAGGCACTGGGAAAGTGGATTCTAAGATACTGGAAATGTTAGTAATAGGAATTTTAACTGAGAAAAACAATTTTTCCCTTCATCCAGATTTCCTCTCCGAAAGATCTGTCCTAGCTATCTCAGATGTTTTACCTGCACACTGCTCCCCCAGACCTTGAAAATTATGGGAGGTAAACAGCTGAGTTAAATAACAGATTAAGTTATTTTGCAACTATGAGGAGCCAAGTACAGAGTCATATAATGAAACCATTGGATAACCTGAGTGGTAGGTTCTTCACTTACTCTGTCACTGCTCTGAAACATTCAGAATCATGGTTTAATTGGAGTTGTAGTCAGTCTCTGGTAAGGTCATTGGAGCAGAAGCAGCTGAAGCCTCTCTTTGTTGATATGGGATCATTTCTGAAATGGTTCAGGTAAAAGAAATCTGTTTTGATTTATCCCAATCTGCATCATGCCTGTAAAAATGATCCTGAAATGTATTGCTCAAAAGGCATTTTCACGTGACACCAGCATGTACAGACTTTTTACAGCGGGCTGCAAGGCATATGAGTAGTATGCAGGTCTCATACTCTGAAACTTGTTTTCCACACTTGTTTTAAAAACACAGAGGAAAATAATGTAACAGTCTTGACTCCATTAAAAATGGATACATCTCAGGTAACTTTATGAACTACAGTGGAGTAACTAGCTATATATTGTGAGAAAGGCTAGCATTTGGACCAATAACTGTAATGCTCATTTATTGAAAGGCCTGGAAGAATTTTATTTATGTGATATGGGATGCTGACCTAACTGCTATATCCAGGATCAAAGCTTGCTTGCTGTGCTAGATCAACCTGATAAGAGTACAGTATTCTTTACATCCAATTTATTTTACATGATAAAAATGTTTCCTTTTGGTAGATTTCAAATATTATAGTATGGTATGGTGGGGTTTATATTGTAGGGCTCCAGCAGATGGCAGAGGAGACAGGTTTTGAATAGGTGAAGTTCTCAGGTACCCTGTTAAATTAGTACAGGAAAATAAGTTTTATTTGAGCTTCAGCAAACCTGCCAGTTTCTCTTCACTTGGTTTTACTGAAGTGGAACTAGTGTGTAGGGTTTATGGGGGCTAATATGCTCTTCATGGCTGTTGGACCTCAGTGTGTGAAAATAAAACATGCTGTAATAGAGGTTGCCCATTTAGGATCTGGAAAGATTACAAAGGTCTTTTTCTCCTGTAAATTCAGTCATTGATTTTAGATTCAGCACCTGAGGGGAAAATGGTCTATGGGGACAGTCCTGCTCTCTGACTTAAAAATGCTTCATAAAAGACGCATAAACATAAAGGGCTCTGATGTTTGTAGGTAGGAGCCAAGGCCTGTCTCTGTTCTCATTTAAATCACAGTAAACCCCAAATAATAAAACTGACATAGTCCATATGCATTATTAAGAGACTCGATTTGGTTAAGATTCCTTGTCTAATCCCATAGAACACTCAATAAAGTGCTGTAAAAGTCTCTAGGTAAGTAAGAAATTGCCATGTAAATTAATGACCTATACACAGGCATAGCAAAGCTATATTTTTCCTCTTACAAAATGGTTTTGCAATATGCTCTGTGCTCACCTGAATGAGAGCTACAAACCTCGTAGTTGTGCAAAGAACAACATACACGGAATTGTGAACATACAGCTTGTGAACTGCAGTCTAAATATACTGAAACTCAGCATGAGGAGACATGAAATAGAGGAAAACACGGGGAGTAAAGAAAAAATATTGCAACAATCATCGTATTTTTCTGGAAGGAACATTTGTTGGTGAGGTAAAAGAGGACTCCTTAGGCTGTTAGGCTGATACAAGAATTTACAGCCTCAGTGCATCCTCCCCTTTCTCACTGACAGTCCTCCAAACCAAATATGAATGGTTGTTCTGGATCGCCTGTGATCTCTTTCACAAATCAACGTCTGTGGCTGCAATGGTTTTCTGGTGGGCACTCTCTGCCAAGGGAAGTTACTTTATTCATCAGCTTGACAGCAAAGTTGGTGTGCTACCTTAAGAAGAGATACCAGAGCAACTGTTGAATTCTTTCAGGGACCATGAACACCCATAGTTAAATAGAAAGTGCTATTCAAGAGAACAGAATTGTCCCTACTTATGTCAAGAGCTGAAATTAATTTTATTATTTTACTACTGCTAGGATCTCTGAAATTAGGTAACTTTAAATGAACAAACAGGTGACTAAATTTTCCTAGTGCATGATACACAAACAAGACAGAACTTGCCTTGTTTACTAAGGCAATACTAGTCTTATGTTGATGGTAGGGAATGTTTATCTGAAAAAATTGATGTGCCACTGGTCACCATATAGTGAAAAAACATAGGCATAAGTGAGAAATCTAGTCAAAGGAACAAGAGCTGCCACCTTCTTCAAGAACATAATATCTCAGTTTTAAAACTGTTTAAAGTCTTTCTTTCCTCTGTTTACTCTGGCCAAACAAGGACATCATGGCAAGGACAGAGGGTAAGTTTCTAGGTTTTTGCTAAATTTGAAAAGTGCATGTGAAAATAAATATTTTTTTATCTTGTGATAACAGGATACAAAAAGGAGATTTTTTTTTTTTTAAATCATGAATTTTCTTATTTCTCAGAGAGGAAAAATTGGCCTCTCTTCTCTTGAAATAATAGTACCCATCACTAGCATCTATTCCAGAATGCCACAACTTGACAATCGAGTAGATGTTACAGGTCATGTAGTAGTTCTTTTGCCAGATACTTAATAGTTCTTATTCAGTTAGTTAAACCATTTGTGAGGAACTTTGTTGCACGTTCTTGATGAAGAATTGCTATGTAGCCACTGCAGGATGCCAGGTATTTGTCAAGACCCTTTGGACAGTAGGTCTCAGCCTTTCCTGAACCTCTCTAAAGATACATCTGTCTCATCTATCTGTCTGCTATGTCCGATCTTTATTCATGTTTCAGTCTGAGCAATCAAATAATTTGTCATGTGAGTAAATGGAATTAAATGGAACTGTTTCTAGGTAATTTCACCATTACCACATTTACCTACATCTTTTGCAATGTCTTAGTATCAACAGAAGCTTGTGAAAGTTTTCACTTCCATTTCTTTTTGTGTTATTATTGACTGGGACTATGAAAACTGTGAGTTCACTTTATAGTTACATCTCTCTTATGCCTGAGATCTTAAACCCACAGTTTCTCAGTCCCTTACAGAATTCAGTCCATGCTGAACAATGACAAAAGTTCCTAAATTCTACATGAGAGTTTTGCACATTATAGGAGAGGATAATAATGGAAGAGTATTGAAATACTTACAGTGTTGCTGAGGATACCTGTTAAGGAGAAAATTGTAGCTGTAGCAAAACTAATTAGGGTTTCTTTGTAAGACAATAATCGTGTCAGAGCCAGCAGATAACATACTTAATTCTAATCAGCTTTCACTAATCGTGGAAGGTAAAATTAGTTATTAGTATTGAATCACAACTTTCCTTAAGTAGCAGTCTAAATATAATTACCGTAAGTTACTTTACTTTCCACTTAATACTTTATTGTTGTCCACAAAGGTTTTGGTGAACCAGAGGCTATTTATACCTGAGTTGATGATGTGATTTTTCTTCAGTATATTTTTACAATTGATGTGGAGTGATCAGATACTAATTCAGATACTGATTTTGCAGCTGAAAAGTTTATGACTCTCATTAGAGTGAAGTCTGGTATCTTGATTAATTATATGATGTGTATTGAAGTAGGTTTCAGATTTGTGTAAAGTGGTATGACTTCATCACGTTCCAATTTCAGTAAAACTCATATCTACATTTTTGGAAAAGAGGATTCAGAGAGAAGAGAAGAAAAATAATTCATTTTTAAAGTAACTTTTATTAAAATATAACCCAATTTTATTTTAACAATGTTTTTAATTTTTCAAATATTAAGGTACCACAGCTTGAGAGAGTATGTTGGCTTCTACCAGATTCCTGTTGTCTTCAATAATAGTATGACCATAGAGTCTTTAGAATAGTAGAACTGAAATCAGTGGGAAGAGAATTAGGCCAATGCTGAAGGCTTCCAAAAATTCTCTCCTAAAAATACTTGTGCTGTCTTATGAGTTCATTCTTGTGGTGAGGTCATACATTTGAACTTGAAGTCACCTCTTGATACCTTTAACTCTCTAACTGGGAGCATCTGAGGCCCCAAAGAGGAGGCTGGCTGATGGAGCTGCTGGTCTCCACCACGTGCACACACACAGTCTCCAGGACAGGTGGCTCACTCTGTCCTGGAGAAACCCCCACAGCTGCAGTATGGAGACACCTGCATGAGAAGGCTTGGGCTATGGGCTGTGCGGTGCCTGCCAGTATCTGGTGGTCAGCTGTAGTGATGAAGGCAGCTTTGCTATCTTGGGTGCTGCAGTGTGTGTTGGACTCCAAGTGGTATCCAAAGCCTGCATTTCCTAGGGAGTGGAATACAAATAGACAGGTCTGTTGCCAGGTCTATGTTAGGGATGGAGAGCAGCTCCAGGCCTTTTAGCTGCAGTGACTCTGGAGCACAGTCAAGATCCCTGGTGTGTAACAGAGCCAGGGCCTTGCATAACTCTGCTCCTGACACGGGAGTGCAGTTCAGACACTGAGGGGTGGTAAGGCCAAGTGGCATGACTGCAGTACTGAGGTTTTCAGTTTTCTCCCACCTTTCATGTCATCTATGTCCATTTAAAATAACTTTTTATGGATTTGTAGTCCTGGCAGCAAGTGCGTAATTTATCCCTAGATGTTGCAATGCTGTAAAGTAAATAAATCAAAACAATTTTCCAGCTCTTAGGATGACTATAGTAAATATTTGCTGTGCAAAATCAAGAAAGAAATATAAACTTTAAAAAAAAAAAAAATTCTCTCCCCAAAATGAGATTTTGTGTAGAAGTCCCAAAACTTTTTTTCCAATTTTTATTTTTTTCCCCAAGTATTTAATGGCAACTTGTTGGGGTTTATTTTGTGATTTCCTTTTTTCTTTTCCCCCACAAAAAGCAATTTCTACTTTGCATTTGAAAACTATTGGTGCCAGCACTTCTATAAAATACAGTTAATATTTCTTGTAAGTTGTGAGAGCAGATTCCCTGCATCAGTTCAGAAAAATGCCAAGCTTTTCTTCTCCAGTCTTTATGCAGTTGTAGATGAAGTTGTACTATTTATTCTATGATAGCAAGCTCTGATTCCCACACGTAATTTATAAAAGCGTGCTTCAACCCAACCTAGGGAGATTGATTAGCCTTGTGAGAATTTCTGCACTAAAGTGCTAAGGCTCTGATTTTAGATCTGTAAAGTAAAATTGCCTTTACCCCTGCATTTAGCCTTAATTTAAACCTTTGAGAAACTGTTTCACTTCCCTTGAGATTGTTTTCGGTGTAGCTGATTCCCATGGTGCCCATGTCTGCTCTTCAGGTAGCTCTTGTGGTTGAAGGCCTTATTATCTGTGCCACAGGCTTGTTACTTTCCATTGTTATTATGTTACTTTATTTCTAAAAAATTGCCATAATAAGGGCTCGTGCAACTTCTGCACCAAAGGCAAAGGCATGAGACATCCCAATAGGTCATCTGACTGGTGTCCTCAAGTGAAAATACCTTCTGCTAGCAGAGTTTGCAGGCAATGGTCACCAACTGCTGAATTACAATGGGAACACCAATACTTCAAACCAGCTGGGCTACATTTGGAGTGGGTAGTCTATTAATGGCTTGAATTTATTAGCTATGTTTAAATTCACCAGAATAGGCTGCTTAAATAAACCTGTCTATCTATGCTTGACCCACCATCATAAATTATTTACAAAATAAATAAAAGCGTAAACCCCATGAACTTGTAAGTGTAGATCTAAGGCATAAGTCTTGCACTGAAAGGTGTTTGGGTGGTTTCCTTACTAATGTGGGGCACCACAAAAGATGAAGGATCTCACTGTGAGAACAAAGGACAATTCATGCATGGCATGTCTCAGTAAGTTCTGACTTCTCCTCAGAAGTTTCATTTTCCCCATTATTGAAAAAAGAATTGTGAGCTACAGATGGTTGCCAGGATTATGTCCAGTCAGGTTTCGAGTATCTCTACAGATGGAGACCACACCAACTGTCTTGCCAAACTGTTCTAGTGTTTGATAACCTTCACAGCAAATGAGGGATTTTTTTTTCTTATTTCTAGAGAGAATTGGCTGTAGTTCAATTTGTGCTCATTGTTGCTTGTCCTTTCACTGAGCATCAATGAGAAGACTCTGTTTCCTTCTTTACTATCAGGTATTTTTACGGATTCACAAGATCTCTCTAAACCTTCATTTTCTCCACTAAACATTCCCAGATCTCTCAGCCTCCTCACATCACAGATGCTCCACTATGTGACCCAAACTGTAATTGCAGATAGCAGGCAGTCTCTTTTAATCAGGTACTAGGTAATAGGGTTTTACCTAAACTCTGCTTAGAGGATGTGGACTTGCTATTTAAAAGCACTTGTTATTTAAAAGCACTTGCTATTTAAAAGTATTTAATTCAGTCAAAACAATGCACATTCTTTGAAGAGCAGAAAAGAAAAGTCTCTGTGCTATTATTTCTGTCAAGGTTTTTTGGTTTGGTTTGGTTTGCTTCGCTTTGTTTTTTTTTGTTTTACAAGTTTATTATTTCATCTAGCTTTACCTGTTGGTAAAAACGTCATAAAATTGTACCTGTTTTGCCATCCTCACCCTTCATTCCTGGAAAAGTATGAGAGAATCTTTCATTGCTCAGCTCTGACCTCATAGTCCAGTTAAGGAAATGCATGAGAGACAGTGAGGCTGTATTGCCAACCCAGAATAAAAGTCATGAGTCAGTCCTCAAAACTCAGTAAGCTCAGAAGCTATTTACTGCATAATTATATACTGCTTGAGTATCTCTAGGACAGTCCTATGTTTGCCTTGTTTGGTTCTTTTTTAGGTTGAAGATTTATGCCATGTTCTCAAGCATTCATTTGAACCTCGTAGGATAAAAATAACTTTCTATATAATAAACAAATTTTATAAGCATTTCATTTTTCATTTATATATATTTATATATACATATGTATGTGCATATGAAAAGGTAAATTCTTAACTAAAGTTCTAACTATTGAATTCAGATCTGTAGAGACAAACAGAGATACAAGGCATCTGTGATAAGCTTGTATGACATATTAAGTACTGCATGTTGGATGCAATTCCATTACCCAAAAGATGAAATAGCCAGATGTAATTATTTTACTTGGAGATTATTTGTGATGGGACATTTTGTGGACATTGTACCCTCTTGAGATTCAGTAATGCACTAAATACAACTTTGTGGACTTTAATATTTGAGAATAGTTTTGTTTACTAGCATGTTTCTTACATTTGATTATATACAGGAGTATATGAGGCATAATTCATCCCTCCAAACTCACTAGTAGAACTCTGAGCAGAATAAAAAGAAATTTTTCCCTGTCATAATCTGCACTCATATCTCCTTATCTCACCTCAGAATATTAGAAAGCATGCTAATGCTTTACAACAAAAAAAATGCAGTGTGAAAAGGTAATTCTTTGCTAACATCCAGTAGAAATCCAACAAGTTTCTAAATTATATTTAAAGGATTACAGAGGGGTTTTTTTTTTGTTTGTTTTATTTTTCTCTGGTCTTTAATGTTTTCCCTGTAATTATTTTGCAGCAGGTGCAAGTATCCTTGATACCAGGCAACTACATTGCTGGCTAAAATGTAAATACATGATTCATTGTCCCTGTGGAGCCCCAAGCATAGGCCTCACAGTTAATTATTAGTATAATGTTCTGGAGATGTATTTTTCCTTTTGTTGTTGGGGATGCTATTAAATGAATGGGGATGGCTTGCTTAGAAAAAATTGTTAAATATTAACTTACTGTGCCTTAAGGCACAGTTTATCTGAAAGGTGACATGACAGACATTTCATTCAGGCTACATTAGATTTATTATATTTGTAAGATTTTGAAACTCCAGAAGATTCCAACCTATTTACAAACAGGTTGAACAAACAGTGTGAAATATAGTTGTATTTCAGAAAAACAGAAGCATATTCCTTCTTTTTTTCTTGATTTACATAAATATATATATTTAAGAGATTGCATTTTTATCACACTGTAAATATTAGTCCAGATACTTTTTTTTTAAAGCATCTTCCTTCCCACCCTATGGCCTGAGTGAGAGTCTTATTCTGTGTATTAGGCTGGCACTTCCATTGAGTAGTTTTTGTAGTGATTGGGCATATCAGCCATAAGGTTCATGTGCTGTAGGTTTGGTTTTCTGGCTCTACCAGATTTTCCTGCATGTAGAACAGTCCAGAACCCACTGCCTGCTTGGGAACAAGAAAGTAGGGCAGGTGGGAGTGGACAGTCTCTAAATGGACTAAGTAATCTATGGAAAGCAGCTGCAAAGTGCCCCTGGGATGGAAAGAGGTTGAGCACATCTGACTTGGTCTGTGTTGTACCCGTGTCTTTGCTTCCTTTAGTTGTTTTGAGGCACTGAAGCCAGACTCTGAAAATAAAACTTATACAGAGGATAAGATTTCTGGGTTTTCTTTTTAGCTAAATACAAGCCCAGTAAACTCCACCTCTGTTTCAGCAAGATTCTTTCAACTCGAGTGATGGCAACATGCAACTGAGACAGTACTAACCAGAATGGTGGCAGAAAGTGTCCTGCTGCAGTGTTATACACAGCTTCCGTATTATGCCATAGTGGTGCACTACCATGAAGAACTAGGTATCCTGTCTCCATGACTGGGTATAAAAAGATGTCTAGGAAGAACTTGTATGATATTTCTCTTCAATAATCTCAAAAACTCCATCTACTTTCACCCCCAGCGGCTTATTTTGGCATCCATAAAATCCTTTTTCAGGGAATTCCATGGGTCTGTTACCAGGTATGTGAAAAACTGCATCATTTGGCTTCATTTCAAGTGATTTTTTTGAGTTTCTTCTTGATGACATTTAGTTTTTGTACTTAAACACACTGAACAATTGGTCCCTATCCTCCATAGTAGCCATGAACTTGAAGATCTTTATCACTTTATATCCTTGCTGCCTGTCTCTGAACATCTCCCAGTTCTATTCTATGCTTTCTGAAATGAAGGGATCCAATCTGTATTTGGTATCAAGGTGAGACAGAGATTTATTCAGTGCTGTGATGATGCTTTCAATTTTGTTCCCTGTTGTGATGACCCACTCTTAAGAAGCACCTAAGATTCATTACTGTTCCTTTCCTAATACCATTTTCCATTGGTTGATGTCTTTTTTAAAATTTCTTCTTAGCAGATATTTTCTTCTAAAACTATTTACAAATGTAACATTTAATTTCTGAGTGGTTGCAATTGTAAGATGTCATTTTATATGTGAAACTAGATTTGCTGTACTTATGCACATCCCTTTACCTTCCTTGAGTTCACTTGCCATTTTACTGCCAATTCAGTTTCAGAAATCTCTTCTGCAGTCCTGCCTGGTTAGTTCTTGTCTTTACCATTTCACCATTTACTCCTGTTTCTGAGAGAGCCAGTGTTCACTAAACATGTTCAGTATTGATTAAACCTTACTGCAGTGGCCTTGTTTTCTCTGGATGCTGTTACAACATCCAGAACATACACTGGCCTGGAGTCTTTTTGACAGTCTTTTTGCACCTCCTGTTTGAAGGCAGAATTATTAAGTAAATTTACTAATTGCTCTTTTTACTTTTTAGGGTGGGATAGGGAGATATTGTGTTCCTATATTTAATTTTCTTCTCTCTGTGATTTTCATCAGGACACAACTTCAACTTTTTGAAGGATGTTTTCTAGTTCTCAAGCTCTCCTTACCAGTATTATTAATGTTGTGTTTTCAGTTGGGTGTTTTTCCATGTAATCTCTCTACAATCTCTGAGGATTTAGCACTTTCCAGTGTCTTGTTTCTGTTTCAGCTATTCACATCCTTTAACATAACTACCACTTTGAAAAAAAAAAAAAAAGGGGGAAAAAAGGGGAAAAAAAAGAAATCTACCTTGTTGCCTTTGGCAATAGTGTAGCTGGATCAGGTCCAGCCAGGACCCTGCTGCTCAGGTCAGACAATTACTGTTTGTAGTTACATCCACTTTTGTGAAGTTATGGTGTATCAGACTTTATGCCTCTGTTTGCCACAGCTTTTTATGTTTAAGACTTCATAATATTCTTACATGGTGTTCTTCAACAAGGGATTTCCCTGCAATGAAACCGTTCATAAATGTAAGCTACAGTGGACATTTTTATGCGAGGGGAACTCTTAGATTACTTGAATGAAAGATGGGGTTTTTAGTAAGACCAGTTAAAATGATGCAATGCCAGCTTCTACCATGGCGTTTGCAGCTATGCTGGTTGATATGCAGGACTGAGGAAATAAAGTGTGTGTACAAGAAATGGTAGAAATATTTGATTCACGTTATCATTAGAGGTGGGGGAAGGCATGAAATTCAACCAATAAGTCAAATGGTGAGCAATCTGTATATCCAGTGCTCGGCTTTAAGGTCCTTTTCTTATACCTGGTTGGGGAATACAGGGCTACATTGTAAAAATATAAAGAGCTAACTCTTCAGTTTGGCAGGCATTGAAGGTCTTTGTCAAGTTTTTCCAGCTTCACAGATCCACTGAGTTTTTGTCACTGACTGTAGGTGACTTCCTTGGCTTTCACCACCCTTGCGCCTCCAAATCTAGCCAACCATGTAACCAACCTTGAATGCAAGGCTTCAGGGCTTTTATCTGAGTGAGTGTCACAGCTCAAGCCCCTGACACTAGGTGCATGGTCACTTCTTATGGCTTGAGGCAATATTGCAGAAAATTATTAATACAATTTTAAGAAAATAGTATATATTTGGGAATATATTTTTTCTTATAGCAAAGGAGCATTGCGCCTCATAACACAGGGTGATTATACCTGACACAAACAGCTGTTTCTGCCCAGATGCACGTTTTCTCTATGGAGTCCTTCGTGGGACCCCAAGGCACCCCTGCCGAGAAGGACTTGGAGGTGCTGATGGATGAAAGGCTGGATGTGGGCTACCATGTGCACTTGCAGCCCAGAAAGGCAATTATATCCTGGGCTGCATCAAAAGCAGCGTGGCCAGTAGGTTGAGGGAGGTGATTCTGCCCCTCTACTCTGCTCTAGTGAGATCCCATCTGGAGTGCTGCATCCAGCTCTGGGGTCCTCAGCACAGGAAGGACATCAATCTGTTGACGTGAGTCTAGACGAGGGCCACCAAGTTGATCAGAGGGATGGAGCACCTCTTCTGTGAGGAAAGGCTGAGAGATTTGGATTTGTTCAGCCTGGAAAAGAAATGGCTTTGGGGTGACTTAATTGTGGCCTTCCAGTATCTGAAGGGAGTCTACAGGAAAGACAGAGAGGGACTTTTTACAGGAGCATGTAGTGACAGGACAAGGGGGAATGGCTTCAAACTGAAAGAGACTGAGTTTAGATTAAATATTAGGAGGAAGTTTTTTCTGTGAGTGTGGGAGGCACTGGAACAGGTTGCCCAGATGAGTACATCCCTGAAGTGTTCAAGGCTGGGTTGGATGGGGCTCTGAGCAACCTGGACTAGTGAAAGCTGTTGGAACTTTAAGGTCTCTTTGAACCCAAACCATTCTATGATTCTATGATTCTATGATTTTGACATGTCATAACATGGTAAAACCAGGCTCATATATGCTTTCTAGTTAGTTTTGATAAGTTGCCAAGTCACAATGCTTAATTCAGTACAATGAAATGGGGTTTTAGTGGTTTTGATAAGCTTTTGAAACAGTAAGAGACAAGACGCTTTTTATTTATAACTGAACTGTTTATGGTGGTAGGTTTTTATTGAAGCAGTAATTCAACTAACAATTGCACTGTCAACTCTTATCTCTAGGTAGGAAAATGAAAAAAGACATTTGTATTGAACACATATTTCACTGCTAAGTGTTATGGTAATTTTAATTTGTGACCTTTCAAATGAAGTAAATAACTTTTTTTTCTCTATTTAATGATTCCCCCCCTCCCAATCAATCAATTTTTCCCTTTGAAATCAATTTTACTCTATTTTTGGAGCTATCAGTTGTGGGTGGCAGCAGGCAATTTCCTGTGGATTGGACAGATGTGAAGTAAAGTATCCTTCAAGTCAAATTGTCTGTGTCGCTTGTAAGCTGGAACAGAAACATCTCCACCAAAGCTTCTCTCCTGCAGGTTCTTCCACAGCAATGAATACCATGAGCTCAGATAAATTCCTGACTGTAGTGGCAGAAGCTTAGTAGTTTAAATGAAAGCTCAGATCTTACCATAGCTGTGAGCAGATCCTTTGCAAATGTATTTCATGTAACATATCAATATGAATTATGTATTCTGATAAACAATTGTTGATTTTTCAAGTTTTCCTACTTTGTCCATGTGGTCATTGCAGCAGCTTTCGGTGCTTCTTTCTATTCCGTGTGATAACAGTTACCTTTAATGGTTCACTAAAGTAAAATAAAATACAGAAAAGGTCTACTGATCTTTTCACTGTACCTTTTGCTGTGAGATAGACATATATTTCTCTTGGCTGTATTTTCTATGTGGTCTTCTGGATGGGACGCAGGGGTGAACTCCAGAGCTGCTTGAGACAGTGGCAGTAAAGTCCATTGGCTCCAACAGGAAAAACAACCCAGCCCACATACTTCGTTTTATTGAGAAGTATGAGATACAGTTGCAGCTTTCACAGTCCCTCCTAGAAGTCAGACATTCTGAGCTTTGGACACTAATGTTCAGCTTCTTGTCAGAAAGCCTATAATAATTACATATGAAAAGTTTCGATGCAATATAATCTGAAGAAAACAAGCTTTATAAAAAGAGTGATGGTAAATTATGTGTTGCACATCTTATATAGCAGAAATGTCTGTCATAGATGTTCCATTGATATGATATGTTTTCAAAAGAAATTTCATACTTCATGCAACCACACATCATTGTCATGTCTCCCAACTTTAACAGAGGTAAATAAAATTGTTTTGCACATAACGGTAGACAAGTTAGCTTGCTTAAAAATGGATACTGTTAAATTTAGTGATATATCAATCTTCCTTGATTAATGATATTGTTATTAATAATTGTAGTTTTAATCTAGTGTATTGACCATACTGAGTAATTTACAAATGGGGTTAGTTACTGAGCTGTGTGAAAAGTTTCCACTTGAAGTGGAAAGACAACAGAAAAGAATGTAAAGTGTAGTTCAAAAAATTGCAAAGTAGCAGGAATTAGGAAGTGTCTTGTTAGTTTCATAGTTTTGTCTTTGTAAATATTTTTACTTTTCCAGTGTCTCCCCCCTCCTCTGCTTTTATGCTCTGGGATAATTCAGAAATAGCAAGTGATCTCATCAATCCTGTCAGGTGGTATAGTGAAGTAAATAAGGTCATTTAAGGCTTATCTTTAATATGCAATGTCATTATTTTTTCTGTGGGTCAAATCTGCAGGGCTTAATATAATTTGAAGCAGGTTTGGTTCTGTCAGGCACTGGCTTAGATTTTGAAATGAACTTTAAAAATTAAGAGTAGTTTAGTCTTCAGAAAAACATTCCCTAAGTATTATATGTAAGTGGATAGCACTAATCCTGCCACTTTCTACTCTTGTTTTTCCACAGTATCTATTCTAAATCAATCTCTATATTTTTTTTCTGGTTTTTTTTCTTCCCATTTTACTGTTGTCTTTTGATTTGCTGTTCTGCATTCAAAATCTGTCTGTTGCTGAGAACCCTCAAACTCGTTTTCCTGTACCTCTTGGAAGGCGCTCAGCATTTCTCAAGGTTAGGCTCAGTGTTCAAATCATCACAGTTGAGATTTGTTTCTAATTTTAGATGTGACACCATCTTTTGTGACATGATGTGACCATATTTGTGAGGAAGGAGTTAGGACAGCAATAGTCATATCTTTAGCTTTGCATTTAATATAAAAGCAACAAAGATGAGGAAATCTCAAAGGGGCGATTTTGCTGGGCTACTGTCTTTTCATAAATAAGAAAATATAAAGGAATTCAGGAACTTCTGCAACTAAACTGTCAGTATTTTCTTAAAATAAGAATGGAGTGGAAAATTGACTTAATATGTGTTAATATTTATGAAATATGGAAAAGAAGGAGACAGATGGCTTTATGCAAGGTCTACTGATGATTCTTTTCTCAACAGATCTACTAGTGTATTTGTAGAGCTCATAAAGGAGATCTTACAGCTGAAGGCAATAGTACATTGTAGGCCTGACCTAACCTTCATTGCATACCTCTAACATTAGCTCACAATGGTTATTTTAAGCTTTTCTTTTAATATAACCTAGTAATTTCTTTGCTATTTTTTACCTAGTTGGTATAAAGCACCTGTAAACATCAGGGCTGAATGTCTTGGTAGAATTATAGACCTCACTCCCTTTTGTTATTGTTACTTCTAGAAAGTTTGTTTTATCATGAAAACACACTGAGTTACTTAGATAAGCTTTTTTTGTTTTCTAAAATTTGCATTCTGCAGCTGTATCTTGTCTTTGAGTAGCTTAGCTTTCTACTGTTTTGGCATAATGCTTGATGATATTTGTCGATATTCAACTAATAAAGGAAGACTGGTGCCAATCTTGCAGATCCATAGATGACAAATTTCTGTCATGTGAAAGTGCAAGGGTATAAGTTGCTTCAAAATAAAGTCTCTGATTGTCTCTGTAGCACCATCCATGTGCGTTGTTCTTAAAGTAAAAAATATGAATTGCCTCTCCATGAAAACACACTTCTGAAATGAAAATGTAAGGATTTAGTAGATCCCTATCAGATTCAGCATGTAAGACACATGGCTGAAATGTATGTACTCTGCACAGCATGATGCAGACTAAGGAGCAAGAGGGGAATAGTGTAAGGGTAGTTGGGAATTTGCAGACTGTCCTGGTGATAGTCAGAGGATGCTGAATTGGCTAAATGAACAGTGTTACTGTATGCCACTGTGTTTGCTTGCCTTGAGCATGTTTTAAGGCAGGCATAGGAAAGTATCAATAGAGAACTGAAGAAATAGTTGAAATTTGGACCTTTTTTTTTTTTTTAATAGACCCTAGACTTATTCAGAAAGCTTTGCTTATGCTTTGCAGTCTTGTCTTTTGGTGACATTGGACATATGCTTTTAAGTCATTGTATCTTGTTCAGTCTCAGACTGATAATGTGGTTTTTCCCAAACTGCCATTTTTCTGTGTTTGTTTTTCTAGCAGGCTTCCAAGTTGCATGGTAACCATCCCTTTTCTGCAGCCACCTCCCACTCCTCCTTTTCTATTCAGGTGCAACTCCCCTTCTGTGCACTGTGGGAAGAATGTTTTCTCTCACGGAATAAAAAGCCTACCTTTGTTTCACGTTTTCCAAAAGTAGGGTTTTATTCCTCTCTGTTTTCCATATAACAAAGGATAAAATTGCCTCTGGAAAGATTACAACTGATGAATATTAAGTATACAAACCTCACAGTATATTCTCAGTGTCATTACATCTGCTTTGAAATGGTGAGCCTTTGTAATCAAAAGGAAATGATGATTTTTGGATGCTTCCCCTTTTGCTTGCCTATCCATTGATATTTCACTAATTTATCACATGAAAATGTTGAATTCAAGAATTGCCTCTGTTATTTGAAAAGGTGAAACAGGAGAAGTCTTTCCCCTTTTGTTGACTTTTTTAAAAACTAGACATTTCCAGGAGAAAGAGGCACAAGGTTAACAGCTACAAAACTTAAAATGTGGGATGATTTCTGAATGCTGAAACCACCACTGCCCTCTCCAAAAAAATGGAATGAGATGTGACAAAATTGTCTGCGTTTGAAGTTTTCTTTCAGTAGTTGAGACAAAAATTTCTGCAGTATCTCTGTAGATGTAGGAAAGATGAAAGTTTGCAAGTACAACAGGAAAACAACTGTTAAGGAACACGTTCTTAATTGTATTTGATGAAGAATGTTCAGGCTGTTAATAAAGAAATTGAAGGGCACAATGGCTATTAAAGGATCAAAGAAGGAGAGGTAAAGGTGTGAAATATAGTGATAAATATAGACCAGTGAGGATTAAAACAAAAAATTAGTGATCAGAAGCTTCTGGGAGGAGAGACTGTGGAGCACTCTTTTTAGAAACTATAGAAAGCAAATACAAGACAGAAAACTGTAAATGACAGAGGCATTCATTTATGCATTAAAAGAATGGGAAACCTGATAAATGTTTGATATGAGCTGTTCTTTAAGGAATGCTTTGCATCTCTTTTTGAGTTCAACAGTGAGCAGAGATTATGGCAGTTAAAACCTTGTGAAGTGAATTCTGAATTAATGGGTTTGGAATAAATATAAATTCTAATGATTATGGGGTGTTTTCTTAGCTGATAGCAGGACAGTGGAAGAACTTTTACTTCAGAAGCAGCTGTTGGAAAATCTGTGGAGGATCTCCAAGCCTCCATCACTACAGGAAAGTAGCAATGGCAATGGTAGTACAATGACAGTACAAAACCACAACCTCTACTTCTATCTGATGGAGAGAGGCACTTTATGTTTATCATCGTCACAACAAGGCCTCTTCATAAGGCTTCTTCTGAGTGATTTTTTCAGCCTGAAAGGAAATATCTTGGCCATATGTATAAAATCCGTATCTAGTCAGACATGGAAGAAAAGAACCATGTTACTGGTCAGTGATTTTCTGAGCAAAGGAGCTCAATTTCTTGTATTGACCTAAGGAGGAGAGTTTTAAGCCAGCTGGTTGAAGAGAAACAAGAGACTAGCATGGGAGAAACCTCAAAAGTGTATTTTGTCTGAGGCATGGAGGGAGTCAGCATTTCATTAGCGAATTAAAGGTGGAGTTAAAGGAGAAGAGCAGGACAGGCAGTCATGTATGTGCAATAATGAAGAAAGACTAATGGTAAGAAAGGAAAGATGTAGAAAAAGTGGTTCTGAGTTACTGTTTTTTCTCTTGGAAAACAGTGGTGGGAGTAGTAAACAAAGAAGGAAAGGACTGCATTTACAAACATGGGTCCCACAATACAAAGACTGTTCTGGTCAGTTTGAAAGGAACATCCTACAGAAATATTTACCCTTATTTGCAAATGAGATTTCCAGACCATGGGAAGGGCATGAAAAGAACTCGTTAGTTTAATGTTGACGAGGGCAGAGGCAATTTATCATGGTCAATCATTGTTCAAATATCCTCATGCCAAAAATAGACCAAAAATTAACTGACCATGCCAGGTCTGTGCTGGACATGAAATAGAAGGAGCAGGTGGGTATGGCCACAGCTTTAGCAGAATGGGGAAAAAAGTCCTTCAATTGATCCCATTACTTCATCAATGTACAACAGATTCAATGACAGAAATGTTTGCCCGAAGGCATGCATTTGGTTTTTAGGTATTTGTTGCTTTTTTTTTTTAATTCATTGTCTTGAGCTAAAATAGACAATTTTTTTCAATACCAGGCATTAAATGTCTATATGAGTGAGATTCACTGCTTGCCACAGCTGTTGCTCATTTCTTCCTGTGAATGGAAATATCACTGAGTTGTAAGCCTGGGAACCTAGAGACACATAAAGTTTTTTTAATTGTGCTTTTTCTCAAGTGGCAGTATTCTGTTTACAGAACTATATAAAATGTTCTGAAGAGAAGGACAAGTTAAGGGAATACAGGTAAAAAAAACACCTTTTGAAATATGAAAGCAAGCACAGACTTTTTGTGTTTGTCTTTAGCTTTTGAGGAAAAAACATCTACCCTTGTGGTTTGGGGAAATCACATGCAATTTTATTTGGTAATACTCAGCTATCTGAAGTAATGTAGGATCTAAAAAGCATTGAGAGTCATGGGTAGTAATCAGAATTGCCTGTGGAAGGATGCAGATTACCAGTTCCTAACTGGTTGTACACTGCAAAAGTAGTTTGGCAAAAGTATTTTAACCTAAAGAAAGTGTATGTTCTCTACTTCCATGATGTCTGAGCACCCTTAAAGCACTTGTGTTCTAAATAGTAATAGGAAATATACTGCCATTTATTCCCTTTTGACAGATGGGAATCTGAAAAATAGCATGTATGGGATCTCCAATCACTGGAAATCTGTGATCAGCAGTTTCAGCTCAAGACTGCTCAATCCTGAGTGCCCTAACAACCATATTCTATGTTTTTAAAACATTCATTAACCATCTTTCATGGACACCTTTAAGAAATGTATAACGAATACATAGATATATAAAGGTCACATTATCTTTTTGAATGTTACTAGAGGAAAAGTAGAAACCTATAAGAAAAAAAAAAAAACAGTCAAAAAAAGTCCACCAGGGTTTCGTATGTGTCTAGCAGATACTTCCTTCCTGTGTGTCAATGAAAAGTTACTTTCCTTCTTGGTACTGCCAGACTAAGACTGCTGCAGGTCTTGCTTTCTGCTAGTGAAGAATTACATTGCTTCAGGTAGAGGGACAAATGCTACCTTGTCAAAATGGAACTGACCATCCATGTGAGTCAGAAGTAGATTATTGGTTCTGCATGACAGTGAATGGCATGAGACATGCTCAGACTGTATTGTATGTGATATCAGGTAATGATGCTGTTCTTTCCAAGATGACAAGGATTCAATCCTCTTCCAGATCAGGTAGGATATTATCATATCTTGCCTCTAAATTGAAAATTTGAAAACTGTATTATCAATTTTAGTGATGGGCAAAATTAGTTCTCTTCAAATCTGTGTGTTGAACAGAATAACATATAACAAGCCTTACTGTGTATCCTTTTTATCTTGGAAAGACAATTAAAATAAATATGAAGCTTATTAAATGGGGTGGCCAAATGATATGGATTGTTTACAGCCTCTCCTGTGACGCCAGCAGCATTGGGAATGTCCCTTTGTCCTCTCAGTGCACAAATGGCATGTTCCAATTGCTGCCTCCTCTGGGACAGAAAAATTACACACCAGTGGGGGAGTTTTGGACATTAGCATTGAAAGATGCAGAGGAAACTGAGACCATTCTCTAATCTAAGTCCTAAGGTAGCCTTGATTTAGTTTGAAGTTTGATGAAAAGTAAAGGCATCAGATGAAGTCTTGTATAAATTGCTTAACTCAATATTCCTTTTTCTGCATCATCGGAAAATGTAGTTTGTTCTGTACAGAAACTAATTGAAGAATACTGTTCTCCTTTTCAAAGGAGACCTTAATTTTTTATTTAATTAATGCAGTTTCTATCTCTACCAACATGGATTTAAATTGTTAGAAACATGAGATTTAAAAAAACCCCTGTGCTCTAAGACTTTTTTTTCCCCCATAGTGTTCAAAATACATTTGAGTGCTGTTTCCTTTGTAGATATCTTTAAATGATGTTGGCTAGTTTGAGTAGTAAGTTATGTTAATTGTATATATTGGGTTGGCCGTATAGATTTTCTGTGATTCATCAATGTCTTCAATATGCAAGTCCTCTTGGATACCTGTTGTACCACTGGTAATGAGAATTCTGGCTTAGTAAAGCACTATCGGGAGTCCTTTGAACTTCTCTCACTGTGCTTGTGGCTTGACAAGGCAGAGAACCTCATGACAATAAAAAGTTCTCGCTTTTTTTGCTTGCACTTTTTTGAGCTGAATTGGCAACCTGATCTGCTTTCCTTTAGAATCAATAAATATGTGTAAAACCTTGACATGCTGAGCAAGGACAGGAGAGTAGCAGGAGCACTTGAGAGACTCCTTAACATGGTATTGCCAGTGAAACCTCTCTGTCCCATCCAAGAAAACATCATTCTGCTGACCAGCAATGCAGCAGTGCCAAGACTGCTGCAGTGTGGTTTGATTTCGATGTTCCATAAATGTGTTGTTTAGTACACATGGTCTTCTTTAGAGCATGATCATATTTAGGATGCTAGAGAAATGGCTGTCCTCAGATTCATGCACTGCCTAGAAACACATTCTTTTCCAATGCCACTTGAGAAGAAATGAACAGGAGTTACCATGATCATTCAGTCCAGCCCTCCACAGCTGCAGGTCACTCTGAAGGAGGTACATAGACACTAATCTGCTAACCACCTCTGTACTTTCTTTCTCCTCATACTGCAGGAGTATGCACACCCCACCCCCCCACCCCCCCCCCGGCATCCTGAGACAGGGTTGTGGTCAGAAGGATCAGAAGGCAAAGTATCACAAAACATCTGAAGTCCAGAAAAAGTGTGTGAGAATTAAAAGTACATCCCAAACTTTGGTGTCTGCAGTGCTAAATAACTTGGCAAAAAAATGAGATGGGAGCCATAGGACTCAAAAAGATTGACTAATGAAATATTTTTGTTGACAACCATCCTAGGGTATTTCTAGCCTGATATTCTTGTTGGTACGTATGCCTTGGAGATTTCCCCTTGCAAATATAGTTAGTTGCTCAACTTCTCAACTCACTCATTTTCTGGTGGGTCCCAGAATAGCATACTGTCTCTCTGAATTGCTGGAGGCTTTCTGCTCCATCTGAGAGGACACTAAATGAATAGAAGTGCATACAGTGATTTAGGCTCCAAGTCAATAAAATACTCGATCATCACATGTTTTAAGCTAGACACTTGTTTATGTACCTTTCAGCTTTTTTTTTTTTACGTCAGTGTATGTGCACTTTAGTATTTCAACTGTGGTGTGTGACACCAGTAGCTGAAAGCGCTTATTTATCTGTTTATATTTTTATACACACGCATATGAGATTTACACATATAAGGTCTTTAAGAGAAATAGGCTTTGTATGCTTGCAAATAGTGATTGAAAGTAAACAGTGTGTTTAAATAGCTTACAGTAGCATTTTCTTTGAAATTATCTAAATAAAACCAGCTTTGCTGTGTTACTTCAAGTAAATTACTCCTTAAATGCAAGGTTGTCACATTTGTGTACAGTGCAAAAATGGAGACAAGTGTTTCTTTAGAATGGTAAGCAAATTAATATTATAAAACATGAGGATGTTATTTTTAGAAGCATTCTTACTGGCAATTAAAAGAAAAAAACTAAAGCTTGACCAAACTTAAGCCTGTTTCATCACACTGGTAATTTACTTACATGGTGGTTTTTTCAGCCCTATTATTACAGAACGTCTATTTTTAGTTAAGGCAGTGTCCATTTTTGCTGCACCCCTTTATCAGATAACACAAAACCAGTCTCATAGCTTTAGTTATCATCCTTTACTTCCAAAATGTAGAAAACTTCCTCAGTCGTGGCAAATAAACCATTTGCACACTGTATGTGCACATTTTAGTTGTCCAAGTTTACTGTCTTCAACTTTTTAGCCTTTCTTTTTTTCTGGTATTCTGGCAGAGATAAGGAGAGAAGATGGAGAATACAGTCTAAGTTTAAGATAATCTAGGTTGTGATTTATTTATTAATTCCTGTGGACATAGGGGTGATACCCGCTACCTTTAAGTGTCTAGTTTTTGTCACTATTACTTTTAGCCAAAACATTTACCCCATGTACAGCATTATTTTTTGGGCTGATGAAAATGCCCTCATTTTTTTAATAGACTATTCATAAAACCTTATTTGGATTATATTCAAATTTAAAATAAAAAAAAAAATCCAAATCTCAGGGAAACGTTCTTAGCAGTTTATTTCATTGGCAAGTGCTTTAACAAAGGGGGAAGGGACTTGAAATGAAGTGCAATCGTAGCATACACAGACCAGTCCCTCTGTGACTGATGACTTATGTAAGACCTGGCTTGTGATAGGGGAGATCCTCTGATTTGTTGACTGAAAAGTGCTGTTTTCCTGCCATTATCACCTATCCTACCATCCTGTTCTCTTGACTACCAAACAACAGAGTATGAAGTGCATAGATGACTGTTATAGAGCTATGCTATATTTAGAACAGGCCCTGAGCCCAAGTTTGATTCTACATTTTGCACAGTCAGAAGCTTAAGCTCATCTAAAATAGTCTTCCTTCTTTGCTCCTGGCACTGGGATTCCAGCATTAGCGAGTTCGTTTTCATTTATTAATTCATTTTTTGACTGCCCTTTCCCAGCAGCAATTAGGATTGAAGCTAATTTGAGAGCTTTCCCCTCTCAGATTCTTTGCAAGATATAAGTATATCTGATTGGAGTTGATTAGAATGGGAGTGTTGTCTGAACATGGATTCAATGTATTATCTTCCTGCTTCCCCATGCAAATCATCCATTCTGACCTGTGCATTTTTTTGGCCATTGCAAAGTGGGTTGAGGCTCAAAACAACCTGACAGGTTTTATTGTAAACAGTTTTCATTCTAGGAAACTGTAAGGCTTGGTACCAAAGACTTGCCCCTTTGTCTTAGAGAACTTAAGAGCACCTGCCTCTTGCTACTTTGAGCCAGTGATGGGGCAGATGAGGAACGTGTGGAAGCAGCAGCTGCAGCTTCCCACATCTGCCTGCTGAGGTGTGACTTTGCTGGGCCTTTGCTGTAGCTTCCCTCTCCATTTGTTCCATCCCTTCTATGGAACAGACTGCCCAGCAAACTGAACATTGCATGATTTGGCTAAATCAGCTTGAAGGATGAATAAAAGCCTTCTTAGGGCTGGTCTGGCCTTAGGAATACCAGTTGAATGCCTGTATTTACAAAAGTCAAGTTTATGACACCTTTTGGCAATATCATAGTATATTGGAAAGGTATTTTCTGTTGCACTAAGTAGCTGTATTAAGATTTTCAAGGTGGTTTGCTTAGCTAAAGGTTATATTTACTTGAAATGTGTTTTCATTTTCCTTTCAGAGTTATGAAACCTTGCTTTCAATTGTATTTTGATTTTTTTCTCTTATGCAGTCTATAAATTTGTTGCTTACACAAGGAAAATTAAGATCACAAGATTTCTCGAGAGAAATGCTGGTTCTACTGAAGTCAGGCAAAATATTTAGTTTATCCACTGAAATCACAGTTTCATCCTTTTAGAATCCTTTTAGCCCCAAATTCACCAGCACACTAAAACCAGCTCCCAATCTGGTGTATGTTGATTACCTTTTGATTTGCAGATCTGTTCCTTATCAGAGTTCAAGAGGATGAAGAAAATTAGATGAAAACTGGATCTGGGTTCACTGAAACATTTGGAAAAAAAAAAAAAAAACCACAAGAGGATTGCTGCCATCCTGGTCCAACTAACCATGAGGGTTTTATGTGGTTTCATAACAACATTATTGACCAGCATGAGATATGACCTTTTCCTAGCGCAGCAGTGGTCAATTTGTTACTGCTCTCAGAGGCATGTTTGTGCATGTAACACTGTTTCTCCATGTGCTTGAATGCTCCCCTGTGAGGGTTGGAGATGCTGGGAGAGGCAGCACAGAGGGAGAAACTGGCATGTGCCCACAGCCCAGCACATGGTCTGGCATCTTGGGTCCATTCCTTGGCCCACACATTAAAGAATGCCCTTTTTAATGCTTTATGTAATTTTTTTTTTTTCCTGGCCAAGCTTCCAATGGCTTGTAGTGGCAGTTCTCTGACTATATATTAATTTTTTGATATTTAAGAAAACATCTTACTTGCTTCAAAACTTAACAGAGTAATTGTCCCAATCTATTTCTTGTCTTAAATCCAAAAAAATCACTTAAACCCAGGCATATATTGCAAGCTAGAGATGGTGTTCCTCTTGGTTTTCTAGCCGTAGAGGCTGAGTAGTCTGTTCTTCAGTAACAGTGACCAGGTTGATCTGACCTGCCAGACTACCCAGCATCAGGAGATGCAGTGTGAAACCCTGCATGGATGTACAGATTATCTGCTCAGTAGATGTGCAACTACCTTGAAATGCCTGGAGGATTCTGAACATATTTCCAGCTGTTATGTGCTCTAGGGTTCCTTTATGCATGTCCATACAGGTGTGTCTCTCTAAGATTAGCATAGCCATGGAAGAGCAGGTAAATCTCACATTGCTCGTATCTCTGCTTACCTCATTAATGGCATAAAAGGGACAAAGTGCTTTGCTGGTCTGAGGCATTTATTTGTCAATATTTGATGTTGCTTTTGGCTGCATAGCTTGTGTGTTTATATGCAATTAACCTCAGTCTTGCCACAAAACATGGAGATTTTAGTTCCAACCTGATAAACAACTCTGTCAGCAGAATAAATGAATCTTGTATGTATTTCCTAGCCTAAATATTTATTTATTTCATAGCTCTGCATTGGTATTTGGGTTTTTTTACTACTTAGCTTTTTGATTCAGGAAAGTACCTTTGAATTTATGAAGCCCTTAAGAATATGCTTAACTTAAGCCTTGTGCTTATAATCAAGTATGTGTTGTTGAGGTGTTTTTCTGAATCTGGCAATTAATTTCTAGTAGACTTATTTATGTGAACAAAAAGTCATATTTTAAGAGGAGAAAGAAGTGATGTCATGAACTAGTTACAAAACCTCTGAGCTAATTTGCATGAGAAAGATGCGAGGCTCTCTGTATTCTTATATGAGAGATGATAAGAGACCCATCCATTTATCTAGCATAGCGCTTCTTATCCTCAAAACTTTGTAAAGTTTTATTCTCCCATTGTTTGTCATAAAATCCCCTAAAGCTGCAGATACGCCTTCCTTTGTCCCAGAAAATTCCTTTGAAGCTTGAATTGAGCTTAAACATTAGAATTGCTGTTTTCTCCTCACTGGAAAAATGTCCATCATGTGGTTTTGCAGCACTGCAAAGGAAAGCAACATGTATTCCTGCAGAGGCAATGCCAAGGCTTGCTACACAGAAAACTAGTCAGAAACATTCATGCACTACATATTTCCAACAGAGCATGTGGATTAAGTGATCCATTTTAACTTCCCCAGGGACTTGGAATACAGCCCCTTAGTTCCAACGGGGAGCAGGACCAGACCACTACAGCATCTCCCCTAATTTCTTACTGATCCCAAACCATCTGCTTCTCTGTGGTAATAGTCTTTTGCTGTTTGTTAACATAGTTAATCCTCTAGCGTAAGCTGTAGTAATTTATACTGGATGTTTGGGTTTCATGTGGTACTAATGGTATCTAATGAACTGTGACTAACAGAAACATCTGTTCTACACAATAGTTAATTTTTTTCTTTCTTTTTTTTTTTTTTAATCTCAGTGATTAGATATACAAAAATAGTTAGGATCTCTTTAGGCTGCAAAGATTAGAACTCAAACCTTCAGTACTGAAATAGGCCATATTTAATACTACCCATGCAACCTTGGTTTAGCTCCCACTTTTTTATGAATTGTTTGATTTTGATGCATGGTATGTCTTGCTACCTTTTCACTAGCCAAATGAAAAAGGGGCTGAAGGAAGGTTGCATGGGACATCTCTAAGACTGCAGTGTCCTCATTTAACCATATGACTAGAAGCTAGAGAACATCTCTTTATTTATTTGTGTGTAATATTTGTTCTACAATTGAGCAATATGATAAAAAAACCTATGCAAGTATTTATTTACAAGTAAGAAAACTGCAAAAGTTGAAAAGTTATTAATATTAATGAAGGCTATGCTCCAGAATAACATGAGTGAGAAATGGGATATGCTAAAAACAACCAGTTATATACTGTTTGTACTTTGAAAGGAAAGTAACAAATTTAAAAAAAAAAAGACGGAAGTGTAATTTATAGTGCTGCAGAGTTAATAATGCAATAGAAATCTTAGCTCTTTCTAATTTGAGGGCTTAATTTCTTAGCCTTAATGTTGCAGTAATGTGGTTTCCAGATTTAACATCCTTCTATTTATTTGTTTTTAACAACTCAGAGGGAAAATAAGAGAAACACATTGTGAAAATGCTGTAATGAGATCTTAGTGCTACTAACATGCCTTACATTTTCTATAAAGTTGCTGATTGCATTTAGAGTCACCTCAGCAGCACTAAATCATTTCAGCAGTTTACTCTTATCAACAGTGTCATTAAATTTCCACAAGTTTAGAAAATGCATTAAAAAAAAACAAACCAGAAAGAAAATGCCTTGTTCTTGTATGGAAATGTCACTTTATAACATCTATAGTTTTAAAAATAAAAACCAGATTTTCTTCAGGCATGAACCCTTTATTCTTCCCCTGTGGGACTCCTAAGGAACTCTTTAAATTCACGTGATCGTGCAGTTAAAATCTGGGCTGACTCAGCAAAGTGTTTAACTATGTGCTTAAATTCTATTGCAATCAATAGAATTTGAGCATGTGCTTAAATATTATGTTGAAAAGAAATGGATTTACACACGTGTTTTAAAGCTAAGCATGTACCAAAGTAGGCCCATAATACGTCAAAGCAAATTGGAAGAATTCAGGTTGTAAAAGCCCTACCTTTGTGGTGACTGACTTCATGAGTAAAGTATTTTGATATAGCTTTTATATATAATTTAAAATGTACAGTATAATGCTGTAGTTATTATGGTCTGTGAATTAGCTAAGATAGGACAGTTTATGTGTCTGTCAGCTTAAAATACGTACACCAGAATTAAGAATACTTGCAGCTAAATATCTAAATGTACATTTTCTACTCTTGCATATGGTTTGCTTTTATTTAGTTACTGAAGTATTTGAAGTCATTTAGAACTGTGAAGGCTATCTTTAAAAATGCAGCTGCATATATAAGAAGTTACAAGTACGTATGGGTACTTAATACCAGGATCCCACACTCCACCATTTTCGATGTTCTGACCTGTTTTTAACTTATTCCTCCAGTGTTTCCCTGTAATATGAAACCTGATTATTTTGAGGCACTGAATCACCAGGCAGCGTCATGTTCTGGTTGGCTCAAGGGCATAAGCAATTCCACTTTTTTATTTGCTTCTTTCTATAAAAAGCTTTTTCTGCATTAGAGAAGATTTCTGTTTCTTCTGGTGATCCCCCTTGCACTATGTTAAACTTCTTCTGCCCTGTACTGTGAAAGTGGCACGTATTTCCCACAAAACATTTAGGTATCTTTATTTTCCAGAGAAAATGTTTATGACATCAAATGGTCAGCAGTCAATGATGCGATGGTATGTGTTATGCTCACCTGCTGTCTTGCACTGTAACACCCTGTCACTGTGCTGCCATTGTCCCTGCTCAGACCAATGCCCGTGCCCCTTTGCAGAGCTGGATAGATGCCATCTGCAGAGCTTCACTGCTTCCCCAGGAGCAGTACTGCCGTGGAAAATGGGGGGAGGGAAGAGACAAGGCAAGGAGAACAGGGTGGTGAGCAGCAATAGGTGCTAACTTGAGGATCCTGCAGGGAAACCCCTGCTGCTGCCAGCTGCTGTGGTCTCCCATCTGTCCGTCTGGGACAGATCCTCACCCTCAGCAGGACCAGGTCATTTGGCACATGGAGAAAGCAAATGGGACAATGGAGGAGACTTGAGGCACAGACCTCCCAGATGCCATCAAGTATCCAAACATCAGAGGAGTGTCACAGTACTTTGTTACCTTGAATCTTCTCTTTGGTAACACAATTCTGAGAAGTATATAAAAAAATATACTTCCCTTGGCTATGATCTGTCATATAAGTTAAAAGGCAGAACCAAGCCTCAAATAATGGGCAGATTCTTGTGTCCTCAGGAGCAAAAAATTATGTCAATAGTTGAGAATTTGGTGGATTTCTAGAAAGTTCCAAGACAACCTCTGTGTTGCCTTCTTGATTACAGTGAGGAATCACATCCCAGTGGCCAGTGTTGCTCCCCTAGAGCAGGGACATGGAAGGGGACTTGTAATTTTGGTAGGTGAATAGTCAAGCTGATGCATAATATATGTAGGTAGCAACAGGCTTTAGTCACCTGTGTAAAAGTGCTATAAGGCAGAGCAGGGCCCAGAGAAGTAAAATATTATCTGTAACAGTAAAATGTGTAGGTATATTAATCAACAAATGAGATATGCAACTTCTGAAATATGAAAAATGAACTTCACATATCACTTATGAAACCTTCCCAACCACAGAGGAGCATGGTGCTGTTGTCCGATACACTGTCAAACGCTGCTCTTCTGAAACCACATCATCTTGTAGAACTGAAAAAGACGCCGTGCAAATTGCCTAATGTTTCTAAAAATAAGTGTGAGCTGCTGTCTCTCTCCAAATTTTAACGACTCAACCAAACAGTAACATAGACACGGTGAGCGTGTCTAACATGCTGTGCCACAACTGGTGACTTACTATAAGAATTATATGAAACATGCTAAATACGGAAAGGCTGCTTATAACTACACGCACAAAACCCGGTCCCAGGTTGACATCTGCCCCCGCCTTCTGCTACCCCCAACCCGATTAGCTGCAGAAATCGCCTCTCCGGCGTCGGCTTCAGGTCCTGCAGGGAGCAGGCAGCCGCCTGGCTCCCCTGCCAAAGCCAACTGTGGCGTAGCCAGAGAAACGGGCAGCAAAAATAGAACAGCAGGATGGCTGCGCGTGGGCGAGGCAGAAACCACATCGCCAGCAAAACCTCCCAGCGTTATTTTAGGACCGATACAGACAGAGGCCGTGGCGTTCTGCTTGCTTTTCACAAAACACTCCCCGGGGGAGGGTGAAGCGGGAGAGGGGCGCGAGTCCCGGGCAAGGTGCGTTCCTGTCCCGCTCCTGCCCTCCCTGCCTCCCCGGCCTCCCTCCCTGGCGTCTCCCCACCGAAACGGGCTGGGCAGGAGGAAGGGGTTAATTGAGCTCGAGGCCGAGCGGCGGAGAGAGGACGGGCGGCAGTTTGAAAGACAGAGACTGGACAGCTGTGTTTGCTGTGGTATTTTTAAACGCATTAATGCAGGCTCCAATCACCCGGCCATGCTTGACCTATTTTTGGCTCAGGCCGGCCATTGTTCTATTTCTGCCGCCGCTGGGCCACGAGGGTGTCAATTCAAATGCAAATGAGTTATCGCTGCTGCTCCCGCCAACTTCGCCCAGCCGCCTGGCCGAGGGACAGGCGGCCGGCAGAGGAGAGGGGCGCGGGCACAGCAACGCGGGACTAGCCTGGGGTCATTCAGATTAAATCCTCCGGGGCTCCTGGTCCCTGGAAAGGTGGCTTATTTGGGTTGATGGTTTGTTAGAGGCAGTTTTCCACCCCCCCACCCCACCCCCCCCACCCCGCCCTGCCAGGAAGCCCAGAGCGCAGAGATATTTCTTCATTTCTCCTTCCACCTGCCGTTGGCTGCCCGAACGCAACTGCTCCAAGTCGGCAGCGCGCAGCCCCCCGCACGCTCACGGCTCCCTTCCAGCGGCCGGGGGCTGCCGCCAGTGGATTTGGGGTTTTCCCCCTCTCCTGATAGATACTTGTGCAAATGCTTAAACACTGCTAATTGCCGAAGCATATTATCCTACAACCCTCGCTGAGGAGGTAGGACCGCAGAGGGTCGTGCCCGACGCCCATGTGCAAGTGCAGTGATGAATCTCTTGTGTAGCTGAAGTGCAGACCAGTTGGAATATGCTGCAGACAATTTACGAGAGTGAATCGTGTTTTTCCTCAGATGGAGTTTCTGGACGCGAACAGCTCTTGGCTCAGCAAAGAATGCACAGTATGATCAGCTCAGGTAAGAGACTTCAGTGGTTGACCGGGAAAATACATGACAAGAAAACACCCTTCCGTTACAGAAGTGACAGTTTTTGTGGGCTTTATGTAAGTTGTTGTTAAATAGTTCTGGTAGTATTTTAGATAGCAGTTGCTGCTTTTGTAGGGAGTTTGTCTCCTTTGTTGTTCTGCTTTCCAGACACAGCAAAATGCTCACAACTGAAATCTATTGGATTTACTTGTTTGTTTTGTTGCGGGATTGCAAAATGGGGCTCATGATACAGGCTTATTTACAGGGAGAGACTTCCTCAGACAGACGTTGTCAGGAGGCTGCACTTGGAGCCCCTCATAGGCAATTCTAATCATATGGCTATTGTAAACAGGATTTGCTCTTTCTGTGAGTTTCCTTTTCCCTAGTTTGCATATGAAGGGAGTTTAATACCAATCTCTTTGTCTTTTCATTGAAGTGTTACTTTAAAATGTCTTTAAGCTGCATGGCTTACTGTGTTACTTTAAAAATATTTGTGAACCTGGCAATGGTAGTTATATATTATGACTCACTGAGGTGTAAATTGGTTGTGTTATTTAATGAAGGTATTTCAAAGCTGCTCTGAAAGAACATTGCATGTATTTGAAACTACCCTTGTATTTTATAGTTTCTTTGCTAGCTGTGTTTGAGACCTGCAAATGATGGACTGAGGATAAATTAAGTTGGAAGAATTGTTGCCATTCAGCTAAGACATCAATTTAGACAGGCTAAAAAGTCGAAATTTCAGGTTGCTCTTGCCTATTCTCTCCTAAGATGTGAATTCCAGTTCTGTTTTTATTGGACTGAAACTCTTGTCTTTTGAGGCACATTGTTACCTGTTTTACATCTTTTAAAACCTAGGTTTCTGACTTTGTTCTTCATAAAGTTAGCTTTATAGAGGACCATATGTAGAATGCAGGGTGAATTGTTTGCATGTACTTTAGTCTTCGTTTATACCCCCTTTTCTCTTTTTTCTTTTTATTTTTCTTTTTCATCAATCTTTCTTCTTTTTCTTGTTTTCTTTCTTTTGCTTTTCTTGTTTTTCTCTCTTTTTTCTTTTTTTTTCCCTATTTCTTTTATTTCTTTCACAAAGCTCGACTGTCACCAATTTTTGAAAAGAAATATGTATGTAGACCATACCTCTGTTCACATGTTACCTGTTTTGGTACACCTGTTGAGCCCATGTTTGTTTGTTTGTTTAAAAATTGTTTATTTTCCTGCTTTATAGAAAAAGAGCTTAGAGTTTTACTTGTGATCCAGTTACAGTTCCTTTGTCAAGGACACAAATCAGGTGAAGATGTGTTTATAAGTCTGAACAACGAAGCTCTAGCAAAGACAGTGGGTAAAAGCAAAAGTTTCTCTGGAAGTGTTAAACTTTTGGAAAGCCATCTACAGTGTCAACCTCTTGTTCAAGAATTATTGCTTTTCCTTAGTTTTCCTGAACAGCTCAACAGGTGTCCAGCACTTCTGTATTGGTCCGAGACAAGACTGACTGCTTCCCCTCCCTCCTGTTTGTTGGGTTTTTTTGTTTGTTTTTCATTTTAGTACTATGTCCAGTTGAAGTTAACTGTACACAAGTGAAAATCCGGAGGTTTTATCTCACTGTGCTGCCTTGTAGCTTCCAACTTATTTTTATGTGAGCAATAGCAGTTTGAAACCCAAGAGAAGGAGGAAATTTTCTATAAGTTTATAGCTCTGCTTTTCTTCTGGAAACATGAATATCATGTAACTGTTGATTTTTATCTGATAGTACATTAGGTAGGTCCACATAACATATACAATTTCCTCTGTAGTGCCAAGTAGAATAGAGAGAGGACTTTTTTAGACTAAAAATAAAAACCCCAAAACCTTAATCACGAACATTACCTAGGTGAAAGATGTTTAAGTATATATATTCTATACAACACAAATTATTCCTCTGTGTTTCAGTTGGCCTTTAAAATGCACAACTAGACTGCATGTAGTTGACATTGTGCATAGTCTGCAGCTCAGCTCATGTGATGTGAAACCACAAGACCTGGTGCTGCTCCTGATTACCTTCAGCTCCCTCCAGTTCACAGTCTTGCAGTATCAGGCCTGGTAACTTTTCAAGTATTGTCTCCCTTTATGCTGCATATAGGGAAGAAAGAAATAGCCAGGGTATGACGATATGCAGTATCATTTGGAGTAGCTAGAATCAATCATTTGAATTTTGCTTATTACAGTGTCCTTACTTCAAAGTTATCTTCACTTGCATGGATATGACTTTTAGTCAGGTTAAAAAGTTGCACATATTGCAGAGACAAGCACATCTCTGAACATTTACAATTTGCTCCCTTGATATGCTTACTTCAAAGACTTCAAGCATAATTTGAAATAGTCAATGGATTTTTAGGTTTGCTGTTATCCAGGTAACAAAACACATATATTATGCAACTGTGATTTTAAACTGGGCTGGAGCAATCCCCAAAGAGGAGAGGTTCAATGGCCAATGAATACGTATTTGCAAAGCAAAATGTCTAAGAACTCTCTCACAATAGCAGACATAGGAAATACTTCTGTCATGTGAAACAGTTCTCCTGGTATTCCCTTAATTACTGCTTTGCCTGTCTGTCTCCATCCCTGCTTGTAAGTCATACTATGAATGAGATGATCTGGATAGGTACCAATCAAAAGTCTAATTATGAATGGAGCAATCTAGATCGGCACTGACTCAAGAAGCTGTGTAATTTGCAGACACCTACACCTTACTGCAGAGAGCAGTTTCAGCTATCTTGAGAAGGCTGAACTAGATTCTCCCATATGGTACTGTTGCTGTAAAATGCAGTAGCAAGTGCTGTGCATATTTATTTAGGAAAATGATGCTGATGTATTCTTATTTGATACCATAATTATCTTAGTTTCATAATTTAAAAAAAAAATGGAGTCTAAATCCTCTTATTTAGCTGGAATTACTATTTATCTATGCTGCCCCTTTTATTCTACCCAAAAAACCTTAACTTCCATGTGTGTGCAATGCCACAGTGGACCCTAACATTCAGCTGACCCCTGATCTTACCACAATACAGATAATAAACTGTATGTCCTTGAAAAAAAACATTTGGTGCAGCACAGTCCATGGGAGAAACACTCGTTAAAATATAGTTAATAAATAACTGGTATAGGGCTAAATTTCTCAAATAGAGGGCACTTGTGTGAAGGAGAAAGAAGAACCTACCCAACCATGGTATCTGTAGATGTGAGACTTCAAGAAGCAGTGCCAAGTTCATTAACTTCTGGTGATTTAATATACTGTGCTGTTTTTCCAAGGGATAAGGTTGCTAAGTTTGCTCCACTGGCCATATCTTGATGTACAGCCTTGCAGTGGCCTGCCTGAATTCCACCTTGGCTTTTATTGAATAAGGCATCCTCTGCTTCCTGCCTAAAGCTGTTGTGTTGAAAAATCAAGAGTTCAAGGAGATCGTGAGCTTAAAGCTTGGCTTGTCAGCGAGTTGACAGGTGACCTGAGCAAGTTACACAATCCTGCTTACGTCAGCTAACCCTTCAGTGAAATACGGAAAATGATACCTGTCAGGCTCAGGAATCAATGGAGCCAAACTACTCTAAAGGGGGTGTAATGATTCAGAATGATTAATTTGATTGACTTCATCTACCTACAGGCTTGTAAAACACCTGCAATTTCACAAATGTAGTAAGTGAATGTAGAGTATTTTATTCTCTGCACCAGTCACGAAATTCACGCTGTGTCACTGGAATATAAATGACAGAATCCATGCTACACGCCTCATGTTGTACGTGGGTTGACAGGTCCTCATGAGCTATTTTCCCTTAGTAAACCCCAGTGTACAGATTTTGTCTTGTATGTTGTATCTGTCATGTATCTGCATGGCCTCATATATACATGGTTTGTTTTACACATGGATTTATATTGCCTTCAGCAAAATTCTTTGATATTTGCTCTCCTATTTTTCCTGACCAAACAACACCTTCACCTGCTCACCTGTTCCTGTGGAGAACCTGAAGAAAGCAGGTTAATTTATAGTTTTGCTCTGATATTCATGAAAAACTTGACTTATTTGCATATCTGAATCAGGTAACATAAACTTCTTACAGATACAAAATGTTGCATATCTGGTATGTCAGGCCCTAACACATCAGAGAAAGTAGAGAATGAGAATAGATATGCTGAGCTTTTACTTTGTGATTCTCTTCAGAGTAATGAAAAAATTGAGTGCAGAAATTCAGTACAGGGAAGTTCTGGATAACAGCTGGAGTGGCTTTTTCATTGCCCATTGTAAAGGCTAGGTACAAAAAAAACTAGTGCTTCATTGTAGTAGCTGAAGTATTTGAATTAATTTTTAGGGAAGAGTGAGGCCTTAGCCTTATACAATTAATATAATGAGAAAAAACAAGCAACAGAGACCGGCAGGTCTTATGTAGTTAAACTCTCACTGATTTTGGGTAGAGTCTCTGCCCAGCAATGTATAGTGGGCAAGACATTGGTTATGAATTCAGTTGAACAAAAATGTGATAAAATGGAATGAAGCTGCTTTTTCTGTTTTGCGTTATTGAGAAGACATTGATTACAGACTAATGATGCTGGTTTCATGTGTCTAATGCTGTAACAACGCTATAACATTACCTTTTCTTTCTTATTATTCAAGTCTCAGCTTCTGAAGCCATGTGATTACCTGACAGCCTTGCTTTGTATTACAAGGTATATTTATAGGTTGTGGGAAAAGCCTGGAATAAGAATTTCAAACTACAAGATTGACAAGAATAGCAAGTTACAAGGGCTGAAAAGTAAATAAAAAAGTATGCAGAACATTACTTCAAAACCTCTTTCAGTGTCTTTCTAGAGACCATTAAACCGTGCATTTAGTACAGAGGTTCACTAGTGCTGGCACTAGGACACCAGCTCCCCTCCCTCTGGTGTGTTGAGCTAAATGTCTTTATTGGAAAAGAGCTTTTTATTTCAGTCGTTTATTACTTTAGCTGTTCAGCTTTATAATACTCATTGGTTTGCACTGCACTCAAACACACAGTTTCAGCCAGAGTCTGCCGTCCTGTAAAACTGTGTGCAGAATCCATTTAGTTCACTAAGGTTTGCTCTACATATGAGGAATGCTTGTAACTCATCCTGCTGCCAAAGCTTTAATCAGACCTATGTTTCTGTACCAACTGCCCAGTCCCTTTCTTCTGCACAGTCTTTGCAGAGAAGGCAAAAGCTGTGAGAAAGCAGAATAGATAGGCAGCCTGCAAAATATGTTTGTATAGTAATTTATTTCAGGTTTTGGTGTAGATGATGGGGAAGGTTTCAGGTGTTGTTGCATTTTAACCTTTTCCAACTCCTGCTGGGGGTAGTTTTTAAATATTGGATACAATCAAAAATATCGTAGAGAAACTAATTGGCAGATATTTTGTTAAAAACATGAAAATCTAAAATGCCCTGTTCTGTGGATCTCTTTAACAGGCTGACTCCTCTGGGTCAGTTATTCTTAGCCTAGTTATTTTCATCTTATGGCATTACAGGTCTAAGATTAGCCTGTTAGGCGTTATCATGCCATCTGAGTTACCTCCTAATATAACTATACACCGGAATGATTATTTATAGACAGAGCATTCTGTCATTTTTGCTTTATTTCTGGTAGTTTAAATAAAGAAGAGCAACATTCAAGAAAAACCACAGATTCCTTCCTGCTGCCAAAACAACATGATAACTGCCTGCTGAGGAGCAGGGATATTGTTTAAAATGTGTGCTTGCAGCAGATGCAAACATCTTACCTCTACTAAAACAAGGTACCTCAGGGTACCACTGCTCCCATCTCTTCTGGAGTAGAGAGCCGGGTGGCCAGATTGATGCATCAAATGACAGAGTAGAGACAAGGCCAGGGTTGCTGATGAGAAAAAGGATAACCAGGCGCTATTTTTAGGGACCGGCACTGTCAAGCTCCATGTTCAGTGTGAACATGTCACATATGCACACAGCTTCTCCAAAATGGACCCCTCTAGTTTTGTTACATAAAAGTGATGTCTGCTGTACAATTAGTCTTCTAGGTGCTTTTCAGAAGATATAACAGGAAGCTTTAGCAAATTGTCCGATTTTTAGCTAACTTTTCTTTACGACTGCTTCACAAACATTCCTGCTCAGTAGAAAAACTTTAATCCTAAAACGGAGTTGTCGTTCAAGAACACAGTGAGGTTCATTCTCTCCTGAGGAAGTTCACTGGGATCTTTGTGCTTGCATGTGTGTAACTAGGAGCAAGCTTTTAGCTTTTAGTGACAATTTAGTGAAGAGTGGCATAAACAGTAAAGTAACAGATCTTCTGCTCGCTGTCAGGGCAGCCTCTGACTGTAGTTGTTGCTCAGGAAGCTGCCAATTTATAAAATAGTAGAATATTAATGGATTATAATTATCTAATGAACTCCATCTTTTCTTTTTTAGGTTTCTGCTCTAAATAAATGGCATGTTTCTGTCTTTGTGCGATTTCTCTGCATAATCAGGAGGCACCTGATTTGTTCTACTTTAAGATGTTACCAGTGTAAAAAGGCTTTCAAAATCAGTGGAAGCCTCTGCGAGGTTGAATGATACAGTACTGGTTTACCTCCCATTATATAATGTGTAGCTCATTTCCTTTTGTCAGCCTGGCAGTTCTGTGCATGACTGTAAAGGTACTTTGGCGTTTAGTATAATCAGAGCATAGCCTACACATCTGTTTTATTTGTTTTGTCTCTCATGGTTGTAAACTCCTTCCAGCTTGCAGAGTATACAAACATGACAAGAGCTCCGAGAATTCAAGCCTTTTGTGGATGAATATGCTAGATATGCAGGATGCTTTATTCTGATGATAACATGTTCTTTCTAGTAATGAAACTGAGTATCATCAAAGGGAGACAAGAAGTAACAGAAAAAGTTCTTTGATAATGCCAAATATATAAATCATGTTTTTACAATCAAAGCCTATTGTTCTCTTTCATGATCCCTGTGGTTGAAGGTATGCATGCCAGAGGGAGGAACCGCAGTCATTCAATTTCAGTGAAGTCTGGAATGGAATAACGAGAAAGCTTAATGTTAATTTAATAATTTCCCCCAATTGTTCTGTTCTTAATCCAAGTTTCCTTTTTCTTTCTTGGTGCCCAAGGCCACCACCTTTTTGGTGTTGTGCAGTAACAATATGAGAGGGAGCAAGGAAAACAGTCTGTTAGTGCTTAATCATACATAGAGACTCTTTCTGGAGTTTCCTACCCCTGTTTCCATTTAGTAAAATGTTAGTGATGGCCTTTTTATTTACCTGTTCACAACTTCATTTTTTGCGGTTATGAGTTCTTACTTCTCTTCCTCTACTTGCTTGATTTCTAGATAAACGCCTCTGATGAAAAATGTATATTTTTCCTAAGCCTTGTAAAGTCTCTTTCTTGTGGACACAAAAGAAGTAAAACTCTAGGACTGTTAAAGTTTTTGATATTCGAATTTGAATCTGACCTTGAAGATTTAAAATGCTTAAAAGAATATATATGTATTGCTATATCACAAAGAAACGTAAAGTAAAATACCTAGATATTTCAAGATTTCAAGCTGACATAAGTAGTGATGGAATTAGTATGGGGCACAGAATGGTGTAAGAAGTAGCAAATGGGAAATCATCAGTATTTTTATTTATATTGCCTTTATATTAACATAGCTACTATTACATGTAGATACATAATGTTAAAGGACTATATAGAAATTAGTGGAATGCCTCAAAAGGCTCATCGTAAAAATCCTTGCACAGCAGTAGCTGAAATCTAGTGGAACCTAAATACAGGAGAGCACTTTACCTTGGTCACAGTAGCCTGTGTCATGCATATGCTCAAAACTATTCCAGGCTCCAAAAGACAGATCCACTCATTCCCACAAACATATCAGAAAGTTGGCATCCTTTTATTTGCCATAACTGTTTTTCCTGGGGGGTCTATTTCAGAAGAAGAAGGTTTTAGCGTATTGTTGCTTTTAAGAATTGTCAATAATTATTATAGAAGTAAATGTAGTAAGTTTTAGTTAGGTTTTCTCAAGGACTATGAGAGAAAGACTGGCAGGAGAAAAAGAGGTTTGAAGAAGTTATGGGACAATTTTATAAATGGAGTAGTAGGGCAGAGATGAGCTATACAAGCACTTCCTCTGTTAAAATGCTGGTGTGAGGGAGGGTGGGAAAAGCACTGAAGATGCAAGAGAACTATGTGGGAGGTGGAAACCAGTGGTTTTGGAAGTACAGTTCTAACTGTCCATAAACACAGGAAAAATATAGGTGAAAACAGTTAGGAAAGTGATCAAGTAAGATGAGAGAAGTTTCTATCAATAAAATCTTCACTGCCATCATGAGGAATACATGGAAAAGTGGGAATATTTTAGAATCAACAAAAGATGTTAAAAACAACACAGGGCTGTGTTACTCTTATAGGAATTTCTCTTACATTGTAGAGACTATTTTTCTGTTTTCTTGGTTTGAGAATGAGATTTGTGAGAGGGAGAGGTGTAGGACACAGTCTGTTTATGCACACACTGCAAATTCTGCTGCATCTCACCATCCTGAACTCCTTCCCTCCAAATGTAGCTCAACTTTCCTGGAGAACCTGCAGAGCAATCTCAGCAGAGCTTTGCCATAAATTTCCATCCCTGTGCCAGCTGCACCATCCTTGTCTTACCTTTTCTGTTGACCTAGTAGGCAGTTTTCTGAGCTCTGTGTTTATTTCCTGGTTTTGGTTTGTTTTATTTTTCTTCTCGTGCCAGTATATACAGGGTGATAATGATGGAGCTGGGGAACTTACTGAGACAAGAAGGGAAATTACAAATGACAACATTAAAGGGCTACAGGCAAAAAAATAAAGAAAGAATGCTAATGCAGCTGAATTAAGTAATGATGATGCTATGGATGATTAAGAATGCTAATACTGACACAGCTATATTGTTTAGAAAATAAATGGTTAGAAATAGGAATATATAGAAAAAAATAACCCTTGGGCTAAAAGTCTCAGACCTTGTCTAAGAATGAATGCCTCTCTCTCGTTACTGGTCGTGCATATCTAGTTGTCACTGATATGCGTATATAATTACAAAGATGTATATACATGTACTTACCGCCAATCTTACTCTGCCTCTCCTCACTGAGGACACTCTGGTATGGCTATATTAAAACCTCTCAAAAATTTTGGGAACTCTAGGTTTCACAAGTTAATTTGGGTAAGTTTGAATGAGTGCCTAAGGTGATTTTCTTCTTCTGCAGGCCTAGCAGCCCACCAGAGGCAAATGTGCATCCCATAAACCTCATTGTCTGCCTGCTCTTCTACATCTGCAGATACCCAGAGGTCTGCAACAGTTCGTTTGTTCCCAAAGACCTCAGGAACTCGTTCTTAAGGACCTGGTTTTGTTATTTCCTCTAGGGAATGCTATTGCTAGGCCTGTTCTAGGTGGTGACTAGGAGCTCTAGGTGCAACTCTAGGTTTTAAAAATTAGTAACCAAATAGGCTTTAGTGTTGTCCTGCAGACTCAAAAAGACATGAGTGAGTGTAGAGATCTGGACTATTTCTTTCTTAATTTTCCTCTTTCTCCTTTTTTAAATCTTTTATTTTTATCTGTGAATGCTGTGTCTGTGGTTGTACAGATGTAAGGCCTCAGTACATAGGAGTGAGGGAGGCCCGTTGAGGTGGCAGCTGGCATTACTGTGAAGGAAGAGCAGACATCCCATCATCTCCTTCATCCTGGGCTGTCATTCTTCTGCTGAACAGTCACATTGCTTGTACCAACACAGGTATTCATGTGTCCATTGGGACTGATGAACAGCTGCCCCTGGTTAAAATGTGACTTGCCCCATATCCTGTGCCACTGCTGTGTGTGCTTCAGTGTGGGGAAGGAGGGCATTATTCTCAGGGTCAGAGGGACCATGAGTGGGGAAGGGAGGGACAACCATTCCTCTCAACTTCAGCTCTGGCATACGGTGGCCCCAAATATATGTAAAACTGCTACCTGGGAAATACTCTGGAGAATACAGGCTTTGCTCCTCTCAACATTTAAAGGACAGAGCCTAAAATTTCATGCTTATTTAGCACCTTGCTAAACTCCATTGAACTACATAGCACTTTACCATTAAGTAGAATTTATGCTAATTCAGTCCCTATGAAGCTGCCAGTGATTTACCCTTCATCATCCATAGCCTTCATCATTTCAGCTGTTAATATGAAAGGAAAATACCCTAAAAGCGTACATTGTTTCGTATTAAGTAGAATACTATATGTCTGTTGGCCTCAGAAATTTGCACCAGTAGCTGTCTGCACCTCAAAACTGTTTCAGTCCTAGTGCAACGCCACATGAAGAGTCTGTTCCAGGAAAGTCTTCATGGCTGTTACATTCAATTTCTGCTCCATTCTTTATACCTGGAGAAAACGTTTTGCTAGAGATTCTTCCACTGACTGCCTCCTATCCTCCTCTACTTTTTGTAATGTAAGAGTGCTTTGGTATGTTCTTAGACTTCCTAGACAACCTGGAAATCGGTAGAATTCAAGTTATGGGAGAAAAATTTTCCTTCCTGTGATGCTGTTTCCTGGTTGCTGCTTAGGCACTGGTATCAAATACCAAATACCAAATGTAAACCAAAACCATGATGTAACTAACTGATTCTGACATGTTAGCAAACACAGATCAGAAGGACCATATAATTGTCAAAGTTGTTGCTGTAAATTTCTTACTGAGTGCAGTTTCAAGTTGAAGGCATAGTTTGACTTTTATGGCTGGCACTAGGCTGTGCTGAGCCTGGTGACACAAAGTGCAGACATCTTTTGGATCAGAACCCCTCAAAATTACTGTGCTCTCCACCCTAACAGCCAAAGTGGAAGATCACAGAATCACAGAATATTTCGAGTTGGAAGGGACCCAAAAGGATCATCGAGTCCAATTCCTGGCCCAGCACAGGACCATCCCCAAGAGTCACACCATGTGGCTGAGAGTATCGGCCAAACGATTCTTGAAGTCTGTCAGGCTTGGTGCTGTGACCACTTCCCTGAGGAACCTGTTCCAGCACCCAGCCACCCTAAGAACCTTTTTCTAATATCCAACCTAAACCCCCTTCGGGCCATTCTCTTGAGTCCTGTCATTGGTCACCACAGAGAAGAGATCAGTGCCTGCCCCTCATATGGCTTCCCTTCAAAGCCCTTCATCATCTTCATTACCCTCCTTTGGATGCTCTCTAAAGCTTAATATCTTTCTTATATTGCAGTGCCCAAAACTGCACACAATATTCAAGGGGAGGCCCCCCCAGTGCAGAACAGAATGAGACAATCCCTTTCCTCAACTGGCTGGCGATGCTTTGCCTGATGCTCCCCTGGACACAGTTGGCCTTCCTGGCTACCTGGACACTGCTGATTCATATTCAGCTTGCCATTGACCAGGACCCCCAGCTCCCTTTCCATAGCACTACTTTTCGGCCTCTCATTCCCCAGTCTGTACATACATCCAGGGTTGCCCCATCCCAGGTGCAGAATCCGGCACTTCCCCTTGTTGAACTCCATATGGTTGGTGATTACCCAGTCTTCTGATGAGTTCTCTCTGCAGGGCCTCCGTGCCCTTGAGGGAGTCAGCAGCTCCTCCCAGTTTTGTATTGTCTGCAAACTTGCTTAGTATCCCCTCCAGTCCTGCATCCAAGTAATTTATGAAAATGTTGAAGAGCAGAGGACCTAAGATGTAGCCCTGTAGAACCCCCTAGTGACAGGTCCCCAGTCTGATGTTCCCCCATTCACTGTTACCCTCTGTTCTCGGCCTGTGAGCCAGTTGCTCACCCATTGCAAGATGTGTTTATCCAGCTGTGTGCTGGACAGTTTATCCGGAAGGATGTGGTGAGAGACAGGATCAAAAGCTTTACTGAAATCTCAAAAGTTTACATCAGCTGGCTTCCCTTGATCAACTAGATGGCTTACCTCGTCGTAAAAGGAAATCAGGTTTGATAAGCAGGACTTCCCTCTCATGAAATCATACTGGCTATGACCAGACTGCAAGGAGAGAGATCTGAAAGGAGAGAGATTTTCATTGCTGTTGCTTTGTGTACAAGTCTGTACATCTGAACTGGTGACAGCCTTAAACTATGTCCCCAGTGGGACAGGATGGAAAATCAGAAGCATTAGTTAGTAACAGTCATATGGGAAATAGCTTGTTCTGTCCATCTGTCAGGACTTTGTATTCAAGTAATTGTCCAAAACCTCAGTAGAGAGAAGAAAACTCATCTTTCTCCTTAGATAACATGTTCAGATGCTTAAACTTCATGATTCGGAATGCAATCATTATGTCTACCAGGAAGACAGTAGTTACTTTCTGCAGGAGAAGGGCTGTATATATTACTCTTACATTTCTGCACTGTCTGCTTTGTTTTTATATAACCCTTACTTGCACTCCCCAGAAGGACTGTAGTTATGCAAATAATTCTCATTTATAATATGGTTTTCCTCTTCCCATATAGATAGATGGTTGCTTAGGTGGATATAAATAGTATGTGTTCCATGCAAAAAAAAGCATAGTAGTGCAAATGAAAATCAGACTCTTTCTACTTATGGAAGTCTTTTTAAGCTCTTAATCATCTTAAATCCAATTAGTCTTTTCCTGTTTCTGACATGGCTCCCTTTGAGATAGGATAACAGAACTGAAATATTCCTGGTGACGAAGACTCATTAATGAATATGAAAACTTACTTTTATCCTGCTTTCTGTACTTTTCAGGTTTGAATCTTGCTGTACATTGACCACATGTTGTCACTGAGCTGTCTGCAATGACAACCATCTGTTTTTAAGATTATATTAAGGTTAATGAAGCACAGTAAAGTATATTCTATTCATTCCTCCCAATAGAAATTACCGTGCACATGCAAAAAATGAGTGAACTCTTCTATTTTGTTTCCCAATCACAAAGCTTTATAAGGACCTCTGTCATTCCTCAGAGCCTTCCATGAAATATCCTGAAGAGATTTGTTTCATCTGTGGTTTTAACCCAATCGATCTGTTTTTCATTACTCTTCTTTCCAGACCTCTGTTAAAATAGCAATTACTGTTGCCTCACTGCACTATCAACCTTTTTTTAAATTCAAAAAGAATATTTATTTCCCTTCTGCTTTTTATCTTTAAAACTGTTTCTGATCAGCGATAGAGTTCTTCACATAAAGTTACAGAACAGGACACAAATTCCACTGAGGCACCTTATGAATGACGTTTTGCAAGTCCAGATAAGTCTGTAGACCAGATCCTTGGCTGGTACCAAGTGTCACAGCGTCAATGAAATCCAGACCCTTTCTCTGTCACCGTTTTGTTAAACCTTTGAAAGAATTTGTTACGCTTTTGTCTCAGAATATGTATACAATTAGAATTCAAAGCTCACAACTGCATCTTACAAAGTCAGTTTGCATCAAACTTGATTTGTTCCCTAAATGTCTATGAGATTAAAACAAGTTAAGTTTAAACAAAAATTGACTCAGTTCTGACTGTTAACAGGGGATATAGTTTCTTAGAGAACATATGGGGAAATAATATCTCTTTTCCCTTTTTCTTTTAAAATTATGTACATGGCCCTCATTTGGCTAGAATAATTTTTTCCAAGACAAAACATTAGAAATTTTAAATTCAAAATAACTAATTTTAAAAATACCAGGAGATTAAAGCAATTACGGTAGTTTATGCATTTCAGCCTTGACTCTTGTGTTCACAATTATACTGGCCTAAGCAGATACTATTTAAAATGAAAAAATTTTTTTTTGTTTCATCACTCATTTTCGATCCTGTCTGTAGTTGTGGACCAAAGAGTTTAAAATGAAAAGAAAATATAAAGATTGCAAATCTGATATAAATACTAGAGGATAAAATATGTGAAGAGGGATTAAGGGAGGTATATTTATAGCCTATAACAGAGAGAGCTCAAGGGACATGGGCACTGGCTATAAATAACTTCAAGGTAACAATATAAATGAAGGAAGGGAATTATTTGTTCTCAAAAGATGGTGAAGCATGGAATAATAGCCTGAAGCAAAGCAAAGCAAAGTTTAGGTTAGATGTTAGAACTTCTTTCTGTCAGTAAGAGCTGTTGAGAGCAGAGACTACTCTTAGATGGAGTTCTGTTACAAAATTCACAGGGCCAGACTTAATGGTGCAAATATTTTTTTTAAATTTTTTTAGCTGTTACGTTTTATCATGCCCACATTTCATGGTATGCATTAATTTCCCTTGACACAACATTCCTTCCAAGATTAGTGAGCAGTTTTAACCAGATAAAGGGTAAAAAAATGTTATTAGTCAATTATAACCTCATTTATTAGTTGGATTTAAAGTTGTATTTAATCAAAGTAGTGGAGTCTCCTGATATTATTTCTTTTGGTCAGAAGGAAGACCTCTGTTCTCAACAATCCCTAGATGAGATGGTGGCTTTTGAACACTGTAAACTTAGGTTTCTGGGTAAGCAAAATAGTTTCTGTGAATTGTACATGATGATGTCAGAACAGGGGCAGTTTGCTGGGTACTGCTGTCTTCACTAGAATGAAATAGCTTTTGTAAGTTGGGTGCTTGCATGCTTCAAAGTGGTATCTGTCACAGCCATGAAAGAAGAAAAAAGGGGGAGATAAGGCATGAACCCCAGAATGAATTGGAGTGTTGAAACTATCCTATTGCCCACAGCTATAGATCTCTGAAAACAGTATGGCTCTAGTCTAGGTCAACACTTGTACATGTTTACCGTTTCTTCGTCCTTTAGTTCAATGTGTGTATGGTGTGCTTCCTAATGCTGGGCATTTATTTTGCAATTTAAAATTTTTAGACAAGATGCTTTTGCTATAACCTGGCTAAAAGAAGTCAACACCGTGCCAGTGAGAGCAACAGAGGAGGCTTGAAAGACCAGAGTTATTTCAAGGTGGTGTCAAATATGTTTGAGAGAGTGTATAAGTGAGAGAGAGGAAGAAATCAATTGAGTAAAGGTGAAAAACTGCAGGTGTATTTGGACCTCTGCAAATGGCATATCACTTACCTGATCAGCTTACTATGGCTTTTCCAATACTCATAGGCTTTTATGTGTCACGAAAACAAAACGACAAAATAAAATGTTGCAGTGTTAAATTAATATGACAGCTGTTTTTGTCTCTGCTTGTCTAATTTATAATCCATTAGGCAATAATAGTTTTGAGGGACTTGAGGCTTTAGTTGTTACGTACAATATCCATAGAAAATATTGTTTGAGATAATATTGATCAAATCATATAAACATATTTTACTTGCATAGCTTCAAGAAGTAGCTGTATTTTTACAAGAGTAATATAATGTCTACTCATTTCTACTCAAGATTTCATACTCAATAGTCTGATACACTTGAGCTGTTAGCACTACTAGACATATCTGCTGCTATTAAATCAGGCAGGGTCTCTTCTAGAATTACAGGCTTTTGGGCACACTTGAACCTGAGATTTTTAACTGTTAGTGGATTTGATCCAGTGTATAATAGCTCAAAACATGGAACTTTAATCTCTCAAGCATTTAGTTAATATTTAGCTCTTTTCCCTGTCTCTCCTCTGTATCTCTTGGCTGTTAATTTTTGCAGCTTTGAAAAATCTCTGTCTTAATAAGATAGTTGATATTATTTCACGTGGATAATAGAAGAAAAAAATGAAGATCCTATGTGGCAGAGGACAGCATTTGATTTTATATTTACCACCTCTTTTTGGCCTCACTGAAAAGCATGTTCCCTCTTAGGCCAGATGGCAGCGCTGGAAGAATAACTTCTCACTCAGTGGCCAGCCTTTGAAATCTGGAGTACTGTTAGGTAGATTGGATACCTCCAGTCCTCCTGGATTTGAGATAAGTTTTTAAGAGAGCGCTGGTTGTAGCTTGGAAATCAATGGTAATTGCCTGTCGTCTCTGTGGAGCAGGCACTGTCTTCCTCCTGGAGTAATTTGCCTCATTTTACTCCGTGGTCTTCAGATTGTACATGCCAGTGTCTGACTATTGACAATTTTCTGGCAACTAATAATTTCACTTGGATGAAACAAATGTGCTTTGGGGAAATTCCAGCCTTTCTAAGAGATTAGACTGCTAGGAAATGAAAGATCTGGTTTAATTTATGAAAACTTCAGTCCAAACCTGTATGTTTGCAGGTCTGTATAAAACATAGTATTTCTTTATTTTTCTTCTTCACAGGGCTTGCCATGCTCCTCTCCTCTGTAACCTTTGATTTTGTTTTCTTTCCTGGGAAGGTGCCATAAAAGGTGTTTCTCACAGTTTTCTTCTTGGTATGACCCACATAGTTGAGAGCGGAGCTGGCTGGTGCCTCTGATTGAACTTCCCTGAATTGCATTGCTTTACACTGTCAGAAAAACTCAAGGGTGTTGGGACATGATAGTAGCTACACAGTGGTCCTTGTACACACAGATGTGCTCTTCCCATCATGAAGGAAAGAAGGTGAAAGTGTTTATAATCTGTCTTGCTTGTGATTCTTTGGCCTGAAGGATATCTTACATGTATAGGATTTGTTTATATTAGTTATAAGGCCCCTATGCCTTAAAAGAATAAAGAACTTTGCGGCATCTTGAAAATTGGAATAGATTAAATTAAATTAAGAAAAAAATTACTGTTAATTTCCCAAGATTATTAGGATGGCACTTTGACTTTTTAGATAAGGACTAAAGAAAGCAATCTGCAACCCGTCAGTTTTCCATTCAGTGAAAATGGCACTATGATGAAAAGTCTAGTTATTTGATGTGCATAGTGACAAATTTCAGTATTTAATGTTCGTTATGTTTTGAATGAGTTGTCCATAAATACTTTAATATATTTTTTTGCCAAGAGGCATCTTTCTTACACTGTAAAAAGTCATTATTACTTTATTATTTCAGTTTCTTGACTGACAGTATTTTTGTTTCATACTGACCTTTCCCAAAATTAAATAAGATTAAGTCAACTTTTTCTGAATTTTTATTTTTATTGTCATTTTGCCTTTGTTCTTCATGCAAAGCTATGAATTTAATCATAACATCTTTGGAACACTTGGATTCTTCCTTGATATGGTGAAACCTGTTCTTATGTGGGGAGAAACTGCTAAATAAGAAAAAACAAATACTAGAAAATAATTTATAATTTGGGAAAATTTTTTTGCAGATTTTCTGTGCCAATTTTAGAATTAATTCAAATTACTTGGATAACATATCACAAAATATGAACAGCTCTCAGTTATTCTGGTAACAGACACTTTCTCGCAGTGTTCCTCAGGGCATGTCTGGTAGATGGGTACCAGTTCCTGTCCACTTCATGTTTTGACTTTGTCTCCTAAGCAATTCAAAATGTTGATCAGTTGTTCACAGTGATATGAATAGATACCCAGCTTGTCCAAAATCTAAACATTTACTGCTGTTCCAGAATTAATGATCTTAATTTATATCTGATGCCAGCTGGTAAAGTCTGGAATTAAATTGCCATTTTCTTTCAGTCGCTTGTCTTTATATATGGAAAAATATTCAGAAAAAGTTACTCTCTGATTTGAAGTTTCATTTGCTTGTATGTAGGCCAAAACCAAATGTTATACATCTGTGAAGGCTTGCATACTTTATGAACTTGAAAAGGGAAGCATGAAATTAAGTATTATTCTTACTTATTATAGAAAGAAAAAAATCACATGCTGATGTTCTTCAGTCTTTCAGGAAATATTTTATCTTTAGAATGGAGGCCCCAGGGCTGCCGTGCACAGCTGAGCCTGAGTCCTGTGCAAAACTATATATTCTTATGTGCTTTTTTCTGGCACCTGTGCCTACACTGCCGTTGTTGGTGGAGAAGTGAGAAAACCATACAGGCAGGCAAGCTGTGCTGAGCTCCCTACTGCTGAAGCTACTCTGCTGTAAGTAAGCAGAGAAGTAAATGAAAGTTGTCCCATTTTCATTACTGCACTGTGTTTACGCCATTGGCAGGAGCCCCAGGACATGCACAAAGGTCACTGTGGGGAGAAGGCTGTAGTTAATTCAGTTTTCTAAGTCTGGAAATAAATTCTTGATAAGTAAAGTTATGAATAAAATAACGTGTTACGCCTGTTGAGCATTGTATGGACTTTCTTCTACAAGCTGATAAATATTTTTTTTCTTATCCAAAAAGGCAGGTACCCTATGTTTAAAGCTCTGATGTTTAAGAAACCCATGCATTTTTCATCCTTCTGAAATGGTATGTGTTATACCTGGACCTCACTCCCTAAATGCATTATACAGAAAACCTTTTGTTGACAGATTCTGAGAACATTAAGTCAAGAAAAAAATCCTTATGTTTAAAGAGTTAGGTGAGATTAAAAGACTGTATAATAATTTTTATTTATTCATTTCTAAGAATTATTACAATGGCTATGATAAAATGATGAAGTCTTACACTTCTGCTGTCATAATAGATATCATTAGATCTTTAACTCAGCAGATTAAAAAGTTTTGTGTGGTCACAAGTATTCGAGACTTCAAATTAATAAGGATTTTTTCCAGTGGTCGCTTGGTTGGATATTCCTCATCATCTTAAACTTGATTGCAGCCTTTGAAAGTGCTTTTTTAAACTATGTTCCTTAAAGCAGAGGCAAATGTTCTGAGGAAGTACTTTTGTTTGGAGAGGAAATTAATTTCTGGTTTCATGCTTACAAAGAACTTGATGAAAATATTTTACAGTTCAGGAAACAGCAGGACTCACAAGTTTGTATGAGACCTTACGCTGGATAGACTGTCAGTTACCTGTAACTGGATTACCCAAGCTTTTCAGCAGGCAAGGGAAAATGCATTTTAGGACATCAAGGTGGAATGATTATCAAGTTCCGTAAGTTACGTGTTACCCTTTTGTTTTAACCATTTGTTAGCATGAAAGAGCTAGAAACTTTTCTTTCATTGCCAATGGCTGTTTCAGTTTTACTGTTTGGGTATATTGTTTTTTCTTGTCTGTTCAAGAATCTGATTAGAACTGAATCATCATTGTAGCGGTGTCAAAAATGATAAGGCTTACTTTTAAACCAGTTTATCTTTGAGATTTTCAGACTACTGTGATGTGCTACTAACATTTATAGTTTAGAAGGAAATGACAGTAAATATTTGTGAGGCTTGTGAAGGTGTCATTCAGCTTTCTGCTAAAATAAATGTGGGTTCATTTTTTTTTTCCTTCATGTTATTTTTGGCCAAAACATTTCAACCATTTTTGAGAAGGGAGCTAGACAAAAATAAACTATTCTCTCCTTGAAAAGTTCCATCAGTCTGCCTTATTGTAGAGTATGAAACTGGTGTTTTTTGTGCTTTAGATCGTGAATTTGGCATATATTTGTGGCTGAAAGGCGACTTTTCACTTTCACTGGGCAAATCTATTTTTGTTGGCCAAATTTAAATTGCAGATTAAGTTTTACTTTGTGTCAAGGTATTCTGTCTTTGATTAGCATTTATATTCTTGTTCTTTTTATCAGTCTTGTTTTTCAAGACAGGGGAGCCAAAAGCAGCCCTGGTGCAACTCCAGGTGCCTGAATCAAAGGGATCCAGTTATATCCATCACTTGCCTTGCAGACCCCTCCACCTCCATCACCAAGCATGATAATGAGTAGACTTTGATGAAAGGCCAGTTGGTAACTGGAACCATAAGGGAGAGAAGGGGAAAAATGAAAACTGAATGGGGAGGAAACTGAGTGGTCAGCCAAGGAGACTATGTCTGGTTGAGGACTATTGAGAAGCTGGGACATGGTGGGAAGAATGGAGCTGGATGAACGATAGAAGCTGGGACTGGCTTGAATGGAAGTGGCAGAGAATGAATAAAAAACCTGAGAAAGACCAAAAGTGCAAAAAAATTTTAGGATTAAAAACTCTGTAATCACATACCATTTTCTTCTTATAGGACTTTTATTTTATCTATGTCCAGAGTAGATGAAAGATGAAAATGTTTCTGTAACACCATTGTTCCATGACTGGCTGCAGGCATTATTAACTTCACTCTGTATCCTACTCAGTATGCTAAGTTTATCAATTTTTTCACGAGTTCATCTTTTGCAACTTTCCTAAATTCTGATATATTCAACCAACACCCTTCGTGAAGTGTAAGAGGTTGTTGTTGCTGTGTAATGGATGGGAACTAAAGCAAACAGCATTTAAAATACAAACATACTGAATATCTATGGATTCATGGTGCCCTCGTTAAACAGAAGAGGGCTTGAGGTTTCAACATGCTTACTTTATATGGAACTGTTGTTTAAGGCAGAGTTTGGTGGCTTAGTGTTGCAGTCTGAGTAGAGTTCTTTTAACATAGATAATATAAAAAAAGGTTTCGTTCATTTCTTCATCTTTTAACAAAGAGGAAAAAGATGATTTATCTTTATGCAGGGTGAAGTGAGCTTCACTACAGGCACCTGAGCCCTGTGTCTGGCTTTGTGAAAATGTTATATATGATTTCTCAGTCATAACATTTTCTTGCAACATATCATTGCTTTGGATTTTGCTAAAGCCTGATTAATTAAGAATTGCTGAGAGTGAGCAACTGATATAAACCAAGTTCATACTGTAATATTTCTGAGAAATGCTGTCAGTTCTTCTGAACTATTTTTAGTGGTACTTCTTTGTTTCCAGTGGCTTTTTTCCAACATGCAAGCTGTTGTTTTGCTGACTCACTGTTACAATTTCAGAAGTATCCTGGATACAAATAGTATCCCTCTGTATTCACTAGCATGTTCTGCTTTGCTTTAGATTAGCTTTGGATATATTATCAAAATGTCTATGGATACTTAGCCTTGGAATTCCTAATTAGCTGACAATACAAGTAAAAACATCTAAAAAGGATCTTCAAGCTTACAAAGCTTGCAAAATTGGGAACTTGGGATATGTCAGAATTAAGCTACTTGTGCAGATGGTTATAATTCACACACTTGTTTTAGGGAGCTCCTAGAGAATATAGAGAGTAAGCATTTACTATGATATGAAGTTTGAGGAACACTTTGCAGTTTGATTTGAATGACCATGGGCTTATCCCAAACCTGCTACCTCAGAATAACAAAAGCTGTTCTTTCCACTGTTTTGGGGGTGAATACCATATTTCTGAATCTTTCTACAGAGACCAGGAATTAGAAAATTCCAGTCTCTCGGTGGCATTTTTTGGTAGCTACTTAAGTTGCAACAAGAAGGAATACCAGCAGCTTAAGTGTAATATCTTGCCAGCTGACTCCAATAACTGCCTGGACAGAGCTGTAATGAACGGGGTAATGCTGAAGTGGAGTGAGTGAGGAAGGGAGGAAAGGAGGAGGAGGAAGCTGTAATGTTTCTCCTGTGAGTCTTTGGCAATAATTTCCAAACAGTCATGAGGAAATGATTTACTGTCAGCCTCTCTCCAATTAATCAGCTCAGTTTTCAATGTAAGCTTGATTGTTTTTGCAACCATATGCAGTTTCATGTCTCTCACATTCAGGAGAAATGAGAAACAGAGTTTTTCTGCAGTTCTCACAGGTAGGAGAATTTTTTTTTCTTTAGTAATTTAATTGGCAGTTGTCTACATTACAGAGATGTAAATACTGTTTGTACACTGTAGTTAGAATCCCTAATTAATGGAAGTTGGACTCTTGAGTTCTTCCTATTATGCTCTGCCATCACTTTTACAGAAAGACAGACCAAAGGATCTGAGTGCTTCATTGCTCCTCCCAAATGCACCAAGCTGACACCTCACCATCCTCTCTTTCTTCGTGAGTGCTGTGGTGAGATGGGGCTTTCTCACAGCCAAAACACTTAGTCTTGCATGTATAAATGTTAATGTGTTAAGCAGGGGTAAGGATGAAGAGAGGTGCATCCTGATTTTGCTTATCTGTTTTTTTTAAATACTTTTCTGGCTCTTTAGTTTCTGTCTAGGAAGCAGAACTGACCAATTTCTCATTGCCTTCAGCAATTATCTTCTCATGCACAACACAGAAGCTTTGGGCTTTATACATGGCTCACCTAGAGCCAGAAGTGTACTCATTTGAATGGGCATGAGTGGAAACTCACTGAAGTGTTCCTTACTAGTAATGCTTGGGTCAGGGATAACAAATCCATTTGCTTTACAGCCACAGGTGCTCTGTTGCAGTCACTGTTCAAAGCTGCTTTGTTTTTTGAAGTAAAATGAAGCGTGCCATGAAGTTACCAGATTAAATTCACCCCTCTGAATTCTCTGCTAACCTATCAAAAGCATTAACCAAATGTAATGAAATTAAGGCCTCAGATTTACCAAGTATGTAATTTGCTGATATGTGAAAGAGCCTTGGCTCACTCTCTGCACTTGCTCGTCCTTGAAACATCTACCTTGACACAGGGATTCCTGTAATACGAGTGACATGAGAGTGACTATTCCAGATAACAAGCCTGGAATCAATATAATATATAATTCTACATGGAACTTAAGCACACAAATAAGCTATTTTATAGTCCATATACTAAAGTGTCTTCCTGACACTTAGACAGTCTTTTGCAGGATATCTTATAGCTTTACACGGGTCAGCTTTATTTATAGACCATTCTACTCCCTTAAAGTAAAGCTATCAGACTGATATAGATCCTTTTTGTAAGCTGTAGTTAGAATAATTCTTAGCTTGGGAAATACGTTCATGTATTTATACCCCATCTCATTAGATTTTTTTTTTTAAGTCCGTGATTTTTTTAGTTCTAGAGGAGGTATTTCAAAAGTCATTACCGATTTGAATTCACAGTGTACTACAGTCATGATTCCTTATGATAATTACAGCTTCTGAATTGCGAAGAAAGGACAATTGATATGGAGAGAAGGAAGCTCAATTTTTGTTCTTTCCTTCTGTTTCACATTCAAGTAACTTCCCACTAGGGGCATAATCTAGTTATTAGTTTAAAAACATTTAGAAATATGCAAACATTTTTGTAGTAATGATAACAATATTAATAACCACAATAGTAATAGAAGTAATAATAAATTTGAACTGTGTTGCTTGCTTCTCCCAGTGGCAATAAGCCACAGGTACAAAAGCTAGATAGAAAGACAAGATAAAAGCTTGGGTGGATTCTCACTGTGAAGGGCAGTATTTTATTCCTGAAGTAGTAAGCAGTTCTTCTGTTAGCATCAGTTCCTTTTTTTGTTCTTCTTGGTACACAGTGCAGAATGGAAAGGGAGACATTAAAGGCAAAAAGATAAAACAAGAGGTGGGAGACAGGCTTTATTAGTGGGGACAAATGAGGAAGTGAGAGTGGAAAGAAAGGAACAGTGCTGAAAGCAGTGTGGTGTAGGGGTAGGTAACTGATTAATATGGTGAACAGCCTCAGGTTTTTTTGAGGAGGATGAGGAGACATTAAAGAAAAGCAGGAATGATCTTCTGTTGAGTTACAAACATCAAACTGGCAAAAAAGAGTTAATTAAGTTATATTCTAGCAATAGAAAACCAAATGTGAGATGACATTTTAGCTGTGAGGCCCACTTTAGGCTGTTGAAAAGTAGCGGAGTACTAACAATGTTCTATTTTTTCCACAGCCTCAAGAAAACCTCATGGCTGCAGTGTCGCTGCTAATTTACTTTTACATTTCATCATACGTTAGTTTTCTAAAGTACACTGTATGTCTTCCCAAAGCTTTTGTTAGACCTTTTTTACATTTTAAAGGTATATTTTTTACATTTTAAAGATAAAGGGTGTCTGTACTTCTTTATACTATTAGTGTAACAGCTTACATCATGATTGTCTTAGCAGAATTAAGAGTAAATAATCTGTCTCCATAGAATTAATTTTATAACTTACTGGAATTTTACTGAAACAAATACCACTGAGAAACACGTGCTTTAAGCTTGCTGTTAGGTAGTTTGAGGGCACATCTCTGCTGTTACACTATCTCTTCTCTTTCATTTGGGTACAGGTTTGTTTTCCTTATTCATTTAAAAATAAATGAGAGAGAGAGAAGGAAGTGGCCATATTGAGCCTGTATTGTTTCTACAAGGGTAGCTTATAAACAGATTATCAAAACAAACATTTGTGCCACACTTCATTCCACAAATAGAGAGCTATCTGATAGTAGTCAGCATGGTGCATCTCGTAGAGAACTTGAATTTAATACCAGCGTTAGGCTTTATGTAAGAAGATAGCTTATAAAACTGGAGCCCTGCTTTGCTGTGTCGATGTGTCTGGAGCTCAGAATAAAATTGAGTTTCCTGCTTTAGCTGTATCTTGATCTTAAAATAACCTGCAGAAATGATAGTTCTGATTACGGGGAAAGTGAAGGACTTAGAACATTTTCCTAATAAAGTCACGGATGACACAAGACATAGTCATCTGTAGTCTGTCTGTAGCGAACATTTCAGAGAGGGAAACAAGCCTTTGAAATTGGATAATTTGATTTGCAATCAGGCCTAATTACTTTAGGAACACAGAAAACCTTTGTTTTTGACAAAAATAATCACCTGGAATTCAATTAGAGGAGAACAGGCCATTTAAAATACAATAGATACCACACAATATGCATAGGAAAACTGATGTCTCAGGGGAGAGAGCTATGTTTGAAATGGACTCCACCTGTCATTTTTCTTATTACCATTTCTGAAATAAACAATTGAGCTCAAAGGACACATCACCCTAAAGGATAAATAAAACGCTTGTGACCGAAAGTACACTTAAAACCAATGCACAACAGACAGTAATTTAAAAGTCTTAATGAAGTTTTTTTATCATCTTTTGAGTATTACTGAGCTTTACAGCCACAGAAAACACTTCAGGGAAGTAATTAATACTAGAAGAAAACCTGACTATCCTCATAAAAATTGCAGATTTGAGACCACCACTAGTTAACTGAAAAAACAGTGTATAATTTGGAGTTAAGACAGTTCAGGTTAACTAACATTATTAAAGAACCTTCAACTCTTCTCTGGGGTTTCTTTTTGCATGCTATAAATTTGGTAAATCTTTATAAATTACTAGCAATATTTAAAGGCTTAGTCATTCAGCATATTATGCTTATAAATAGGTGTATGAAATATGGAGAAGTGATCCAATAAATAGGTCAATTGATCCTATTCTTCTTATAGATTTACCGTGGGGGAAAACCAGTGCTACTTTGGGCCTAGATAAGAATCAGAGAGTATCCAGTGCAAGCCTAAAGGTTTGTTGCCTAAATAGTTTTGCTGGAGGGGGGCCAAAGACACATTGTATTATTTACACAGTGAATTAGCTTTCCTTATTTGCTCTACTAAATGTGGATAATTATCATTCATTTTAGGTTTTTCAGTATAAATGACACAGATGTCCAGACAGCATATTTATAATTTCACCCCATCTGTGCTAATTTTTCTAAAAATGTCCTTTTAGTACAGCAAGCATCCTGTTTTATCAACAATATCTGAAATGTTGAACAACATTCAAAGATCTGACTAATATTCAGCCCTCATTAAAAGAAAACATATCCATCCCCACCCCATCTCAGTGTCACAGCACAGTTGGAAATTTTCTGGAGTGTCTTGGTTTGTTTTCTTTTCATGGGTTTCTGGGTCCAGCTTCTCCCAGCCCAAGATGTCCAAGGCTGACACAATGATGCTGGAGGGCAACAGACAACAAATCCCCACAGTTTGTGTTCAGGGCATTATGAAGCTAAGTGTATTTATCCATAAAGAAAGAAGTCACAGAAATATGTATGCATTTCTTCTGAAATTAGGGACTTTGCTTTAGAGCCCTTAATTAGAGCCCCTTCTTCTGCACATTGCTGCGTGGAGTGAGATACCTAACTAGAGAATTTTTAAAATCCTCAAACTGTGACTTAGTTTTGTATGGTTCACAGAGGACAAGAGTGTATTATATAGGGACTGCTCTGCTGTCATTGGCTTCTTATGTGCTGTAGGTGGTTGGTTGTCCCCTCTTCTCAAAAATTTCCATGACTTACCACTGCAGAGGCAAGTTTGCATTGGAAAAGACCCCACAGTGCTTGGCATGAAATCTTTTTGAGGTCTGTTTAAATAAAACATCTTAAATTCATCAGCCTTTCTCAGGCTCACCTATACAAATATTGTATATATGTGAAATTTATATAGGAAATTTATGTGGGAAGTAATTAATGGTCATTCAGAAAAAGTATGTTTCTAAATAAAACAACTTGATCATTTTTCATTTTTCCAATTGTGTCACCCAATTCCTGAAAGCCACCACTACAGTTTACAGTTTAATGACCTAGGAAAATAATATTTCCAGAAGCATGGCCATAGGAGCAAAAGAAAATAACCCAGAATCATAAAACAGCTAGGTATTTCGAGTCCCAACCTCAAAAACTTTTTTGCTAAATTTGCAAAAGCAATTGAGAAAATGAGGTCAAGACCTCCAAAGTCAGTCTTATTTAAGAGCAAAACATCAGAGCAGTAGAAGTTCTAAATAGGATAGAGTTTAAAATGGAAACAGTGTTATCAGAATTGAAGGCTTCTGAATACTCTACTACTTAAAGATGTATTTAAATACTTAAAAGTAGCATTAAAGTACACTTCTCAAGAAAAGTAGTATCAAGCTTTATAAGGTAAATTTCTTCTGCAGGTTTTGAGGTTATTTGATCAATTATGTATTCTAGCAGTTCACTAGCACTAACTCCTGTTTCCTTAGGAAGGATTAAAAAAGGGAAGGCATAAGGTAGAGTAGTTCGATCTAGTAAATAATGATTACACATAAATGAAGCAGTAGCAAAGAAAGCACTGACATTTTTCCAACAATTAAGGTTGTACTTGCATGTTTCCAGTGTAATATGAGCACTCACAGAAGAACTCTACTATTCCACAGTCCCTGTGGAATCAGAAGGTTGTAGGAATTCTTCCTCTAGATGTATAAGCAAGTGAACAGCTGATCCTACTGTGGTAAAATAGCACAAACTCTGGAGTTTCTTCATTACTTAAGATCCACATTTCAAAATTATTTAAGTGTTAAGAAAATTGTGCAAGAAGGAACTTATGATTCTCAAAAGCACTCGGAAGGCCAATGACTGCTGACACCTGACTCTGCACCTAAGTTCTTAAGGAACTAAGGGTTTTTAAAACCTTCTCCAAATTTTAATATATTTTCTATGTGTTGCTGTAAGTGAAGTAAAAGTCTCACTTTGGAGAATCAATCTTTTCTTACTAGTTTTTGTATCCTGATACAATTCCTGTATGTTGGTGTTTGTATACCAGCAAGATACCGCTTCTGCTTGATGTGAATGCTAGAAGCATATTGCTGGAAGGGTAAAACTGCTTCCTCCTATAGCATCAAAAAAATCCTTTCTATCAAAAAGTTTTGGTCTGTAACAGAGTCAGAGGAAATTAAAGTAGCCTTTCATTCTGTGTTACAGGAACTTCCTCTGAAGTTTCAGACTACCAGACTAGCAGGCTAAACTCAGCAGCTAAACTTCAATTAACTGTATCTGTTCTATTTGTAGTACAAAGGATATGAACAGCCTACATAGCTTAAAAGAAAGGAGGCTAAATAGAATTTAAAGAGGTACCCTTCATATAGCACTCTCAAAGGAAAGCAGTGGGATCTCTGCTAGTCAGCAGTTTAAGATCATGGCTAATGCAAAGACTTGGCTTGAATTTATACAGGTGTGCTGTCTAGTCAATAAGACGTCCAGGAAGAATTTCTGTAGGAGAGGTTGCTCATAATGTACTCACTTTTTCACTGCTGAAAACAGTGCAAAAGTGAGCAATGAAATTGAGTTTTAGACAGAATTATTAAGTTCATTTTAGAGGAATGTGTGGTTAGCTCAGGGGATTGGTAATAATCTTGAGATCTTCATCACTAGAGCACCAGTTGGAATTTAACCTGGTTGTTGATGCCAATCAAAATATATTGTCCTTGTTACTGTTATCTGTGAAATGACTTTCCAATGTCCTTGGAAGAAAATGCAGAACCTGCAGATGGCACATAAAAATATTAAGATAAAAAAATTTAACATAAGCATAATTGGCCAAAGAATTGAATGACCATTGAGTGAGCATGGTGATTACATTACTACTTGCCTTCTGCAGACTGCCTCAGATGGATTTCTTTACAGGGACACTGGCAGAGAGTGTGGGGAATATCATGTTGCTTGTCTCTCTCAACTAACATAGGTCTCCAAGGTGTAACCTGACATTGAACAGCTATTGAGCTCTCAGTAAAAGAGAAAGGAATTGTTAGAATATCTAGAATCATCAAGAAGTGTGAAACTTCATTTCTCTCAGTGACTTTTCCAAATCCCCTTGAAAACATCTCCAGATTTGAGATTCTGGGGGACTCTGCACCTTTTTGTATCAAGAATGATGTTAAAAGAAGGTTACTGGTCTTCAAGTGGCATTAATGCTTAGTGTACCAAGTATCGTAGTGTTGGACTGTCATCTACCTTCCTTAAGATCATGGCAGAAGTAATCTTTCATGATTTAGAGGCATTTTCTGGTGGTAAATATAGATATGGAAGATAAGGAGAAAGACTTTTTTTCCTTTGGTTAATATACTCCAGAAGGTCAAAAAACCAAGGATAACTCTTGATTCAGAAAGCAGAGGAAAGACTAGTATATAGTCAAAGTGTGAAAGAGGACTCCAGCACTAAAGCTTTAAATTTGTTTCATATTATTAGGACATCACCCACTACCACTAGTGGTTTCAGAAGGCTTTTAATAGTGCCAGAAAGTGGAGGGATTGTGGATGCTAGTTGGTTTTGCTTTATCTAGCAAAATGTTAAAGGTGGCACACATTGGCAAAGTTTCCATTTCAGTCAGTGGAGCTACCCTGTCATCTGGCTCTAGGCAACTAGATATTCACTGATGACACTAGATCTGACACATGATAAATATGCAGTAAATTTTCTGTGTCTTCAGTAACTGAGTAAGGTGGAATTTCACTCCAGGGAAGAATGAGCTAAGATTAACTGCCTATGAGGAAATGTGAAACACTTAGAATTTCTATTAAAACAGGTTAATATGACTATATGGAAAATAATTTTGCTTTGGGAGTGTATTCCAGGCATAGTAGCATGAAAGAAAACTAACATTACGTGTCTTATTGGTAGGGAAGCTCCCCCACATGAATTTTGTCCATAGAAGATACTTACTCATTCCAACTAAAACAATATCCAGTGGATTTTATTGCTTTGGAGGGTAAAGGACTTCTCCCAAACTACTATTTTTCACTAGTTCTCTATTTTTTAGAAGTGCAGGGCTTTCTTTTAGAATAGGAGGAGGAAGGGATTACCTGTATCTGCTGCAAGTGCAACCTCTTACTGTCAGCATTTTGTGAGGAAAATCACTGATGCTGCTAACTTTCAAGTTTCATCTGATACAGGCTAATTCCAAAGATGCATGCCAGCTAAGTTCTCACTAGAAAAGATGAGAACTTTGGCATCATACATTGCCAAACATTTCATTCTTAGAAACAAGATTACATGTAGTAAGTTACAAGATTTTGTACCTTATTGCCATGTAGTAACTGTTATATCCACAGAGATCTGATGAATGTTTCTTAAGAGCAGCATCGTTTGAATTGCATCACCAATAGGATTAATCTCCTTTCTTTTTTTTATGTTTTGTGTTATATGTTAATATATTTTTCAAGACACTTTCAGAATTCATGCAGATCATATATATTCATCTAGATTAAGCACATCCATCTCCATATAGCAATTACCAAATTTTGAAAAAAAATCACATATACTTCTTGGGTGTTCTCATCTCACCTGCTATACCATTTGTTTTCCCTGGTGAAGGATTTCACTGAATACAGTGAAATGTGAGTTTTGCAAACTGCCAAACAGAAATCTCTTTGGCATCTGAATTACATTCACCAGTCAGTTATTCTGAGCCTTACAAGTTCTTGTAGTCTATTCCTTGATTTCACATCATCTGCTTAGTAAAAGACTGATTTAAAGTAGCTCATTCCCACCATTCAGGAATAGTACAAACCACAGATAAGCATGGAGCTAAATAAATAATGATCAGCAGCTACTAGAGGCTGATGATATTACACATGACATTACCGGGGAAGAAAAAACAAACCTGCAAAGGTTTTCCAGGGTGTTAACTTTTTGCCTTTCTTTCTTTTAGGTCAGGAAACTAGGGGAAGGGGAAAAAGAAAAGAAAAAAATTATAAAGTCTTCTTTGCGGTCTGCTTCAATACCTATAAGTGCACTGGAAATTGTAAGACTTGTAATTGCATGGGGTAATCACCTGCAGCTCACAGACTTCTGTCTCAGTAGCAAATCACCTTCCATGCTGAATTTTGAAATTCCATTTGACTGTTAAAGTAGAAGTTAAGGAAAGTTTTGCAGTTGACCTCAATCAGAAGAAGAGACTACCATAATAATTATTGGGTTCTTAAAAGTGTGTGTAAAATTCATCGTTGTTGAAGTACATGTGATATTTTATATTGTTTGGTGTAACCAGAATTTCCCTCCAAATTTCTAAATTCAATGTTCAAGGATGTGTGATCTGTGCTTCTTTCTACGGGTATGTTGAGCTTACAACAAGGCATGCCCATCGAGTTTTGTGCCTGCCACAAGTTACTTTACCTGCTTTGCTCTTATGACTCACATACAGTGCTCATATTAAAATTTCTGCTGATCTTTAAGAGCATATGGACTATACATATTCAGGAGCAAAAGTTTTGGAATTTGTTGTGGCAGGAATATACTAGTTACTCTCATATTAGAGAAATGCATTTTATTTACTTATTTTGTAACCATCTGGCCAATATAAAGACTTTGGTAATACCATGGTTTCTGTGTGATAGAAGTTGAAGAACTGTGTAGATAACCTGAAGATTTCATCTCATCTACATCTGAATGTGCTTCATTTCAGAGCTCAGCTGTTTCAGTTTTTGGCTGCCAGAGGCTGAATCTGAACCTGGATCCAAGTACCAAAAGGACATCTGTCATTCCTGTGCTTAGTTACTCTTCTTGCTTTCCCTGGGTAGAAAAGACAAAAACCTGACAGGCTAAACTGGAATGCTGAGCTTGTATTGATGGCTAGGAACTGAGAATTAGAAGCTGAGTGAAGGGAATGTGGCATGAGTTGGGAAACAGATAAGAGGAAAAAGCCCTTTGGAAAAAAACAAGCATTTGTGATTCAATGTTTGATGTAGACTAACAGCCATAAAACTGCCTTTTCCTGTTCTTGAGTGTGTACTTGAAGTTAGGGCCAATCTTGAGGTATACTTGAAGTTAGGGCCAAATTAAATTTAATTTAATAACCACATTCTATTTAAACATATATCCATGCAGTTGATTAACTTTTTCTCTTACATTCTCTATACCAATTTCCTTCTTAGGAAATAAAATGTTAAGATACTTAGCAGTTAAATAGTAGCAATAACCAAAAAAGCCAATATACTGCCTTAAATGGAATTATTACAGGTGTCAAAGATTTCTATTGAAGAGGCTTTTAAAGCACATCAGTTAGATTCTGTATGAATAAAGAAACATTTTTGAAGGAAAAGATTGTCTCTGCAACAGTTTACAGCTGGCAATTGATCTCTTGTGTTATTTATGGTTTCTTCTTTCCCCTGCATGGTTTTCTACTGAAGAATGTGGCTGTGGTGTGCTAGCCAGTGATTGAAAACTCCTTCAGGAAGTGTGCCTAATAGGGACCATTCTGTGAATGCAATATGAATCTATGATAGTAATCTTGAACTGATTTCAACTATTTGTTAGCAATTTTGGCTGTAAATTAGAAGTCTGTGTAAGATTTAATTCTTTGGAAAACACTGATTTCTTGATGTTTTGCGTATTCTCTATGTATTTTCTTCCTGAAAAAAACCCAAACCAAAGCAAACCAACAAACACACACACACACCCCCCTCAAAAACAAAGGGAAATAAAGTTATATTATACTTCAAGTCCTGATCTTCCATTTCTCCTCTGGAAATCTGTCTATGGAGGCTACGTTGGACATATAATGCTGGCAAGTACCGTTTGGACAGGTTTTCCACTCTTCTCCCTTTCTTTCTGCCTTATGGACAGGACAGAAAGCAAAAGCAGAAGAAATGAAGAATAGCTTACTAGCTGCAAAGGCAAATATGCTATTTTGAAACTATATGACTCAGAGAAGCAAGGGTTTGATATATGTCATATTTTCCATTATAATAAATATAGTGAATTTTATAGGATGGTAAGATTTTATTGAAATATCAAAGAGAGTGTCACCTGTAAGAAGTGTGGCAACCATGTGACTGCTTTCCCGTTGTTATTTGGGGCCATGCTCTCTTTTCTTAGTTTCCTTCAAAGAGAACTGGCAATACAAGGACAGAAGAATGCTGTGTTCAAAAGATGCATCTCAGGAGGAGGCAGACAGCCAAGATGGTTCTTGTTTTGTACCTTTCAGGAAAGCAGTTAGGATTCTTTGGTGGATAGTGAGGTAGCCATAACCTATCTGGTGCTCATCCCACTCCAGATAGGGGATGAAAAGCTGTGCAACTAGGCTTCTCAAGAGCATCCAACCACACTGTGCTCTTTGTCATTCATAAACAAGGTTTCCTTGGGAAAATGGGCCCTAGAGGCACTGTATACCTAAATTGTCCTAGCTGTGAATGTTTTCTAGGAATACCAAGTCTCTCTTTTCTGTGTAATTCTCTGTAGTTTCTCACCCAGTACCAGCAGCTATCAGGAATATGCAATCTTATTTTATTATAGGCACACATCACAGATTTATTCACACAACCCACATTAAAAATGTTTCTGTTTTCTGTTTTTTACTCCCTTGACATAGAAGTATCTTACCAAAGGCAATGGAGCTGTGTCAAAGATTCATTCTGTGCTCTGCAATGACATGAGCTCATTCAGCACTGGTGGCAGTTGATTTGTACTGATGGAGACTTCCTACATGCTGAACACAGGCATAATCTGTATTTGTGCCAGAAATCATTGTTTCCCACCTGTACAGTATAATCTGCTCCTAATGCCTATGACCTATTTTTAAATCTTTGGCTTTATTGTTGCTCATGTGCCGTATTAATAGAAACACTACCAAAATGATCAGTAAAGAGTAAAGAGAACGACCATGTACCTCTCCCCATTTTGTGGTATATTCTTAAAAAAAAAAACAAACCAAACCAAAACACCAAACAGTGGTACAGCTATTTGTTGTGCATGCTTCCTACTCACTAGAAGAAATTATATCTTTCATCATTTAACCACAAAGAACTCTGAATTGTACATACCTTCTACTGTATTTTGCATACCTATCTAAGCAAAAGGTATGTACTCTGTGTCTTCACTTTCAGAGCTGACTGTTCTTTATCTGTAGTTTGCCATCAAAATTGCAAGCAAAAATATAGTGGGAAGGTACTGTCTATAGATGAAAGTGCTTATAAATTAAACATACCATGCAACAGGACTTTCAGATTACAGACCGTTTTTTAAGCTTTAAAAGTATTTTATAATGGTGATGATATTAAGTTGCACACAAAATACACAGAAGTTAGTAAGACACAGCTGTTTGCTAATAGCATAAAAATAACAAATTATAGCAGTTTAATCCAATGAGGGATTAATTATTCTGAAAAGCAAATCGCATGGTGGTTTTCAGAATGGAAACTAACATTAAAAAAGAGTGTCATATAAATAACACCACATTGTAGCATTTCTGACTAAAGGATTATGCAATAGTTACAAAACCTGCAGCACTATCACATTAATAGATTAAACTGGTAATTGAAAGGTGCAGTTTAAAACCCAGAAAGGCATTTCATAGGATCATTTCAAGAGACCGCAAATTCTTATTTATCAATCCAAGTATTAAGATATAGTAGCTGGGAAATTTCCAGTGTAACCAGTCAGGTTTCAGTGTATGTATGTGTGCAAATATATGTGCCCAGATAAGAGAGATTACAAAATGTCAATACGAGAGAGGGTACACTCTCAGTGTGAATAAAATATGGCATCTGCCAATAGTTTTGTCGCTGCCTTGCTCTGCTCTGTCCCCAAAGAGAGAGCAGAGCAGAAAAGAGGCTCCAGCTCATCCATGTGGTATATGTGAGTCCCTCTTTTCTGAACGTGCCAAGTATCATTACTTTAGGGGACTGCCACAGCCTGGAAGGTATTGGCAGACTGACTCTAAGCAGGGCCCTGCTGAGAGCATGGGTCAAAGGGGGTAGGAGAAAGGTTAGGAATTAACATGAAAGGCATAGATTTTCTTTTAAATGCTTTTTATCTGTGTAAATACTCTAAAATCTTTCAGATCTCTGTACATCTGTTTTTTAATGCAATGGGGTTAAATGCATGACTTCCCTCGGTGCCTTTTCACCCATTTAAGTTTTTCTCTCTGAAGTTTTCTACTTTATCATGGATGAGCAAAATAGTGTGAAATGGCTATTGGGCTTAGAGAAGTGCTGTATTGATGAGTACTCTGGTAAGGTTTAGCAGCCAGCTGCAATGGGCCAAAAGATGTGAGTAAAATCTGTACGAATTTCAATGTAAGCAACTTGTGATCCTTTGTTACATATTTAGGATGAAGAGAGACTTAAAAGTCATTGTCCTTTAAGATGTGTAACTCTCACAACAGAAAGATATTGGCAAATGGCACATCAGTATGTGTAAGCAGTTGGCAGACATGGATTATTTCAGTCCAGTTTACTCAAACTTCAAGGTCTGCCGTAGTGCAGTGGTTCATTAGAGCTATCACCTGTACACCAGCAGTTTGTAGTCCTTTTTCATTTCCCTGTCTTATGAAAATCTGTGAAGTTCTCGTGCTCTGTCCCTTCTTCTCCACCTCACCTAAGGGAGCTGTTTCTATTATATGCCACTTATGGATCATGAAAGAAGAAATTATTTCTTTTATTCCTCTGTCTTACCCCATGTGCTGGGTGCATACCATGAAGCCAACTCTAAGCAGGCAAGTACAGGGAGAGGACCACAACCAGAGTCCTAGAAAGACCAAGAACATGAGTTCCAATGCTCTGTCCTTACGTGACTGGTTCCTGCTCTGTACTGCACTGACTTATCCAGCGGGGAATAGCAGAAAAGAGGGTTCAACATGGAAATCGGTATGTCAGTGAGGGAACAGATCTTTGTCTAGCAGACCCCCTCTTCTCCTCTAGTACACAACTCTCAGCAGCCAGCCTCAGCAAAGCAGTTTAGGAGCCCTGTGGCTGTCTGGCTGAGATTTCTTGCCAGATGGTTTTCTTTACTTAGTTTGAAACTAGCTAAAGACTATTGGCTTCGTGTTGATGGCTCTGTCTTTGACAAGCTGCAAGAGTGGTCACTGAAATGGCTTGGAGGTTGTTGCTGGAAGTTGTCAATATCAGTTATCGTGGGCTATTTTTTGATCTGAAGTGGTACTCCTGTGCTGCAGGAGTTCTGCTTAATATAAGAGTGGTTTTATCATTGCTGAATGAAGGCTGTTCCCAAGGCACTGGGCTGTCCAACTTGGCAAGTTTTTAAATAGTGTTCATATGGTGTTAATTGGCTTAATTGTGTTAAATACAGGATTATGTTTTACTAGCTAAGTGTGGGATGTAGGATTCATATTCATCCATGAAAAAATAATTCTTTGCACGCTGTGCTTACACAACTCCTGCTTGTTTCAAAGCTCTCACACTTGCTTCTTGTGGATTCTGATTATACATATCAGTTTAAGGCAATCAGGGCTATCTGTCATTGACTGTATCTCATGTGACTGTCATTTTAAGACTTAAACAACACATGCTGAGAGGGACTTCAGCCCGTGTCTCACCTCCTTTTGTAAAACAAGACCGGGGAGCTCCTCCTTTTCTTCAGGGAGAGGATTATGGCAGCAGATCTGTAACAGTCTGCACCCTGCTTGGGAGGGCTGGCAAGATCTGCTGGGAGAGGAGATGTGCAGCTTATGAGCAGCGTGAAGCAGCTTAGCTCCCTGAGGTGTAGTTTTAAGCTCTTCTTGGATTTAGTAATAATGGTTATACTTGAGCCGTTTTTCTCTAGCTTTCCATACTAACTGTTAACTGGAATATTATGTAAGAGGAAATACTCTATTCTAGTATGATCCAAATAGTTCTTTGTTTTGCAGCTCTTGGCAGAGCCTTACAGTTTGTGTTTCTTAATCCAGCTCTCTCTCTCTATATATATATATAAAATTCAAATGTAAGCTTCAAACAAAGCTGAAGTTACTTTTTCCTTAGTTGCTCTTCTTTGACTGTTTTATGATAGCAAACCTCAATGCTTCTGCAACTTTCGAGTGAATTGTGTGGTTGTAGCATATTTTAGTAGTAACGTAAAATTAAAAGTATAAAAATTACTGTAAGTATAAAAAAATTAAAAGTATAAAAATTAATATAAAATTATATGTAGATTTATAAAAATATAAACGTAAGAAATTTTCAAGAATTTCCCTTTTAAAGATACTTTTCAAATAATATTACTTTCACGTAGATTACTCACTAGAATGGCACACAGAGATGCAGCAGAGTTCATGCTGCGGCCAAAAAAGTGTTTTGAGAAGAAACCTTCATGGGTTTGTGTTTTATTCTAATCTTTTATGGTGCTGCAAGGTACAGATTCCAAAAAGCCTAAGAAAATGGTTAAGAACATACTGTGCTAGCAAATGCAGATATTTCAATGCGTTTATCATTTTACTCAGCAACTCCAGTAGGATGTTGATACTTCTGTACTCAAGAGACTGTGGTCAGTCCCTGGTGCCCAAGGTCGGGCTCAGTCATTTAGCACTAAGTTTCTACTGGTTCAGACTGTGCCTTGGAATATTGGGTAGCCTACTGTGGAAAAGGAAACCCCAGGGAAGGGATGAAAACAGCTCTGCATGTCCATTCCAACGTATACCACTGATTCAGGGACTCTACCAGTGAAGTTTCACAGTGAGAGAGGGCACTAGAGAATGTTCCATAGTCAAAAGTAGTACCTGGAGGTGATGGTGAAGAACTTACGAATTGCATGGGAAGGAGCAAATACGCAGTGTGTGTTCAAAAAACACCAAAAAATCCGAATTTCACTACACGATCTCCTTAAATATGGTTGTGTTTGGGTGGGGTTTCTTTCCACAGTTCCTTTGCTCTTTTTGCTGTCTCTGTTGTGATCTTGTTATTCTTTCAGAAGGTTTCTATGTATTTGAACTTTTTTTTGCTGAAAGTATTGCAGTATGAAATAGGACATAGGTGGTTTAGTTTAAGCAGAAAATAATGAGATGATAGTAATAACTATACATAGAGTGAATTTGTGGAAAGTGGATTCCATTCATTCTGATGGGGTTTTTTTGGAAAGTACAATATATCATCTTAAAATTACTTTAACGTGAAGTCCACTGTATAACATGAAGGAAGAAGTACTTGTTATCTGAGTGATAATAATAAGTGAATGGACAGTCATTTGTCCTGAAATAGTTGCAGATCTGTTTCTTGGAAGAAGGTCAGTTTTGACATTTATTTATGAACAGTAAATTGGAAACTGTTTATAGTATAGTATACTACAATTATCTCAAATTAATAATTTTATTTTAAGCATCTTTTTACTTTACTCTTTTTCAGCAAGTTCATGATAGGATCAGTAAGTCTTGAAAGGTGAACTGCATTGAGGCCTGTCTTTGAAGGTTTTGGAATTTTTTTCCCTCTGGAAACAACACTGTACATACATTATAGAAATCTGTCTTGCTTTCCTGAGTCATGTTTGTGTCTTTCTACCCTTTGTTAATATGATTCTCATTTAGAAACAGGAACTGTGAAATGTGGTGTGGAATAAATAGATCTCTTCTAAATAGACATTGCCAAGAAAGAGCAAAGGAAGTGAATCGTGCAAATTCTTAGAACCTGGTAACGTTTGTTTCAGAAAAAGACATACTTCTCAGGTCCAAGTGGCTTTTGCTTTATAAGTTACTTTTTTTCTCTCTTTACTTTACAAGTTACTTTTTCTCTCTCTTTGTGGTAATGGCAGTGAAGAAAGTTGTGATGGCAGTTGCTGCAGCTGGGAAGTTTCAGAAGGTAGATATTTGAGTGTATCCACCAGCTTATCAAAATTGGAAAATCCAGCATAGTTTTAAGTCTGAGTGGGCACTGCATTGAAGTCTGTGTCACGTGAACCTACCTGGCATTATTGAGATAATCTCATTGTGCTAGCAGTGCTTTGAATGTGGAATCACATGGAACTGAACACACACGGGGAAAACATGCCCTGTTATGTCTTAGCAGAGGCTTTATTTAAACTCCTGGAAAGTTTAGTGGGTAATTTTCCATCTAATCTCCCTCTTTTAATGGAAAAAGTATCAGCAGTCCACACTGAAAAGGCAAATGTAGCTCTGAAGAGGGTTAGTATTGCTCTGAGATCTCAGAAATAATAGAAGAGAGCAGTAGTTTTTCTACATGCTGTGCTCTGGAGTAGTTCCATATTGGCAACCATTTTTCAAGAACCAATGGAATTCTTAACCAAATTTGTGTAGTTTGCAAACAGGGGGTTTCTTGGGGCATTTGGACTGCAGCAGGGAAGTGTCTGCATGTTATCGAGTTGCAGGATTTTCACTCAGTTCTGGAAGTTTGGGACCATTAGCTAGATTTCTGATTGATTGTCAAGATTTTGGATGTGTCTTCAGATAGTTGTGAAAGGCTATCACTGGATGAAACTTGTAAGATGATGTTTCTGTGGATTTTATTGAGGGTTTGATTGGCATAAGGGACAAAGTTTATTGATTTTTTTTTTTGTTTGGATGGTTTGGTTTGGTTGGGGGTTTTTTTGTTATTTCACTTATTGTAATATAAAACTGTATGTCTATATATGTATGCTGTGTCCTTTGGCTGACATCAGCCAAAATCAAAAGGAATCAAAATATCCTGTTTGTCAGACATAATTTTCGTCAAAAATTACACTTTTCAATAAGCTGTATTTCAAGTGCATAGCAGCAAAAATTATGTCAGATGGTTCAAAAAAAGGTTTTCAAATGATCCCTAATAATTTTCTTGTTAAATGTTCACTTTAACAGTTTGCCCCTGTCAACAGAAAGTGAAATCCCACCCAATAGCATCTGGCCACACATGAGGCCACAATAACACGCTGTCAGGATAAGAGGATTTGCACAAAATTGTATCATAAATGACATAAGGCCATATGTATGTAATTGTTTACTAACAATGAATCCTTGGTCTCCTTGTTCCAAGGAGTGCAGGATCTACAGTTGTTCTGCCTTGTAACCCCAAGTCATGAAACTTTGTGTAATTTCATTTCCATACCTTTTTAGAGGTGGGTGCTAAATAGAGCAGGGCACTGTCTGATGTCAACCTCCTTGTAGTTCGTGGTAAGATCTCAGCAACTTCATTCCAGTCTGCAACTGCTCTCTTCTTTATCAGAATGTCCTCTAAGATGAGGTGGAGCAAGCTCTACAAAAGGTGGTGCAAATCCTGAAAATGTATGAATAAAGAATATAATGGGGAGTGACATTTGTTAGCTGTCCCATTTTTTAAAGGAAGATCATATGCCAGTTTTTTATCATCTCTGGTGTGGAAGTTGAACCATTCATTTTACCTGTATTCAAAAGGCATTTTAACATGAAGCACTTTCACATGTGTGTTGACCATCCACTTCAGGGGTTTTTTTTGTCTGGCAGATGTAGGTGTGATTGGAAATTAAGTGGAATTTTGTGGGTGCATAAGTAAGCTCTTTCTGAACTCAGAGCTAGTCATTGGTCATTTTGGGACTCTGAGTTGTGGAGAAGGTGAAAGGTAATAGTAACGGGTATCAGCTTTTCTTTGTGGTGTTTCATCAGGTTCATAGTTCTCAATTGACAGAATATACTGACATAGTTGGAGTGAAATCAGTGACATCTTCATTGGCTCCATTTCCAGACATTTTTTCCTGCAGGTGGGCTGACTCTTGATCATTCTCTCCTTATTTATTCTGTTTCCAGACCCTAGTATTTCTGTCCTTTCTGTCCACAATGATGAGTAGCTAGTTGTTGCGTTGATTTTGTGTTAGTTCTAGGAAGGGCGTTTTATGTTGGTGAGTAGGGTTAAGTCAGCTTCATGCAGTATATTCATCACCTTCAGTTCCTAGGACATTGTGTGAAATATTTTTTATGGATATTACCATGGTCTCAGCATTAATTTAATTAATTAATCATTGCAGTCTGCAGAGAGAGTGCTGGGCCAAGGTTGGTGACAGGGAAATCCATAACAGGATAGAAATTTCAGTTTAGGTATGCTCTATCAGATTAAGGGGAAAAAACCAAACAGAAGAACATCTAAAAATTAGTATAAATAACTTCATTCACCAAAATAAATTCCTGTTTCTTAGCAGCATAACTCTAAGAAAGTGTGCATGGCACAAATATAAAAAGCCATGGGAAGTGAAAGAGTCAGGAAGAATTTTTACATTTCTGAGAAAAAAACCCAAGTTATACTGAACAGAAGAACCTCATAAGGGATGCTGCTGCTGCAACTGAAATGCTTTGTTGAAAATCTGGGGATCCAGCCTTCTGCGGTGCCTTGATGAGGAGGTTTCAGGCTAGATTCCAGTTTGTCTCATGTTAAAGTAAACATGTTATTGACTTCTTTATGGTAACAAGCTCTCTCTGTGCTTTGCCTTAAAATTAGTAGTACAGCTTTTCCATGACAAACCTTAAATTAGTTGTACTGCCTTTTTCTCCCAGTCCTTAATATGCAATGCCTGATGCAATAATTCCATAACATATTGTTAATGCTGTCTCATTGATCACAAAGAGTTTTGCTTAGAGTGCAGAACCAGAACACTTACTTTCATGTTGCGTCTTGTATTGCAGAATTTTAGCTTGTAATGATGTTTCCAGACAGGTTCAAAAGCTCACTCAACAGGACTAAATGTTCTTCTTATTGCAGTGTGCTGAGAGTTGTTCATCTTAGATCTGGTGAGAGGGAACTTCTACTCTGAATGATTAATGTGTTAAGTGGGGGGTAGGGGTTTCAATATGACTAGGATTTATTTAAATGATTAGGCTGAGATTCTCAAAGGACCCAGAGAGTTTCTTAAAGAGTGATTTTGAGTGCTTGACTCCATTAGTCTAGTGTCCATGTTCCAGGTGTGACCTGTGGATTTCTAAAACTTGAGTTTGAAATTTGAGAAGAGTTCCCACTGATTTTTGTAGACTTCTTAATAGAATATTTTGTTTCTGACAAAGCTTACTTGAGAAAGACTCCCTCATTTGAAACTGAAGAAATACCCACTGGCTTACTTGCTGCGTATCAGATGAGATGAAGAGAGAAACAACCAACCCACTAGTAAGAAATGGACCTACTGAAATGTGGAAAACCAAAAATGGGTAATAACTTTTGAATTTCCAGTTTTCTGAACTGCACTTGCTAAGTGGCATCAGAATTGTGTAGAATTTTTCAATGTCTGTTGTTTCTTTTAACCTGAATTTCTTAGAAGTGTTTCATTAGTTTCTGGAATATTACAGAACACAGAGCCATTTTTTCAGTATTTATTTAGACTAATAATGACAGAAAATATCTCAAGCTAATGTACTGAGAAAGTTTCCATCATTTTAATAATTTCTGTAGTTTGCTTTTCCTGTGCTTAAAATTTACAAAGGCAAATGTTTGGCAGAGTGAGGAGAAATGTCTGTTTCTTTCCTGTGCTCGCCATCATCATTTGTTGACTAAGGTGACTGAACCATAAATAGACTGAAGAAAGCCTGTTGTATTTACAACAGGTAAAAAGACTTATGAGTACAGTAGTGTCTTGAACTCAAATAAGGAAAAAGTAGCAGGTTGGGTAAAAATATGAATATCATTCTTATTATGTCAAATATTATATTTTTATTCCTTAAAATCTTATTGATCTGAAGTCATACAAGAAAAGTATACTAGTAAGAATTTTGTTAGTGAGCATTTGAAGCAAAAGTGGTGATTTTCTTATCCCAATTAACAGAATCCCAATTAATCTTTATTTTCATCATGTTTGGTATCCACATATATCTGGATTAAACTGTGGGTTTTTTTAGTGATTTCTTCCCTTCTCAAGTGCTTCTTCTGTTCATTCTGATTTTGTAGTTGTCCTGAAAAAAACAGATTTACTCCCTCTGGTGGTTGAAACCAAGTCTCTGCATTCCAAAGAGAGCCTTTCAGAGATCTCTTCATTCTGGAGAGCAGAAATCATGAATAGTATTTACTAAGTTTAGTGTTACGTCATTATAAAAAACACAGAAATAGTTTTCCGTACTCTCATACTGAGTGTAGTGTCAGTAGTAAGTTGGTATTGCTATCTGAAATCTTTTGAATTTAAAGCAGATTTTAACAGCACTTTTTCAAGAAATAAAAGTAGATCATCAAAATAAAGTAAACACAGATATGGACACAATAGGATTGATATAATTTACAGTGGTGAAAAGTGAAAAAATTGTAAAGGTGGAATTTATATAGGTAGTGTAATAGTGATGATGCTAAGTATGTCACAAAAGTACATGAACAAGATGTTTTATACCTAGTTTGGGATTTTTTTTCAGCTCAAAAACATTATTTGATTTTAAAAGTAAACATCTAAGAGTTTGCCTTTGCCAAGACACTCTTTTGTTATAAAAATGAAGACTTCTGCAATATTTGGATTACAGCTGTGAACCTAAGATGTCTGTCTCCTTTTTTCAAATAGTTGTTCCAAATCCCAAATAACAGACTATGAGAGAGAGACTTTTTGTGATTAATAAATGCAAATAATTATGGTTTGGATCGACATTTTACAAAACCACAACTGTCTTCACATTAATGAGACAAAAATACAAGAAAACACCCTGGAATATTGACATTTCCTTGCTTGTGATTTCATAATACTTTTTGTATATTTTAAGTAATCTCTTTTATTGGAGTGCCTGCCTTATGTAATGTTTTAGTAGTGGAAACCAGGCCATCTGCATGGTAGACAAGGTTGTTCCCTGAAAGACATACTTTGTCTGCAGCAGAAGATAAATTAGATGAAGGCATTTAAAACCTTCACAACCCTTTCATCAAGCTGAGAAAGAACTTCCTCAGTAACTCCTCCTTACTTTTGTAGAGCAGCCCATCTTCTCTGCCTATTGATGGTCATTATCCATTTAACTTTGGGGCTTGCCTGCTACATAATGTCCCCATCAGGTCTATTACCTTTGTTTGTCCCTTTTTGTATTCTGCTGTGCCTGATTCAATTCTGCAGTCTAATAAACCCTTCCTTTCTTTTGCTGTACATCGTCAGATTAGCTCAGTTGGTTAGAGCATGGTGCTAATAATTCCAAGGTCGTGGGTTTGATCCCTGTGTGGACCTTTCACTTCAGAGTTAGGACTTGATGATCCTTGTGGGTCCCTTCCAGCTCAGAATATTATGTGATTCATCCTGTGATTCTCCCATGAACTGTGATTGACTGTTAGGACCATATATTTCCTGTTCATTTTCCCTGCCTTACCCACAGTGTTTTCTCTATGCGTGTTGTCAACACTTCTGCTGCTGGGTATCAGTGATCCAGCAGGTGGACTTCTGAAAAATGGCAAACCAGTGATTTAGTATTATCCTTTCTTTTTATTTCAGTCACTATGCAAATAGGCTAGGTGTTTTATGTGAGCAGAGGAAGCTAGACTCCTGAGTATGCTGCAGTTCAAGGCAACATGGTACAAAGAGGAGCAGAATAGGAAAAATATATAATACAAACAAATGCATCTTTGCTAATAAACATCTACAATTGTTAATTTTGCATAGAATATATAAGAGTTTTATTTCTGAGCTGTAACAGTAAGTAGTATTGTGTTGCCACTTTCTGACTGGCATCTTATTTACTCTGTCATTAGAAAGATTCTTTAAAAGGTATTATCCTTCTGTTGGATTTCTCCCCTCAACCAGAGGAGATTTCAGTGTAGTCCTCCCTTTTTCTGTGCTTGGGATTAACATCATTTTTAGCCCCATATTTGTCAAAGTTCAGGATGTTCCATAAATATTTATTAAAAACTTTGTAATAATAGATGATATTTTTTTATTTCCTGATTGATTTTGTGAAGAAGTTACATGCTAGTTTTTACTAGGCAGTAAAAAGGAGAAAAAAAAACCCCTCTAATTATTGTAGCATCTTGGGAAGCACATACTGCTACAAAAAAACCCCAAAACTAACAAACTGGAAAATACTATTTTCAATGTGTTTTTGCCTAAAAAACAAAGTTGCCAACCGGTCCTTGAAAGATTTGCCCTATATCTTGCCTTCCAAGGGTTTCACTTGGAGCATTGTCTGTCACACCCCTGAAATAGCAAACTTATTTGGGGTCACTGGTTCAGCAAACCTCCAGCCACTGTCTAATTTACCTGGAGTATGATGCCCTGTGATACTTCAGGATGTACCTACTGGCGTGCCCAAATGGTAGCTGTTTTGATACTCTCACTTCAAGGAAAACCTTTTTCGCCTCTCCTCTATCTCTCTGTGTCATCACCTTGAGACTAGAATAGTCATAGCCCCACTACTGGGAATTATTCAGTGGTCGTAAACTCAACATTGTCACCAATGTACCTGCACCCTTCACAGATGGAGAAGAGATGAAAGAAAGGGAAGTTAAAATCCTATGTTCTGGATGTATTCTGTAGCGGTGATGAGGCCAAAGGTCTCTAGAACCCCTCATGGTACCCTTTCAGTCATCCTGAGCAACCTGGGGGACTTTATTCACCGTCTTTTAATGTAGAATGATACCAACACAATTGAAAGCATGTTACCTTTCTCATGTGTATGTAGCATCAATCATTTATATGTGTTTTAAAAAGGGAGAAGAGAGGAATCTGTTGTATCATGTCTACTCCACTGTTTTTCTTAGCATTTCAGGTTATGGTACAAGAATTACATAAGTATGCAAGTACACACACACACATACATCACACATGCTTTCAATTTAATTAATTAATTTTAAGGCTGTATCGAACTGATTAGAAGATAGTGATAAGTTGCTACCTGCTGACTTGGAGAGATTGTACCTACTGAGTTCTGCAACCATTACGTAGTGCTGCCACTAAATCAAATTTGACTTGACACCTTCAATGTGTTCTCACTGACAGTGGTACTGATCTGTGCACAGAAGATCCACTATCAAAAGAATGCTATTTTAAATTCTTCCCTGACATTTTTTCGTGCATGGATTCAATGTGGAGAGCACATTATTGATTAATTGACTAACTTGATGCGATAATTAACACCGATTTATTATCATTATTTAATAGTATCATCAGTATGTTGTAGTCTTTAGAACTGAAAACAAAGTTACATAGAAATTCTCCATTTTTAAATATATGTGCATTTATATTTGTCCTGTTTTTATCTTGCCTGCAGCAGTAGTACCCAGACCTTAGGATATTTATTTTCCTTATACCAAAAAGGCATTTTCTGGAAAGTGAAAATATGCCTGTGTGCTGATGGGTGTAGGGAACGTGTATGTAAGAGTTCTCCTAGGTGAAATATAAATAAAGTAACTCAGAAAGCCAAATAAAACTCAGCTTGGATTTCTTGATAACAGATCATCCCAGGTTTGAGGTTAAAAGTGTTTTCACGTTCTGATGTGATTTATTGGCTGTATTTGCCTTTATTTCTATGACAAAAGTGGTTGGCCTGATATTTGCGTGAACTCTGGCAGGATTATAAGTGGAACTTTTGCTTGTGTACTCAGTATACAAGAAACAGTGATAACAAATTCAATGGCATTTATGTTTGTGTTTGTTATGACTGTTTGACTCAAAAGTCTATTTTGAGAGAAGGAATCTGATTTTAGTAAATCAATATAATAAAGCCTTTGATTTTTTACAAAAACCAGCTAGCTGTAACTTCAGTATTGGTATTTCCAGGCCTCTCACTGATATTTTAGAAGTTTGTGGTTGTTTGAGCTTCCTTTCCAGGCCCTGGGGAAATAAGAGTATGGTAAATCAAAGCCCAGATCACTGTTTGCATTTATTTTACTTCTCATTATGCCATGTATGCAAACACTTAAAAGAAATAGAGAAAAGGTATAATCATGATAAGATCCTTTTTACAGAACAAAGGGGAATACATTTCTAGTTTAATTTATTACACTTCTCCTTAGTACTATAAACTTGAGTGGCTCATGAAATTTGACAGTTCCCTTACACTTCTAATTCAGTGATAGTACTTTTTAAAATAATTACTACCTCTTGAGGGATAATCCCAGAAAATAACTGGAAAGCATTTTTTCTGATCTGAAATGTGTCTTAATTTCTTGTCCTTTCCAAATGAGGAAGTTAAAAAGTACAAACTGCAGTTGAGTACTTAACTGCCATAAAAAGTCATCGTGTTACCTTTGAAATAAATTTTCCATTTGCATTTACTGTTTTCTTTCTGCTTTCCTTGCCTGTGACAACCAAAATCCAGTGTATGATTGAGGATATATAATGAATCAAAATATTTAATAACATTCAGTGAAATCTAAGTGACAATTTTTTCATCTTGATGCACTCTATAGCGTATTGTGAGAGTGGAGGAAAAACCTCTGCTGATTTTAAGTATTGCAGAAAAAGTTTTGTAAGTATCATCTTAAATCTGGATGCTTTTTCCCTGTGCTAAAATGAGATGCTCTCAAGGCTGATTTCTTTCATCCCTGTTCTCTTGAGAGAGGCTCTGCATCAAGCTTCTCAGGTGGCATAAGGAAGGTTTGCATATATTGAAGTTAACAGAGGGATGACAGATTATGCCAGCTGAGAATTGAGGTACAAGATTCTAGCTACCAGAGCTGAAATGATAAAAGCATCCCATGGGAGGTAACCTAACCTTTCACAGTTTATTGATCATCTGACTTGTACTTCTGATGTCACTAGTTATTCTTACGATTTCAGCTTCTCTCTTGTGCCGTCTGCCACGCAGGTCTTGCTGTGGCACAGCTTCCCCCAGAAAGCTACCAGACACCTTTCCTCTGGGGAACAGGCTCCAGATTAGGACATTTTCTGCAGTCTTGAACACTGAACAATTGCTGTAGCAGTTTTTCATCCAGTCTTCGTCCTCTTTAGTCATGGCTATTCAAAACCACTTTGCTCGCTTAATTTCCCAGCATCCTCACAACGGACACATAGCTCCTCTGTTAGCTCTTTATTAACACTGTGGCCTCACTGCCACCTTTATCAGTGTGCCAGGGCTGCTCTTAGATTTCAGAGTGAACAGTGCCCCTCTGATGCTGCTTATCAGTGCAGAAAGCTCAGAAATTTTGACTCCTTTCCCTGATGTTCATCCTGTGCTCGTGTCTTATTGCGTGGCCAGTCCTTTCCTGTCCCATCTCCTGCCAGTTACTTGGTGTCTCACATGACTGCCAAAGTTTCGCTCTTACCCTCTGTTTCTTAATCCTGCAACTTCCAGCCTGCTATGGTATTTCATTTTTTCAGTATTTTCAAAGATTTTTTTCAATCTGTTTCAAAGACAATTACAGTGAATGAGTTGGCACATAAACCTGGTTAAAAAATTCTAGGTTTAAACTGACGAGTAAATTTAAAGGATTATCTTCATTGATTATCTTTATTCCCACAATTTAGAGCTCTTTTCTATAAGTTCTTTAGAGCTCTGATTATGTCATGACTGACTTATGGCTAATCCTGCAAAAAGGAAGAGTTTTCACTTTCTTTGAAAGAAGAGGCCAAATGGAGGCAGTTTCTTTTGCACTAAAATTTGCAAAATTTTTCTGGTTTTTCATTTTATGAAAAGCATATGAAATCTATGAGAAGTACTGTACAAGTTAATAATGACTTTAGGTGGACTCTGTTTTGTAGAGCAAAGTTGGAAAGAGTATAAACAGCTCTCTCATTCTCTCTTTTCTTTGTAATACTTCACCACGATGATGTCTGGGGTAAGGTATGGCCATTTCTAGGCAGAGTGGTTCTTCTAGGTTTTTCTTGGGTTTTGTGTGTTTTCAGGAATATGTTTTTATTGCCTATTACTGAAATTGCTAGTTGGAGGAGCTTGTGACATGTAGTTCTAATTTAGCATTCTGACTTTTGTAGTACTTCTTGTTCACTTCATAAAACTTAACTTCTTCTCCAGTAAAATTCTGCCTTGGATAACCAAGGCAGGAGAAGGAGCTCACCAGCCCTGTTTCTCTGTCCAGCCTTCCTTACTGTCCCAGCCCAACAGCATAACTGAGACATTCCTTTGGGAAAAGGTTAACTTCGATTCCTGCAGTCCCAGCAATTTCACACAGTTCCTCTTCTGCAACAATCATAAATGTACTTGACAAGATGGTCTGATAAGGAAGTCTACTAGGATTCTTCTTCATTGCATCTCAAATCAGGAATGATGACTGTTCAGCTGATGGCAGCGTTGCTTGTTTAGGTTCCTGCTTTTAAAGATGGCATAAATGTCTGCCAAGAAAGGTAACTGCCAACAAAAAAAGAAGACTGCCCCTCTTAGGAGATGGTAAGAAAGCGGACTGCTTTATTTTCTGATATTTTCCTTTAGCATTTCTGATTTGGAAGATCTGTGTTTCTAATACATCAGGAATTGAAACCAGTCACCAGAAAAAAAGCTTGAACTGCCATTTCTTAGTGGAAGACTTAACAGTTGTTCAGTGTTCCCATTTTAAGGAATAGTTTCAAAAAGCAAAGCCTGAGGGTTAAAACAAGCTCTTTTACCTCTTTTTACATATGATCCAAGAATCTAAGTCACTCAGCAAACATACCATTCTGCAAGTGTCTTATTTTCTTTCCACAGAATTTCAAAAGCCCTGTGGGAAGTGCCATTTATGGAATATAATTGATATGGATGCTCTTCTGAGACTATTTTTGTTGTTATGTTTCAAGATAAAAGCAATCGAGTATTTATAGGAAAAATAAATACATATGCCTTTTGCAATGTGTTGTAGCTGAAAATTAAATATTTTTCTACTCAAATTTTGGCATATTTCCTGGAATCACTGAGCTTTCAGTAACATTTTTAGTTAATATTCTGCAGCCTACTGTTGTATTCACTGCAGCTGACGTGAGCTCAGAGAGTTTGTCTTTATTTAACCTTCGAGAGGAATCCCAGGCTTGCTCTGTAGTCAGCAGAGCTGTTGGGAACGATCTGCTCTGGACCACAGTGGAAAGAGTATGGACAGGGTCCCACTCTGAATCATGTCCACTACAACCTTACTCCACTGGTGATACTGAAAATCCTGCAAAACAAGTGAAGTGAAGTTAGTCTTTGTCAAACTGATTAATATTTTCTGTCATTGTCCATCCCTTTCCTTCTCTGTGTAATACCTCGATGAATCCTGTTGCTTAAGTCCTTCATCGCGCTGATTCTCGTGATATTTGAAGTTGAGGGCACTGATTAGGACAATTTTTTTACCTGTAAAATACATATATCTGTGTAGAGGGTGTGAAAAAACATATAAAACTCCAATGAGAGTAAACATTCTGTATCACCTTTGCTCTCTGGAGACAATTGCATTGGGAGGGGCAGGGAGGAAGATACTTCAGCTAAAAGTCAGAGCTTTTAAAGCTGCTGATTCTGATTCTCTGCTCCATTACACATTTTTCACACTGATGTACTTTCACAGGTCTGCTTCATCTCATTCTTGTTAGCTACTAACAAGTAAGAAGAATCTAAATGACTTTTGGCATTAGGACAGAGGAACAGAGAACAGCAAACCTTTCAGTTTGATTGGTAATCTTACAGTTACTTGTTTATAATAATTTAACTGATGAGGTTGACTAATACCCAGCTAATTATTACTAAGTACAGTTTTAAGATAGTAATTACCCTCAAAAGTTAGTATTTCCTATGTTAGCCTTTAGTATTGGAGGTAACCTTAATGTTAGCAATATTTGTGCCAGGAAATAATTCCTTGCCTTTATTTACCAGTAAATAATGGCACTGAAATTACATGAAATATTATGTATTGATTTCTCTGGATTCAAGTCTCTATAACTACCTTATGTCATTAGTGTTTGTTTTCCCCCCACATGAAGGAACAAGGTTAAGGCCAACTTGATGAAGTAGCACCACTCCAGTTGGTTAAGGCCAGCTTGATGAAGTAGCACCACTCCAGTGCTAGATTAATTATTTGAGTGTGTGAAAATTCTTGAAAATGTGTAGCTTATCAAACTGAACCTGGTTTCAGTTGTAGATTTTACTAATAGTGGAAGGAAATTTCCATTGTTAGAAAAATCTGGAGGCCTCCTCTCATACTGGTTTCTCTGAAAATGAAGAAGTGGGATGCTGGTCCATGATAGAATGTATAATCAGCCTGAATCACAGTGAAGATATGTAGGGGTTGATTTACAGCCAGTATCTGCAAAGTGAGCTGCAGGGCTTAGTTTGCAAACACTATTGTGAACCAAACCCTGCGGGGTTCAGTTTGCAAACACTATTGAGAACCAGACCTTGCAGGGCTTGCCAAGCACCAGTTACTGCTACTGCTCCTAGCAAGGCTTATTATCCTGTCACAGAAGATGTAAGAAAATCCATCTCTCCCCTTTAAACTTGATAAACCTTTGTCACCTACAATGCAATTAATGTTAAAAATAGAAGAGTGCTGATGATAAGATTGTGACTTGCAGGCAATGAACCATTGTCCAAGTACAGGAGACTTATCTGGAGGGCCAGTCAGCCTACACCGTTTGCTGTCAGTTTGCTGATTGCCATTTCTCTCCGGGTTTGATGAAATATTCATGTCTTTGCTCTGCTCTCTGCAAGCACTATTGATTTCTTGTATAAACGCAGCTATATTTAGTCTAGACAAATGGAATGTGGATTGCTGCTGAATAAATGGGATGAAAGGCTGGGGGTTTGCCTGTATGTCTCTCTTGGTCGGTAGCAATTATTTATAATCAAGAGTAGTTTTTGTAAGTTAAAGGTGATTTTTTATAATTTGTTTCAGAACAAAAGTAAGCACTTAGACACAATCATTCTATTGGGATAGAGGGTTAAGAAGGCGAGTTACACTCTGAGGTTTACAATCATAGTTATTAGGATTTTTTTTTAAAAAGGGGGCCAGAAAATTGTATATTTTCAGAATTTTGAGAAGAAAAAAGTATGATCAGTAGAAGGGATTCAATACCTTTTCTTTTTATAAATTCTTTTACTAGTAGATTTGATAATTCAGTTAGAATTCAGTTCTTTGCATTTGCTGCAGTTTCAACTTTTACAGCTTCAATTTTGCTGCTTCTGCTTGCTAAAATATTTCTGTTTCATTTGGTTTTCTCCTTGAAAACAAGTACAGATGAAGCAGAGAAAAAGGAGAAAATATGTTTTAAATCTTGTTCCACAGTCATTTCCGACAACATGTTTGTTTTCAATTAATAATCTTATTTTCCAGTGAAGATAGGGGAGGAAGAGAAACTGGAGAGAATGTGTTTGTGTTCCACTGTCCTCTCGTGGATGGAATCAGAACTGCTGAGCTTTAGGAGAGACCTTCAGCTGCTATTTATTTTTCTCTTGTAGAAATGGTACTTGCTAGTTTTTTTGTTCTTCTGCAACAGGTAAAATTACATTCAGTCACTTAATGTGAAAACCAAAGCTTTACAAGTATTGTAGTGAAAATTATCAAATCTCTCTCCCTTGCACTGCTTTTTAGTCCCTTCTATTTAAATTAGGAGATAGAAAAATAAGAATTCTTCATTAAGTACTTTAATGCTGGATTAACAACACATAACACAGCTACAAAAAGTTGGAATAATTCAAGATGTTTTCGTTTTCTTACAAGCCACATATAGTGTATTGTGTCTAATCCACTTCAAGCATGGTGGTCATTTTTCCAAAAGCTGTATTAAAACTTGTTTTGTGTGTGAAATTATTTTCCTGTAATGTTATATGTGTCATTCCTCTGTTTGCCAGTGTGTTTTTATGCAGTAGGTATGTGTAACACCAGCCTTAAAAAATCTACACAGTAGTTTTGAAAAATGTCTTGCAATACAGTGAGAATGGCAATGCCTTCATCTTATGCTGAGGAAGTGCCCTGAGTGTTTATTGTGTAGTATTAATAGTGCCTAGGAGATTCTAATGAAGTATGACTCCACTGGGCTATGACATGGTTTTAGAACAGGATTGCTGATTAGTCTGTTTAGCAGAATATATCTGTGAGTATTTTAACAAGGAATGGAAAGAAAGTGCTAAATAAGTTGTAAAATCTCCAGTCGCTGGTAGGAATGCCTAAAGTTTGCATACAGCAGAGGTTGCATTAATGTTTTAAAAGGCCTGTATATTGAATCAGTCTTTGAGTGAAATTGGTCTTTTTCCTGGTAGGAATGATCTCTATTCTCCTTCTCCAGTTATATTTTATATATATGTTTTGTTTTTTTCTTCCCCCAGTGGATGTAAAGTCAGAGGTTCCCGTGGGGTTAGAGCCTATCTCACCATTAGACTTGCGAACTGATCTCAGGATGATGGTTCCCATGGTGGACCCAATTATGCGTGAAAAGCAGCTACAGCAGGAACTACTCCTGATCCAACAGCAGCAGCAAATTCAGAAACAACTGCTGATTGCAGAGTTTCAGAAGCAGCATGAAAACCTGACCCGCCAGCATCAGGCCCAGCTCCAGGAGCACATAAAGGTAGCAACATTTTTCATTTATCCCTCACTTTATCTGCAAACTGAATATCCTTAGGCAGACATGAAAAGGGAACATGCCTGAAAGGTTTGCTGTGACTGAGAGGTAGTGTGAGTGCTTCTTTCTCTGTACTGGGGTGATAAACGCCTTTTCAAGCCAAACTCCTAGCACCTATCAGTGACTTGCTCGCAGCAGACTGAGGCAGTATTATGAGGATCATCAAGCTCATGAAGCTACCACAATCACAAAAAATCAAACTATCTATTTTACAACCTGAATTTTCAGCCAGACTTCAATATGTCAAGTCTTTTCAATATGTGCACTTTTTAGTATATTAAAGACTTTTTGAGGGCTACTCAAAAAGTGAGTTTGTGACAAAAAATCAAATATAGGGAAGTGCATTGTATTTGCATTTGGAAAATGGAGACAGGCCCTGAAAGTGTCATGTTTTCACTCTTCTCTGATCTGCCTCATTGAATATAAAAAGGAAATGATTTATGGGATTACGTGCACTATGGTGGGCTTACTATAATGGATTTTGACTGGGAATTTATGATCTTGCCTTTCTTTTCATTTTTCCTTGTTATCTACTTGCCATTATGCTGCTGTGCTAAGCTTCCACCGTGTGGGGCAGCCAGAGCTGGGTGATGCACAGGCAAAAAACACTGCGCAGTTTCCAGGCATCTTTACTGAAAGAGAGAGAAGTGAAACCAGAGCAGCAGGCTGCTTCCTGACATTAGAGTTCATTTTAGTGACAGCCATGTCACTATCCCGCATAATGCAGCATATCCAGCATAGTGCACTAACCCTGCTTAAAAGACTGGGGAAAATCAGTTAAGAGATGAAAAGAAGTGTAAGCACAAAAGCAAGCACCAATCCACAGATACTCAAGGGGGTTGTTTTAACCAGGACTGACCTAGAAAACAGTGCAAACTGCACTTTCTCATGTCTTTTTGTTCTGTGCAAGTTACAACAGGAACTCCTAGCCATTAAACAACAGCAAGAACTCCTTGAAAAAGAGCAGAAACTGGAGCAGCAAAGGCAAGAGCAGGAACTGGAGAGGCATCGCAGGGAGCAACAGCTTCCTCCCCTCCGAGGCAAAGAAAGAGGACGAGAAAGTAAGAACCAATGTACCATGAATCCTAATAAGAAATTAATCTATTCCCCTTTGCATTCTCCCAGCCAAAATGGACTATGAACAGGAACCTGAGGGAAGCCTATTACTGTGTGAAATACGCAGCTTGACAAGTCGAGGCTGTGCTTGGAGAAGGGCAGGGCCACCCACTGCACCCACAGAAACACATTTCTGTTTTGTGTGCAGACTTGGAGGACCAACAAAAAGCACAGTTTGACAGACCTGTGTATATGCTTCTCAAGAATCTAGCTCTTCTTATAAAAAATGAGGGAATTTGAAAGCCCAAAGCTTCATGCGAGAACTGTTTTCTGAAGAGCTTATTTCTCAATACAGAAAGCATTACAAAAGAGCAAAAAATCAATTTGTTTGCTGATTAACTTATTTGAGCATTGTGTCAAGATTGAAAATACAATGAAATATTTAATGATTTGAATGAGACTTCTGAATACTTTTGCTAGTACTTGTACTTTTTCAAACTGCTTGGCTTTGTTCTTGATGCCATTTCATGAGGCCCAACTGAGAGCTATTTGTAGCTCATATATAGTTTTAAGGAAAAAAGCCAGCTATAAAGGGTTGGTGGGATTTGATGCTCACTAGAGGGAGACAGATACAAATAGTTCTCCTTAGTGAGGCCAGTCTAAAAATCAGGTTGAAGTACAGTGTGAAGGTATTCAAAATGAAGCTCCCACAAACAGATACTGTCACTTGCCCTAAATGAGCACAAGAACTAACTGATAAAGACCAAAGCAGAAAGGAACTGTACATTGTGAGCCTGCTTTTTTTTCTTGGGAGAAATTTATCAGTTCAACAGTTATAAGATGTCCATGGTTCTTCCAGTACTTTGATGAACAATGAGCCCATAAAACATCACCAGAATATTGACCCAGAAGTGTGAGAGTGGTAGAAACTGCAGGAACAAAAGGTTCCTCTTAAGTGGTACAAAAAATCAGACTCGCCATAAACAGTTGGGCTTTATTAGTGCTCCTGCCAGAGGAAGAGTGGAGATGTGAACTCAATGGTTCCTTTCTCAGTTTGACTTGCTGGTCAGTATGTAGCAGCCAGCCGAGCAGCTTGTGACACCTCTGGGCCCAACCCCGGTGTTGGTTGTTGCTGATGTTCTACTTAATGAGTAGAGAAAAGAAGGAAGGTTCAGGGAAGGGATTTGGGGTGTGAAGCCTGGGGGTAGTAGAGGTATTTTATGGGAACTGGGTCACAGGGGGACATGCGCACCAGCTAGCTGCAGTGTATTAGGGTTGGGTTACCAAATATATGGAGTATCAAGTATGCCTTACTGCTGCTACTTTCAAAGAAATGGGTTTTCTTCCCCTCCTTTTTTTTTTCTTTTTTTTGTCACTGATTGTGGAAAACTAAAAGATTTTTCTTTTTCATACTTTTTTTTTAAAATGAAGAGTATTATGACTGTGAGTAAAGAAGCATGTCCTGTGCTGCAAGTAGGAGTTGGAAGTTTAACCTTACATTGACATGCTCTACTTCTTGTTCTGTATTGAGCTAGCCACCAAGAGAGGTCAAAATGCACTATCTTCTTTTTTCCAGACATTATGGGTACAGGCTCTTAAGGGGCTTCAGTAAAAAGTCTCACTGCTGACTCTTTCTACAGTGTTCTGTTCATAATCAAGACAGTTTTTAGAGGGCAGTTTGCTGTGTTGTTACTATTACTTTACAAAAAGAAAAAAACATTCTTTACTGCAAACTCAAAGTGACCTTTTGTCACTGTCTTTTTAGTTCTATCCTTGGTTTAGTATTTGGGAATTATTAGGAAATAATTTAAATTCTTTAGGTACATCTGGCCCTGGATAAATGGCCTCCTCTACTGTTGAAATATTCCTTATGACTTCACTGGAGTTTGGGATTATGGCCAATTTAAGGCTTCAACAGACAAACATATAATCCAAATGTTATCTCATTTTGACTGATTTCCACCACTATTTTTTATGGTATACAACACTTCCAGCAACAAGACACAGGCTCTGTTTAGGGTTTTGTTTTCTTTAAAAAAGTAATTTTTTTCGAGATAAAATACATTTAATTCTGTATGTCTCAGGGGCAGTGGCCAGTACAGAAGTGAAGCAGAAACTTCAGGAGTTCCTGTTGAGTAAATCAGCAACAAAAGACTCTCCGGCAAATGGGAAGAATCATTCCATGAATCGCCACCCCAAGCTCTGGTACACGTATGTTCAGTATGAAGCTGCTTCCTTGCTTTGTTGAGATATCAGTTAAAACTTACCAGAATGCTTTTGCAGCAGGGTTATTGAGCCTCTGTCTCCAGAGCAAGACAGGAGTTTAACCAAAAAATCAGCAAAAAGCCGTAAGTGTTGTATTTCTGGTTAAACTGAGCACTCAGTGTTCAGTGATGAGAAGAGAGCTACACAGAACAAGATTCCTTTTTTTTCAACTGCTTCATCTTTTGATACTATCACAAATACCTGTAATTTTTCCAAGTATCTTCAAATTGTACAGTTAGAACAACTTTGTGCTTGACTTACTTGGATTTGGAATCAATCACAAAACTTATTTCTTCTTGAAGAGATGCTGCTTTGATTCCAGTACCTTGAATGGCATAAGTAACTCAACGGGATTTTGAGAAAGATAGTGGTCATTTAATTTTTCTTATTCTGATAGATTTTAGTGTCTGAAACCGCATATTCTTTTGATGCCTTGGCCTTGATAAGAATCTGCTTAGACCTTCAGGCAAGTGATTCGGTTGTCCTGCAGTGGGCCTATTAACGTGTTAGAGTTTACAGTTTTGCAGTTTTTATTTCCCCCCCCCTTTTTTTTTTAACTTATTAGTTCCTTTTTGACTGCCCTATTGCAACAGACACATATGTCAATCCTACAAAATGAACTCTGGCTACATTTCTGAAAGGCTTCAATGTTATGCCTAAACTGACCTTCAATAGGACAAATGGAAGTGCATATGTTATACTAGATTTTCATCTTGTGTTTGTTCTTTTTGAAAAGGATTACTGAAGGCCTGCCCATGGAGTTTCCACTCTGAGCACTGTGGTATCATGATTTAATGTATTGTTACATGGTTTTTGGTGCAGATACAATGCTTACTTAATTTTTTTCTTCCACATAATGTGTAAAATTCTCTTGAATATGTAAGTTTTCTGGACTAATAATCTGAGCTTCATTCTGAGTCTTCAGATGAGTGGGAACGAGGAGCTTTGCAGAGCATGTCTTCAGCTAAACTGCGGAAAGTAGTCCTTCCTCTCATGGTAGTGCCCCTTTTGACAGAGATATGGTATTAACTACACTGTGTTAGAAAGACAGGGAGAGTCTGTAAAAGGCCAAGTAAAATTATGTTTTGATAAACAAAAGTTTGAAAGTTTCCGTCCTGTCCCTCTCTCTCCAACTCTAAATAAAAAAATTAACCAAAAAACCAAAAACCAAAAAACCAACCAAACAGAAAAACCTACCAACCCCTGTGTCTGAGCAAACTATGCAATTTCTATGCATATCACCTACAATTTCTATTTGTACGTGATAAACAAGACTTAAATGGCTTTTGCTGTGTGTCAGCTGATTCATATTAAAATGCAACCATCTGAAGTGGTCAGTTCCCCAGACTGGTGACAGATCCTGTCTGTAGGTCAACATGACTCTTATCTTATGTGACTTTTATAATGAGTGCAAAAAGTGCATTCTTGGGAATCCCAAGGAGTTCCATAACTTACTGTAAGAGTGAAATTGGTTACATGAGCCTGTGGTTTGTGCACACTTACACGAACAAGAACATAAACACAGCTGAGACATATGTACAACATGTGTAGATAGTTACTGCTGGTCACCTCAGTGACTGCTAATTTGTGACCTCTCTGTGTCTGCTGCAGGGCTGCCCACCATACCTCACTGGATCAAAGCTCTCCACCCCTGAGCGGGGCCTCACCACCATACAAATACACTTTACCAGGAGCACAGGATGCCAAGGATGATTTTCCACTTCGTAAAACGGGTGAGTTAGTGTAGTTTATTCGAACCCCTTGCCCAGCAGTTCTCCCACCCTTTATTTCAAACAGTCTGTCCATCAGCAAGGCATATTCCACAAATGCTATTCAGGATGATACTATGGGTAAGTTCAGAGATCCTGGCTGCATCTTTACAAGGTCACACTGGCCACATGGTATCAAGAGTCAGTGTTTCTCAGTGCTAACAGCTAGTGCAAGCTTCAGTCCTGATAAATTCAGTTTCTAAACAGACTACAATTTCAGGGACTTATATTTTCTTTGTCTCAGTATTACTTCTGGCTTTAGCAACTCTCTCTGTCTTGCATGGTAGATACAGTATCTATCTCCAGACAGTTTTCTGCCATTAGACAGTGTTTTTTCAGGGCATTTTCAGGGCAAATCATGGAAAGAAGAGGAATCGGATTAATATTATATTTTGTGTCATTGGTTGTCAAAGTTTGTATACATATGTGCATATACACACATTTGCATGTCTTCTTATGCAAAGGAATGTGTAATATTTTACAATGTTCTTTTGAAGGTTTTTAAATATTTTAGAAGATTAAGCAATTAAATGTTTTGTATTGACAGCAGGTGAACTGTAGACTTGATGTTTTTGCACCATAAAAAAAGCTAGAAGGATGGCAGTGGAGTCCATGAGGCTGTTGCCTCAGGTCCTTGGTGCAGTGACTGGTATCCAGGAATGCAGAGAGACACTCAGAGGAGGGAGGGGGAAAGGAAAAGAAAACATTAGATCGCTTATTGCATGGGTCTGCTGTTGAGTGATATAGTTACATTCAGAGAGAAAGTCTGACCCCCTACTGTGCTAACAGCCTTTGAATGTGATTTAGCCACTGAGAGATTGAAAACTAACTGCAAACTGGTACCGACTTGAAAAGAAGTGGCATTTGGAACCAGCATACATTCAGAAAGAAAATCCAATCTGTATCTAATATTTTGGGGCAGACTCTCTAAGCTCATATTATTTCCCCAAATATTTTCAAAGGAATGAAAGCATGAAAAGCAAAATGCTAATTTATTCTAGCTGAATTACCCTTTGTACAATATGGTGGCAATATAACAAGATTCTATAAAGTCTTGTTTGGGCTGTTCATCACAATAAGCCCTTATGTGGTTCTCTTCTTAATACCACTGTACAACGTATGTTTTCTGTGCCAATAGACTATACATTTTCATGTTTTTAAACAAAAGTGTATCTACATCTTCTAAATGCTGTGAATTCATCTACATGTTTTTAAATGCAAGCTTTTTCTTCCATGTGTATATATCTTAAATGTTATGATAGATATTTATGATGTGTCAGACTGTTGATCTGTAAAACAAAACATTTTCAAACATTGTAACAGTAAAGTTCTCGTGCAGCTGCTAATACTTTTATATCTCTGTGGGGGTTTCAAAATATTCCTTAATTCAATTCCCATTGTCTGCATAAGAGGACTATAATATAATTAAATCCAGATGTTTTCTATATGTTATTCCAAATATTTGGGCATGCAGTGCATTGGTTCCAAAACGGAACAAAGGACATGATGACCCTCTGAAAAGATATCTACAGAATAAATAGACAAATACTAATATAATCATTAGTATAGCCGTTTCTATGACATTTACATAGCAATTCTGATAAGCAAATATAAATGAAGTATACAGCATGTTGTATGTTACCAGTGGAGGATATTTGATAGCTCTCCACATCCATGAAAATAGCAACTGTTAAATATCCTGTTTACACATCCAGTCTCTCTGTGTACTGGAGTTGTTTCATTCCAGCCTTCAGCAACATCCCCACAAAGGTTTCAATGATTGTTCATCAGGTTGAGAGTAAAAGCAACAGGAACCAGATCAACACAAGTCAAATGACCCTAAACTGATCTGGGTGGTTATAGGGCCATCCTCCAGGCAGAGGGGACATTGTGGAGCCTCTGTCATCCTCATGGGACCTTACCAGACAAAGATGTCCCATGAACACTCGTGTATATGGACAGGCTGTAAGCCTCAGAAATCTGACCTTTGCCATGAGGGGTGAACCTCTTTTCCTTCCCTTTAGGCTATGAATGCTTATTGCCACTGGCTCCTGGTAAACCCTCTGTGGTGCTGAACCTGCGTGAAGTCAGCAATTCATATGAAGGCAGACTTCACATTCCTTTCAGTCTCAAGAAAGGAATACCTGTTGTGGGGTTTAATCACAACTTTGTTTTGCTTTTTATTTTTTTTTTCAATATTTAAAGTATAAAATACAGAGGTATCTTCCTCTTCTCCAACTTTAATATTATGCTCTGGAAAATAATTCTGATTGAATTAGCTACTCTGAGATCAGATTTAATGGGCAGCAAAGCTGAATGATGCTCTCCTGAGATCCTAATGTGTTTTTCAGTACTAAGGGAACACCAAGTGTCACACAGGCATTGTAAATCATGAGTCTTGCTTGCTTGCTTTCTTGTTCAGCAGTCCATTTAATCTTTGCTTAATTAGTCCTTAAGTGGCATCTCCTTATTAATCTTTTAAAAATTAATTCTGAGAGTATAGTAAAGAGGAAAATATTCTCTGCAGCTTTTAATCTTCTGGCATCTAAATAATGAGATGCGTAGGTAACTAGGGAAAGACTTAAGTCTTGCTCTTTCTATGTTTACAGATAAGTACCAGCGTTAACATCCTAGTGCAGTGACTATGGTTACTCAACAACTCTCAGCCTTGTGGTTTGTTCCTTTCTGTACAAGATACAGCAGAAGTTGTCAGCAGTGGGCTTCACACAGTTTAGCTGCACGGAGGATTGGGATTGTCCTAAGGGCTAGAGGCCAGGATATGCAACTCTTTGCACAGCTGCATTCAGATGCTCAGATGACAGACTTTGAAAAAAGCAGAGCAAGGGGAGCTATTGCTTCATTGGAGACATAAATATACCATGAGGAGAAGCTACACATCTGTAGCTAAGAGCAGAATTTAGTCTAAACAGCATAAGATCAAAATCTAAAAATCAAAAAAAAAAACTTCCACCATCGATACCAGTCATAGATGTGTTTTCTACAAAGGACCCAAAAGCCTGAACAGCACATGGCTCATTAACTTTCAATGAGACTAATGCATCTAAATTACCCAGAGAGGTTTGAAAATTCCTCCCTATTACTGAACATTTTTGAAATTCATACTGACTGTTATAAGAGCTCTGATGGGAGCTGTGCACTTTTGAAGACCTGATCATTTAATATGGAGAACTTTTGATTGCTGAGGTCCTTCATTCTATGTCTATCTGTCCAGGAAAATATTACCTGCTTTATGAGATTACGGTAAAACTAACAAAAATATAGCGAACAACATGGGTTTGGCAAGATAGAGGATCTTTTGAAAGTATTTTTTTTGTATTTTTTTTTCACTTTGTTGAAATAAATGCAGAAGTTCTGGGAAATGACCCTAACATTTGCATTTTCTTCAGTCTTTAAAATTTCACTTTTTGTGTGCAAGTGTTGATACAAACCAGAAAAAGCTAGTAAGTTCCAATAAAGTTTAGCTCTCTTGCCAAAGCTGCATACTTTAAAAAATGTTGCTGTAGGTGGAATTTCTGCATTTTGTTTCATGTTTTGGCTTTTGTTGGAAGAAATTCCTGGGGACATCATCATATCAAGTATGAACTGTTTTTTCTTTCCTGAGTTTAGCACAATCATGGCAGAACTGGAATGTCAATCAGTATTTCTATTTATTTTGGGTTTGTGCCAGTTGAATCTTTCCTTGCAGATGGAGTTCTAAGCTTTTGACTTGCATTTTGCTTAGGGATCTGAAGATCTCTCACAATAGTACAATTTGAGAAGATGTTTGTAGCTCACTTTCCAAAAATTGGAAGCACGCTCAATGGAAACATAGCATGGGGTTATTTAAATAGCAAATAGTACAAGGTTCTTGCTTGGACAGGAGAAATTGTGTAATTTCATACAGGAAAAAAAGAGGAGATGAAGGATTGTTTAATACTGTGATGAAAGAGAGGAAGAGGGCTGTGCTGCACAGCCATGAAGATCACTCTGTAAAAACCATATTAAGTTAACCTGATTAGGCAGTAGAATAACAGTGTAGCTCTTGTGTAATGAGAGTGAAAGATTCCTGAATGAGAACTCAGCAGATGTAATTTTTTAAGAAAAGAAATTAATTAGAATATTTCCTTACAATTCTTTCTGCACTTATTGACTCAGTAATTTACTGGAGCAGTTGAAACGGATAAGAAAAACATTTTTTGTGTGAAAGTTTTTCTTTCTCCCTTACCCTTTTGTGCCACGAAATTTTATTTCTGTTTGCATTTTCTAGGAAAACACTATTCTGTGAAGTAACAGTATATGAAAAAGCTGGATTTCTTTTGGTCTTCATTTTAAAAAAATGTCTTAGAGTATTCCAAACCCTCAATTACCATGTCTACCAGAATGAAGAAGTCAAGCTCAGTGGAGAGAAGTGTTATTTTTCTCTGAGTTTGTGAGTGAGCACAATAAATGGGAGAGGCACTTTGTTTATTGAAGCAGGGAAACCAGACAAACATGTTATGATTCTCCTAATTTTATCTTATTTTTCAGGATGCTAAGCATTTCTGCCTCTCAGAGTCCTTGTTTTCCTGGGTTAGTTAGTCTCAACAAATTTGGACTAGGTAATGTGCCCAAAAGAAATCATCAGTGCTTATCAAAATGAGAAGGGATACAGAAGGTATCCTGATCTTGACTCCTTTTCCCGTTAACCAACAGACATTTTTAGCCTTCCCAAATTCATTGTCAATAATTTGAGAGGATGTGATTAGTAGTAAGAGGTTTTAGAAGAAGAAACTTTCACTTGAAATTGAGGAGCGAATCTGAAGCAAACTATTGTTAACAGCTTTCAGATTCACATAATGAACAGACAAAACAGCATTCAGTCCATGGGAGCCAGCAGCTCCAAGGAAATGTAATATGGTTGTAGCTACTGTGCTGGGCTGCAGTCATCTGGGCCTGTCAGAGCTCTGCAGCCTCCTAAGCTGGGGCTGAGGAGGGATGTCCTGTTATTCTGATTTAACTCAAGTTAGAGGAGAAATTTTTTGAGATAGATAGCTTAAAACTAAACAATAATGAATGCTAGGGTAGGCTTAAATGACATTGTCAGAGAGAAAAGAACTTGTGTAGGTATGCTTTGGTATCATGTAAGCTTCCAGGGCCTGCACCAGGGTTTAATAGGAATCCTCACCAGAATCACTCCCATGAAGACCATCATAGTCTTCCCATCAGTGCAAGGTTGTTCTTCTATTAACACTTACTTTTAACTGCAGGAAAGCAAGGTTTTTATGTATGGATGATTCTTACTCTTTTCAAGATACACTGTATTTCTGTTTTACCAAAAGTCCCACTACTTGTATATACATCCTATTCTGTCTTGCCAGTAATTACTCTGTTGTGCTAGATACTGAACCTTTTTCATGGCTAGACTAATTATACAGTCTTGGTCAAAATACTATCTTAATTCTTTTACTGTCCAATCCATAACCAAAATGGAATTACAAAGTTCTGCTTCATGTGATTACATAAAGGTTTTCTTACCCAAACTGTATATGTTTTCAAAAATGTTTTATAAATTAGCTTTAGGAAGTACCTTGCATAATTTTTTGATAAGCAGGTAATCAGATACTAGACATCTTTTTGACTTTGGAACCTAAAGAAACAGGTTCAATAAGGAACAGGGAACAGTTCTGAAATGTAAAGCGTTTTAAGAGCATAATGTCCATTGACAATGAAGTTCAGTGATTTTAATGGGCATTTCAAAGCCTATTCCCTCTGGATAAATAAGTTAAAAAATACTGCATATAAAATCGGAGACTCTTTGAAGTCAGTAGAAACTGTCCTGTTTGATTTCAGTAGGACTAGGACTTTTCTTCCGCTGTATTTAGAGCAGGGACAGTTGAAAAGTAAACAAGAACATCTAAAAAATGGCAAAAAGAGGGAAACAGACAGAGAAGGGAAAAGTGGAAATCACATGGTATCAGATCATCCAAAATAGATGATGTTGGTTAGTAAAGATTTCACTTCTCCAAAGTCCTGCGAAACATAGTTTCACTGAAAAATCTATTCAAACCCACAACTCTAATTAAGGGGTTTAGCTGCCAAATAACATGTTCTGGCTAAAGCCAAGTAAGTATTACAGGGCCATTCATGAGCAACGACATAAGCTTTGTACTTTGCTTTTGATTTTCTCATGGGAAAGTAATATAAATGAGAGTGATACCTCCCTGTTGGCTTTAACTGTTAGAAATGCAAAGCATGCTGAAATTGTACATAATTCTCTTCCAAAGGAAAGGAAATAGCATTTCAATGGTTTTCCTCAGTGTCTCGTTGAGTTATGGTGGTGCACAATTATTCCTGTTAAATTACTCTACCAGATGGAAGGTTGCATTGTATATTTAGCTAATTAAGTTGTAGGGGACTGGAATGCTATTCCAGAGCATAAAGAATCTATCTAAAAGTAAACCTGTTTTAATTCAGTATCATTGTGAAGGTGCAGTATGGATGTCCAAAAAAGACTTTAAACACATCCCTCACATCCCTTAACATGGAGAGATAGTTTCAGAAAATGAGCCTTTCCTACAGAAGTTTCACAAACATGTTTTGAATGTCTGAACAACTTTGGAGCCAGTGTTATCTTCATTTATGTTCAGTGAAGCTGAAGTGCCTTCCTACTTTTGAGATAAATTTGGCCTATGATTCTTATCTGCTAGTAAAGCAACATATACTGTGGTTTTGTTGCTTTTGTTTTCTTGGCATCCTGTCCTCTCTGTTGCCTTTGAACAGCTCTAGAGTATGCTTCAGCAATCTAGACCTGCCCAGCTCTCATTTACTGATGACACTGATGGGGGAGAAGTTGATGGTGCTTCATCATGAATTTCTGAAGGTTGATGAAATATTAGATTGTACTTTTTGCCCGCCGTGAATGTGATGTCACTGCTAGATATTTTCCTAGATTAAAATCTGTGGGATTTAATCAACCTATTAACAAATTTTTTCTTGTATGGGGCTTGGGGAACAACATAATCATAAACATGATTACTCTATAAAAAGTAAATCATATATCTAGGGGTCAAATGGTGACCCCAGCAAAAACCTCAACTGTGGGGGCTAGGGGATTATCTCTGGCAGTCCTTCACTGAAGAGAGTATTTTTTCTTGGGATTTAGTGAATGTGGGTGGAGAATTGCGGCTGAAGAGTGGGATTTGCTATATTTGCAGTAAGTATGATATTGTAGTCCCATTACTTCTACCCACTAGAACCAATTGGTGTAGATGATAAGTAGGGGCGAGAATAACCAGCAGAGAACTAACCAGAAGAACCGCCAGTCATGCGTATCTTAATTTGCTTATTATCATTCAAATGAGGAATGCCCTCTATTCAAGGGCCTGTTTCACCACCTTCTTTCTCCTCTACACCTCCTGAGAACTCAGGTGCTAGTTGGCTCCCATAAGTGATATAAAGGTGTGAAAAAATTAAAGAATTTGGCGATATGCAGGGAAAATGGGAATTAATTTTAAAATATCCTTGTTATTTTATTCCGTGGTTCAAGACAGTATAGTATTAATTGCTTTTTAATCCCCTACTTATTAATGGAAAAGAATATTAGTCTACCTGTAAGAAGGTGGACCTGACATAGCAGCAATATGTCATGGTTTCAGCAGATTTGACATATAACGAGGACTCATAAGATCCAGTGAAACCATGGCCTCATTGAAACTACTGTATAACCCAGTGATGCAAATGCAAGATGCTGTTTCTACACTAATAGAATTTATTAAAAATTCTATCAAGAGACCTGTTCTTTTGCCTCATAGAAAATATGTCACACTGTTCAGATTTTCATGAAAAATATAAAGATCTCCAAATCTGGCTAAATCCAAGCAGTACAATAAGTAATTCCTACATCTAACTTAATAAATCATGTCTAGCAAGACAACACTTGTTTGCATGGATAATGAAACAGACATTTTACATTTTATACAGACTGCAGTGAATAACAAGGAAAAGTTAGATATTTAAAATACCTTCAGGGAATATTTAATTTTTGAACCTGCTTTAGAAAATTATTGAAAATTTGCTAATCTTGTAAATTGGCCTCCTTAGCCTAAAGAGAGCAAAAGGGCTGCAAGATCCTCTCTAATCTAATTAGCTCTTTTACCATGTGTTTCACTAAACCTGTTTTTTTTATTTAGGGAATGGATATTTACTTTAGTCTGAATAAATAAAGCATTCTACCTTTTACAAAAGTAACATAAAGCAAAGGACTAAAGGGTTTCACATATGATCTGCACTCCCCATAAAGTGATTGGTTGTACAGGAAACAGTTTTGGTATATCCTGAAAACACATTAGGTGATGCAAGACAGAAAAACAAAGTGTCTCCATCCTGTACTGCTGTATCTGGTTCTCCCGCCTTGTTGGGACCACCCAGCAGTCAGGTCCATGTAGTTCTTGGAAGAGCTTTAGAGGGCATGTGTAAATAGCTTTTAGTCTCATGAATCTAATTTAAAACTCTTTCAGAAATGGCATTTTTAATAGTCAGAATTGAGAAGTCGTTGAACCCACGGAATTTTACTACATGCTAGTGTCTTCCAGTCCATCATCCAATCCAGAGGATGTCCTTATGTTCATTGTCCAGTATTGTCTTGTCAATACAAGGATGTGGCCTTCTACAGCAGATGTCAGTCAGTTACGTATGAAAACAAAAAGGCACTGCTCATCTTGCCTATGCTTTATATATTCAGCTATGTGGAGGTGGCTGAAACAGTCTGTGGCTGCCTACAGGAAGCCAGAGCAGCAGTCAGAAACTCCATTCAGAGCATATTTGCATGTCTGCAAGAACCACGTGTGGTAGAGGAAAGGCTGTGAGACCACCAGGTCTCTCAGAAGGACAGACATTCACAACTCTCCATAAAGCAGCTGAGGAATCTGGAAGCAGCTTTGGTCTCTGATCTGTGCCTCTCTGCCTCTCTAGCTTTCTGCCAGGCTTTGGGTTGGATTCCTAGTTATGGTGCAGAAGCCCAGATTATCTTCTCATTTATCCTTTCTGGTGGTGCTTAGGGCTATCTTGCGCATTTCATTCTGCCTACATCAACTGGGAGGGAAACTGGGAAGTTTCTCCTTAGACTGTCGTGATTGTGTGTTGTAAAGCACATAATGCTTATCTGTGCATGGGTATCTAGTACAATACTATAAAAAAATAGCAAACTATGTGGTGTGAATAAAGAAAGATTCCTTGACTATATGTTGATTTATTGATACTTGTTAGATATAAGCCAGAAAAAAACCCCAACGCCTGTAAGGATTACACCATAGATTATATTCAAATCAGTATCATATATAACCCTTCACAGCTTAATAAAATGATAGCTGAAGAAATAGAGAATACTAGTGAAGATTTACTTCAAGATCATGAAGTCTTTGTTTCCTAATTTTTTCTGTTGACCTAATCATGTTAAAGGAGTTCAAGTTATTATTTTAAAAACGATCTTAGTAATATCAGTTGGTGCCTGCGCAACAGCAAACAACTCATCTTTCTCAAGTAAGATGTCAGTTTTGCCACTGCTGCTCATGCTGGTGCTGGAATCTTTTTAGCCAAATTTAGCATCATTTACCTTGCCTGCCCCACAGCTTTTCTAAGCCAGCCTGCCAGTGAGGAAAAGGAAATGCTTTCACTTTAGAGCCTTTCGAAGTCTGGACAAAAGCTCACTTTCTGTTCTTCAGGTTTCCTATATATGGTTTTAGCCTCGAGATGAGGACCTCCTTGCTATGCACCCTCTCCCATCCCCCATTTCCTGCCTGGGTTCATTAAATGCTGATTTGAAGTTGGCACACGCTCTTCTGATACAAAAGTAGTACTGTGTTCCAGGAACCATCAGAAAGTAGTGCATTATTGTCTTTTACATTCCCTTCATATATATCTTCTCCCCGTGCATAAAAAGGATTTTTATCCCTTCTTCTTCAATATTTCTGTGTGTTTCATGAAATGAAACAGTGAAGCAAAGCCTTGTCAAAAATACCTCAGCTCATTTGGGAGCAATGTGGCCCCAGACTATATTCTTTAATGCTAGTATCTGCTAATATTAAGCAAAGTGGAGAACAGGACATAATGACTTCACCAAATCATTTTCCTATCTCTTTTGCTTGTATCTGAGTACCATGTTTCTTAGCAGAGACTAACTTTCCTTCACCTGATCACTGATTTGTGATGACTTTAATGTGTACCTACATAATGAGTTTGTTGCAATGACTTTAATGTGTACCTACATAGAAGCCTGCGTATGTTCCATTTTTAACAGTACAGTTACTTAATTCTTTCTTCCTCTACGAAGCCACCATAAAGTATGAGAAAAATCATTGGGACACTGCCGTCTTCATCTACAACCAGTGTTTGCAGTTCTGCAGAAATCATTACGGGTCATGCCAAGGAGTTGGTAACCAATCCTTGGATTGCCTCTATTATCTTCTGTTGTTGTTTAAACTTATCTTTTTTTGTATCTTTCATATCTGTTTGTCAGTTACAATTATTTAAAGAGTGTTAGCAGTCCATTATTACTAGCACTAGAAAGAGAATAATCCAGGTAATACCAATGAAACTGAACAAGCCATATAATGCAACATATCATTATTCCAACTTATGCTATAGCTACATCAACAAAGTCATTTTCAGACTAGTCTTTCCTGAAATCCTCTCAAGTGAATCACTCAAGTGGGTATCAACTGATTTGCATTGAGATCACTGACATGGGTTTTTATGACCTTCAGAGAAAATGGCTGTGTCTTTTTGTTTTCTTTGCCACAAAACACTCTCAAATAATAAATTAACCCTTTCTTCAAGTGGCAACTGATTATTACTTATTCCAAAGTGGTAAATATAGTAGAGGTGCAAAGATTTGTAGAGCAAAGAGATTAACCTATATAGTGACCAATTAAACCAATATCAGATGTATATTGGTTCTTAGAAGGATTTTAAATTATTAGCCCAATCTACTAGACTGCTGCCACAAAAATTTGCCATCCTGTTTTCCTTATCTGCCACACTCCTGGACACATTCTCTTGTTTTATTCTTTTGTCTATGGCATTTGGGCTCCTTGGTGGGATGATTCAGTCCACTATATTTGGAGTCACCTAACCCAGCAAACCCCGCCGCATTTGGCACCTCCAGCACTTTAAAGGAGGTCCCATTTCCTCAGGAAGGTGTGATACAGAACGTCTGTTATATGGTGTAGAATTAATCTAGTTTTGAGTTCTGGACCACAATGGGATGCTTAACATACAGCAAGTTAGCCACATGCATTAATTATCTTGCTGTGTCAGTCTCTTTATACGGTTGAATCACCGTATAAAGTAATAGACTACCTGAAGGTCTTTTCAATAATTCTGTGGTACCAATACAGAAAAAAAAAAGGTTAGTTCTTAGGGATTTTTGTTTGCATGAGGATGCTACTCTGCAGCAAGCTGGGGAGTAAATCTTTAGCCTCAAAAAGTTATTTGGCACTGACTCCCCATGTGACACTTCTTTTCCACACGGAGAATGCCTTTGGGTGATGAACGTATTCATCCTTGGCAGTGGATTAATTAAGATGAGCAAAGGAGCCAATAGTGTGCAGTAGAAATACTTATCGAGTGGCTAATGCAGAGCAGTTATTTTGAACATTATCCCTCTATAGACCATTTCTAAGAATCACTAGTTAAAATATTGAGCCAAATAATAATTTGAAACATAAGGCAGATTAATTATCATAATTCTTGACCATTTGTAACTATGACTTTCCAAGTGTCTTGCAAATACTAGGGGAACAATTAAATTAAAATAAAAGGTTTGAAATATTTATTTTCACTTTTTGCTCACTTATTCAGAGTTTAAACAATTAAAATAGTTTCTGATTAATCTTACATCAGTGCCTTGGGGCAGTGAATATGTATATATATGTATATACATTTATAATTGCAATCCACAGCTCCATACTTGAAGGTCAAAATGATTAATTTTGCCTTTTTAACTATCAGAAGAGCATTGGCAATAATAGATGTGTTATTATTGCCCTCATGTAGGAGTGCACTGAAGCACATAGGATTGCTGTTGTGATCCATACCTCTTGCAGTCAACAATAATTCTGCCACAGCTTTGGTGGAGCAGGATGTTGCGGTGATCTCTGCAGTCACGCACCAAGTCAATGCCTCAGGCACAGCTAGGAATCAAGAAACCGGTGTCCAGTTCTGTATTTTGTTCATTGGAGCAATGAACATCATCCTCAAACTGGTTAGATTTATATATTTAGTGCACTTAAACCAGAATCCTTTTTGCTAGTCATTGAGTCCTAGTAAGCACCGTGTTAGGAGCTGGCAGTGTCTCATGGAGAACATTCAGGAACACCAGTATTTGAAGCTAACACTCTTCAAACATTGGCATTGGTTTTTATTGTGAGGTTTATTTTATAATTTTAAAACCACCCTTTTCCATGCCTTTTAATTTTAAAATTGATTATTTCCATTTAAAAATTATTGCCGTCTTTCATGCTTCTTCTCAGATGGCTCATAAACTCAGACATTGACTTCAAAGTCTGTTTTCTGTGCTTATATGATTGATTCAGATGCAGAATATGATGGGAATGTGGTAAAAATAGAAAGGCAATCGCTGTGACTGAGCATGAAGTGGAGAATTTCTCCAGTGAGTGTTGCAGAGGATTTGTATCACATTAGTCTGTCACGGGTACAGACATATTTTCCTAATTTTTAAGAGTACAGAATAGTATAAATGGAATTATCTGTAAGTGCAAAAGGATTGAGTGGCTTTCCTTTTAAATGTCATCCCACCTGGTGCAATCTGTGGTTGAAAATGTGTAGTGTAGTCGTAGCCCATTATTGTATTTTATATTTTCAATTTTGTCGCAAATGGTATCTTAGATAGCAAGCAAGTCTTCGGTACTTCATTATCAGAAGTATTGGTCTTAACAGTGGCAATAAGTGATAGAAACTATTTTTAAATATTTTTATTATTAATGATTTTCAGTGTTTTGCTAGCCTGTGGATCTTGGTCTGAAATGTACTCAAGGCACAGGATCTTCAGAGGGAAACACTTGACGAGTGCAGCATAGTATGTGACAAAGGCCAGCATATGACTGTAGGTACTGCAGGCCACAGTAACACTCTGGTGAGGTGCAGCCCTTTTGCTCTTTAGTGAGCATTTCTAGCTTCCCCATTGCTGAGGGAACAAGTGGGACATCAGGAAAAAGATGTGCAATATGACATGCTGGGCAAGGACTGGAATTAGAAGTGTAGAATTGAGCTCCTACCTCAAAGTGACAAGGGGATAATTCTGAATTGAGTGAAGATATAATTTATTTTGGTTTACTGCTAACTCTTGCTCCTTCTTTGGGGCTGGGCTCAAGTCTTTGCATAGGAGAGAGAATTGATCCCAGTTTCCAGCTTTCTTTATTTTGAGACATTGCTTAACCAAGCCTCAGTTTCAGAAAGGGAAATACAAACAAATTCTATTCTACTATTATCTTTCACTACCTCTCAGCAGTCTGTTGGATAGAGGGTATACTTAAATGAACAGATAAATGAGTATATGAAATATTTTATCGTGCTAAAAATATTACAAAATAAAAAGCACAGCAGAGCTGGCTCTCATATAAAAAGACTGTGTGCGTTTAGGAAACAAAGGTGGAACTTGCCCAAGGTGCATTAAATATAATCCTGGGTTTTCTGGGAATCAATCCTACTTCTTCATTTTCAGAGCATATATTTTTCTCTGCAAATGTTCTTAGGACACTGTCGTAAATCTAGTTGTTTGGTGTATAACTCAGAAAACACTGAAGTTCTGGGCCTAAAATTGCTGACCAAGAAATGTTCTGCCAGCAAGGCTTGTTATAATTTATATTTCTAAGAGAAATCGAAAGACACCAATGGAGGTTTCTCTCTATTTCTGTAATCAGACCTTAATCCAGTTATAAGGTTCCAAGGCCCAAGCTGTGTCTTTATCCAAGTTTTCACCTACAAGAGAGATAAAAATGATGTAAAATAAAATTGCATTCGTCTATAATTAATATTTATGATATTAATGGGTAACTTCGAAGTTGAAATAGGATGAGAAAAATACTGGGATTTGAAGCTCTTCAGCTCTCTTCCTCGCTTTCCTAGCCTCTAATTTAAAATGAAGTTTTAAGGAGCAGCAGGATATCTGGGGAGTAGAACCTCTGCCTCCAAGCCCTCCTTGGATGAGATGAAGTCCTACGGGGTCAGTGGGTCTGACACAAAGCAGTAATTCGATTTGTAGTCACATATTTTCTTTTAATTTCCAGCCTCAGAGCCCAATTTGAAGGTACGTTCAAGGTTAAAACAAAAGGTGACAGAAAGGAGAAGCAGTCCTTTACTCAGGAGGAAGGATGGAAATGTCAGTTCCTTCAAGAAGCGTCTTTTCGAGGTGACAGGTAATTAAAAATGGAGAAATTCTATATCAGTTGCCATAGTTCACAGGATAGTGGTCGTACTTTGAAATTGAAACTGTTTGCTAAACAAAAAGAGCATTTACAATATTTGACCTCATCCTGACAATTCTTGCTTTGACTTTGCACTGATATTTAGTAGCTTCATGGCTTGCTCAGGTGATCAGGTGATATCTTCATGCAGTCAGGTATCACTAGTCTGTCAGACATGTATCTGAATTCACTTGGTATATCAGAATTGTGTCACACCAAGATGGAACTAAAGCACATGAACAAATTCACATCAATGTCCTCGTACATGCAGTTCTTGTGACAGCTTTTCACAGTATGTCATGTGTGAAATTGGGACATGGATGTGAATATACATATGAAAGTAATTAAATAATTTCCTTATAAATTATTTCCAGATTATGATTTTTTACAGCTAATTTATTAATTCCATTTTTGAAGCCTCTATGAGATTCTTGATCTCCGCTTTCTTAGTTTTAGCTGATGTCTTTATATTTTACACATTTACAAGATATTTACCATAGGAGTTTTTTGTCTGACACCACTGAAAGAGCAAAAACATGAAAGTAGGTATCTTCACTTCCTAGCTCTGACAGTAATTTGGAGCCTTTCAGACTGTCATTATAATTATGAATACTGAGTATATGACATTTTGGACCTTTCACCCTGATCAAACGTTTTCTGAAGCCTTTTTCCCCTTACTTTTTATTCTTTTAACAGAAAATAGGCCTTTATTTAAATGCCTATTTATACAAAAAGTGCTACTTTAATTTTTTTTAAAAAATTGAAAAAAAAAATTTAGTTTGTGTTTCTCCACTTCTATGAAAGTTACTGAAAATACAATGCAAGAACTTTTTTGTGACCAGAGAGTCTAGCTGGGTATGGATTCACTTCGGTAAATCAAAGAGTAAGAGATCCAAGTAAGAGCTAGGAAGTCTCCTGTAATGTCAGCCACAGCGAGACCATATTTTTACATGTGAATTACGGCAGAAAGAGTGAAGAAGCAAAGAAGTAGCTATAGAATATTTACTGCCACATTTAGATATTAATTATTTTAACTTCTTAAGTGCTTTAATTTGAAAGCTATCCCATGAAATAGGCTTACCTCCACTAATGCTACACTCTTCCATCTTTAACCTTTTTAACTGTTTCCATTACATAAATGTAATTTATATCAGGGTAGAATTAGAACAACACACAACAAGATCATCCTCTTCTCCTAAAACAGAACTCAGGACATTTTAAATCAAAATAACGTGCAGCCTTTCAAATGCTATTTTAATATTTTTGCATACTGTAAATATTCCTTCATATTCATGCCCAAGTTGTAGCAAAAGTGTATATTTTGCCACTAGTATTGCATAGGTAATGATTAGTCCACACTTGGCTCATCCCTGTCCTAAACAGAAAGGGGTGGCAGTAGACCTCATGAATGGACGACATGTTATCATGACCTTTGCAGTCCTGCTATCTCTGTCATTTTGATCTCTTACAGAGCTAGGACTCTTTGCAATTAAAAAGGAAAGAATGTCTTTTCTTTACTCATTACAAGCTCTGTGTCTGTGTTTCTGCCTGATACTGAGTGCTATACCATCTTTGTGGGAAAAATAAATAGTAAATGCTTCTTATGTGAAGTAGACAGATCAGAAGGGGAAAGACCAAGAGTATCTTTCCTCATTAGCAAAAAAACGAGGATGAATTAAAAATCTTCAATGTAAGTAAATACCATAACAGATAGATACTTTTCAACAGCAAAGAAAACCCTATGCCATAAAGAGTATATAATTAATCAAGATCACATATACCTTTCCAATGTGAAATTCATGTAATCTGTTTTTCAGAATCCTCAGTCAGTAGCAGCTCCCCTGGATCAGGTCCCAGTTCCCCAAGCAATGGTCCAACCAGCAGTACAACAGAAAGCGAAACCTCAGTTTTGCCATCTAACATTCAAGCTGAGGTAAGACTCATTACTGTGGTATAGATAATTGCTAAGATTTCTAGACTGGAGAGTATGGATGGTTTGTTTCTAATTTTGTTGGGATCATATTCACAAGCAGAGTAATGGCAGAAGATGTAATTTTCAAGAATACCAGGACACTTGCAGGCTAACATCAAAGTGTGTGATATATGACATATGTCTTCATATATTAGATGCGTGTTCAGGAGGTGTTTTGGTAACAAAAGTCCAAGAAAATGCAGCAGTAGTGCTACTGGAAGAATGGAGGTGAGCTGGGAAAGAAACTTGGAAGCATTTATATTACAGAACATTACCTTCTGGGATAACCTGAGGAGGTGCTCAGTCCTCGATACTGATGAAAAAATCCCAGGTGGAGAAGAGCGATTTAGGCATTGGTGATCCTAACACATATGAGTTAAATTAAGGTAGTCCAAGTTCAGATGAGTGCTGAAGTAAATTCATTTAATTACAGTATTGGAGTTAGATGACTAAGTCCTTTGTCACATTTGCCTTTTATTTTGCTGTACCTCAGTATTCTTATCAGGGCAGTACTTACTATCATAAGTGACATGCCAGAAGTCCTGGATGCTTTTTTTGTAAAGAGAGATTGTAAGCGGAAGGAATCTTAACTACTCCTTATTCTGTTTCATAATACATGCCCATAACAACAGGAATGCAGATGGTAAATCAGTTGTGATAAACCTCATTTAGCATAGACCACATGCCTAAGTCATGCTTTCCATGACAGTATTGTAAAGGGACAGTAAATTAATGTGACTAAGAGAGAATCAATTTCCACAATATTCTGTATCCAGTGCTTGTATTTACATCAGTTCCTGCTTTGGTGTCAGAGTTTTCTATTAATTGTTGGTTTATGCTGTTTATGTTAGAAAAATTGCATAAGAAAACGCGATTTAACAGAGTTTTAGTTAACAGAGATATTTCTCCAGGTCAGTGGTAGGACATTCACCTCAAAAAAAAGCCTGGAATGGGCAGTTCAACCTCCAGCAGTGACTTTTCCCCATAATGAATTAATTGTGTGTGTGAACTATGATCCAGAGGGCAGGTGGGTGACCTCTGCACACTGATTAGTAGCCTCTCTCTGGCCCATAACCAAAAAGAAAAAAAAATTGCATTGATGGCTAACATGTGGTCTTGCCTCATAGCCCCTTGTATGTGATTGCAAAGAAATTTAAAAGATGCAGAGTAGGATCCATCATTCGGGTTAGATCAAATCCTAGTTCAGTGGAATTAAGTTGTGTATTTCGCTATTGGGAATGTTTTAGATAGAAGTTGGTAATATGTGGGTGTTAGTGCTGTATTAAACAGGAGATCTTGACCAATTGGGGGTTTTATTGACTCAGGCATACTGCAAAATGCAAAGGGAATAATGTCTGCTACATGGGGCTTGTTACTTTGCATGTTGTAGTTTCTGGACATTTGTCCACAGTGTTGAACCACCATCAGAAATACATACAATCTGGTCAGGCTGGCAGTCTCTGGGGAGATTTGGAAAGGTAGCAAGAACATTAATATTAATATTCTTATCATTAATAGAACACTGCATTGCATATGATTTGCCATTACTGTGCCAGACATCAGAAATTATAGCCCCAACATGCAATCAAAGTTGTTCAAATGAGCCTAAAAAGTTGCTTTAGAAGTTGAGCTCTGCATGCTGGCATCAGTCACTTCACTTGCTGGATGTGTGCTAAGAAGCTGGGATCCAGTCAGGGATTTCTTTACCTCTCGGGTTACTTGACTGTTAGTACTGTGGTCCTGTGGGCTCCAACATTTTTCCATAAATCTCAGCTTCAGTGCATTTTTATTTTAGTGGGATTTTCTTTGGTAGTTTAACATCAGCCAAACTCCTACATGTCTCTTTCTAGCTCAGCGTTAGCTGCCAGCTCTCAAAGGCTATACATCTAGTCAATTTTTCATCAGATACACAAATTACAGAAGTTTCTAATAATAGGATATGTTCCAAATCACCCAAAATATCACTTGTTTTTCTGTAATCCTGCATGACTCACAATGCTGTTGTTTCATAATCGTTGTTGTGACATTTGCAGAAAGTGTTGTGCTCATATCTGAGTGGGTGGATAGTTGTGGTTTTCATGGCAGCAAATAAAACACTTTTTGCTGGGGATAACAGGTTACTATGACAGAGCCATTTACCAGTAAAACATGAGTCAATACCGTAAATGATTACACTCTAGTGCATGGACAGAATTAGAGCATTATCAGTAATGAAACAAATTTTACAAGTATTTTTACCACATCCACGGAAATAGCGAAACTTTTAAGTCATTTACCCTTTGGAACAGACAGTGTGGTGGGTAGACATTTACAGCTTTTTGAATGAACAAAGGTGCACTGCAAATGCTGCAGTTTTGCAGATAATCCTTTACTATCACAGTTCCCTTAATGGTACTTTCAGTACCATTTGTTAAAACACTGGTCTCACTATATGAAACTTAAAAGTTAAACTCGTGATTTTAATTGCACCTTATAAATAAAATGTTGTTTTTATTAGGCCCAGATGTCTTCAGTATCATCAAGGTTCACCGCAGTAGCTATTTGTCTCCTGTAGCATGCTGTACCCTTTCAGGTCACCTGCTGTGCTGGGGCTAAATCTTACTTGCCTGAGAAATGCAAGCAGGATTGAGCCCCTGCACAGCATGTCCCTTGAGTTCAGAGGGACAACCTGCTTTAGTAATGTAAAATGATTAATTTTAGGCATTTGCAGCCTGGTCAAAAGCCATTGAAGGCAATGGAAAGTTTCCAGTTGGTGTAAGCGGGCTTCAGATCAGTTTCTTTCATTTGTGCTTCGCAGAGCAGTATTTCCTAGAATATCCCTTGATTAAGCAGGAGACATGAATTACATGTATTGCAGATAAACACATACTTGTTTTGTGCAACCCGATAGCCCTAAGTATTTAATACTCAGCTCACTGAGGTGATCTTTGTAAGGGGCTAGTGGAAAAATGTGTAGGTTTCTGACTAACTGGTGAGGTTTGCTTCAAGTGTAGTGAAGAGAGTCTAATTAATTTTTTTTAAAATCGCCCCAAAAGCCTCAAGAGATACAAGGGTAAGTAATTGTGCATATTGAAAGCTATGACAACCTTACTGTAGCTCCACAGCTGAGAAGTATTAAAGCCACACCCTTTTGTCTTTTCCTCATAATCCATACATGTGCATATTTACATGCACACATAGGTGTTCCTGCTTCTCGGCAGGTCCCAGTAGTACAGCCAAAGTACAGTCACTCATCATGGTTACTTGCTGATCACTGTGCACTGTTACATTTAGTTCTTGTACTCTGTTTTAAGAAAGAGGATAACTGTTGATGGGCTATTTTAAGCATCAGGAAGCAGGATCAATGGACCAATGAGTAAGTATATAGATGAGAAAGTAAAACAAGTCGCTCTTTAGGGTAATTTAGGTGCCAATCCAAACCACCATGTCTGCATGTAGGACAAGGGCATGACTTAACCATTGTTCTACCAAATGACACTGCTGGCAACTCCAGCTTTGCCACCACTGCAAGATATTGTTGACCGTGTATAAAGACAAGCTGCAGCTGTAGTCATGTATTTCTGCCTCTGGGGGACCCTGCTTGAGCAGGATGGTTGGACTAGATGACATCCAGTGGTCCCTTCCAACCTTAGCCATTCTGGGATTCTGTGATACAGAGGATCCCAATCTATGCAGGTAGACTACTCCATTTATTTTGGAAGATGAGGTTTAACTGATGCTTTGGCTAATATTACCTGAAAATATTTTAAAAAAATCAATCACTTACTAAAATATAAATGACATATTGTTAGTGGTATTAGAAATTAAATGGAAATGCTTTTACTAATAAACTCCTGTTTTCAACATTAAAGTCCCATAACATGATTAATTCTGCCTGATGAAACAATCATGCCTGACCTTAGTGTGGGAGTGTGTTTTACTGCTATGCACCCTGCCACTGTTGCATTTATTAATTCTAATCTTAGAAGGTAATAGTGGCATACCAAAAGCTAAAAATGAAACATATATCTTTGACATGGCTTTGTATAGATGCTGCAGTTGTTATAAATTTGATTAATATTCTAGGAGGCACATTCGAGCTGCTGCAGTGTCCTTTTTCCATCAAATCTTTGTAGACTCCCTCCATTATATCTCCGTAGTCTTGACATATTTGGATTTACTCATGGTCAAAGGTGGATGTTATCAAGGCAAGTCACTGTTAACCAGGAATTAATGTAATATACAAGTGGAGCTTCTTTGTTTCCTATGCTATCTGTTGATATTCCCTAGGTACCAAAAGAAAATTACAGAGATAGACTTCTACTGTTATTGTCTCAGTGATAGGTCGTATCTCCAAACAAACTGTATGAGGAAGGTTATGTTTTGGAATAACATCCTGTGTTTTTGTGCTTAACCACTTTTCAGTGATGGTCTGAAGTTGCATTGTATTAACACAAAGTATTTTACAGAGTTAATTGATATTCCAGGTTTGTCCAGGGGAAAATCTACAGCTACCCACAACATGCTTGACAAGTTATTATATTTACTTTAGTCAAAGCCCGAGTGTGCAGTATCCCTCTTGGAGGTGGTCTATTATTGGAGTCCCATATGCTTTTTGTTTGGGAAGAAAGCAGTCACTGTGTCATACTGTTACACAGGGTATTCTTTTTCAAGGATGTTGTTCCCTTGGGGACCGTATCATGCCAGAGTTCCTAAGTCTAATAAGACCTTTGTAGCTCTTATTGTGTTAAGTTCTGGGAGGGAAGCAAGAGTTAAACAGAAAATATAATTCAAGCAACTATACTAGACCACATGTTGAAAAACATCACTCTTCAAGCAAGAAGGCAAAGGCTTCAAAAAAATTCCAGTGTGGTAATCTAACTTTTTATGTTTCTTCCCATTTAACCTACAGAAAGACAAAGGGTGATCCTTGTAGAATGTCTGGTTTTATTCGACAGTAATCAAAAATATATCAACAGTTCCATGTCCTTGAAAATTATATCACAAGGCTACAAAAGAAGTTTTAAAGATTTTAACCTGAACAGAATTAGGAAAGTTATGAGGACTATCCCATCATCAGGGAATGATAGGGCACTATTTTTTAACATATACAGAAAGAGAAAGAGAGACAAAACATTATTTTAAATGGCAGATGTGTCAATCTGCCTTACTTTCTACCCAAAATTTCCATGTTAATGGAGGTAAATAATGTACCTGAAATATCCCCATATCATAATCTGGCTAAAAAAAGAAATTGACTAGTTAGAAATAATCTTACAACAAAAAATGGAACAACCATTGTAAAGGTCTAATACATCCACACTCGTGACACCTTTGATTCAGCTAGATATACTTCTTAATTCATTGGCTAAATTCCCACTGAGTTTCTAGTAGTGAAAGTCCAGTTGATGAGAAGAGCTGATGTTGAACTGATGAGAAGTTGATGAGATGGTCTAGGAATCGTCAAGATTTCAGTTTTGCATGGAAAATTGATTTACTAACCAAGGAATAATCCCAGACATATATCAGTTGTTTCCTTAAGAACAGAACTATCAACAGCTTTTTTACAGGGACAGTAATTTTTCTTATCTGGAACTCCATTGGGATGCAAATCAATGAATGATGCATAACTGGCTTTCAGTGTATCAGGTTATGAGGATAAAATAACAGAGATAAAAAGCTTGGAGATTTACTTCTGTTGTTTTTCCCATTTATTCCAGCATCTGGTTTCCCAGCAACGCCTTTTGATACAGGATGAATCAGTGAACTTGTTGAGTCTGTACACATCCCCTTCTTTGCCCAACATTACCTTGGGACTTCCAGCAATACAACCTCAAATCAGTGTAAGTGACCAATCTCAAGCCTTCCTATATAATTTTGCTTCCAGAAAACCTACTTTATGATAATTCTCTTTATTTTTTAGCATTTTGGAACATAAACAATTCAGAGTAGGAACCAGACATCTCTATGCATTGGGCAACATCTGGATATTTAAGGGCACAACTTGAAAGCAATAATCATTCTTAATCTCAAATAAACAAGTGGCAGTGTGGAGCTTACCTATGTATGGGCCATATGCATTGCATTTATGTAATATAACAGATTTCAGATGTGGCCTGATGTATATGAAGAGATTATTTAGTAAAAATGTTCAAATTATATGATCATCTCTACCTGATAAATTACAGCACCTGTAACTTTTTATGAGATTCCAGTAGCAACCTAAACTGGGCTGAAGCATAGTAGGGGAAGAACCTACTATTCCTGCAGCTAGGTTTGTATTTGAGGGGTATGCTATCAATCAGGCAAATAAAATTGGTGAGAAGTGAACAATTCTTAATATTTTAATGACAAGTTATGTTCACATCCCTTTATTCAGTCTGCAGCAATGACCTTTATCTAGAGATAAATCTTAAATTAATATGCAAAGTGTATGAAAACATAGACATGGTATCTATGGAAATCCATGCAGATGGATAAGAATCTTTAGATCTAAACCAAGTTACAGTAACCTGGAGGTGAAATTTGCTGCTCAGTATTGAAAATTTTGCTACTGGTCAAAACTTACCTGCTTTCCAGCAAAAAAAAAAAAAGTAAAAATACTGATATATTGTGGTTCTGTACAACCATATACTGTGAAGAAATTTTAGTAATTTAAATTTCTTAGAATGGGAATTGGTAACTTCTATGAAAAAACTAGGGGTTGTAAGCACAGCTTTTCATGGAGGAAAAAAAATTATATCTATGCAATCCACTATGTAATAAATGCTACTGAATTCTAGTGCTAAATGTAGTTTCAAGTCAAAGTTCCTTTTCACTTTATGGCTTATTCAATACATTTCCTGTTCTTAGCAGTAATATATTGCTGAAATCCAACATTTTAACATCAGATCCAGAACTTTGTAAAGAAAATTGTGTAAGCCTTAAATCAGTTCTCTGCAAGTCTTTTATGAGATATTTACAAGCTAATTATTGTTTGTAAGGGATGAAAAAATTGAACTGATCATGAAAAGTAGCACTTACTTTTTCAGAGGACATCAAGAAAAATTTCTTAGCTATTTCACAAAATATATAGCTAGCTTCAAAGTAATTTTATAAAATTAAAATAGAAATGAAAATATGCTTCATTTGCTCACTCAAATCTTACAAGCTTTTGATGTGGCCAACTAGCCCCAAATAGTACTTTTGGCATTAGAAAAAACAAAGGGGTTGATTTACGCAAGTAATGTTTATTTCTGTTTCTAGAATAAGCAGTTGGAAATTGAATGTAAAGTTTACTCTGGTGTTTGTTTTTCAAGGAAGGGTGATAGCAAAGTGTGAAGTAAGCATACACCAAAAAAATATTGGTAAAAACCTTGGTTTAGAATTTATGAAATTCAGATTATCAGATAAACTGTTTTTACCATGACATACCATAAGTGGTTGTCTGAAAGCTTCAACATGTATATTTCTGTTCAGTTATTATTCTTGCTGTAAAAAATGGTATTCTGCTTTAACTGCTGTTTTAATTTTTTTTTTTAATACGCAAAGAGCAAAGAACTATAAACTACATTCACAATGCTGAAGGACTAAAACTTCCAAAAGCTTTAATTCAATAACTGTGCAATTTATAAGGGTACTTTAAAATGCCACACGTGTACAATAGCTCTTGACAATTCTGTAGATGAGGGTTTAACTGTGCAAATTTACTTTGCAAAGGGTAAAACTTACACTTGTGCTGTCCTTCAGGGAGTCAGGGAGTGCTCCAGGAAAAGTAATAGCTTCCCACTACTACAGGTAATTATTTTGTTTTGCTGATTGGCTTGCTGTGTGATGAAAAGTTATGCGAAAAAACAAGCCTTGCCTATTCCAAACTCAATGCAAACTATTTCCTCTGATCCCCTGGTTTCCTGCGCAGAAGGCTGTGGGAAGGTCTTTAGGAATTTTAAGGATAGGTCCTGTCCTTTAATTAATAATGTTCTAACTAGTAGTTCCTTATGCTTTGGCTTTTATTACTGATTTTTTTCCAAGTGGTTTCATTAAACAGTTTCTCACAGTGTTACATTTAACTGGCATGTTCTTCCTCCCTTTTTATCTCACGGTCAAAGTGTAAGATAGGGATGTTAACCTTTTCTTCTGTATGTATTCATAAAGTGTGATATATGACCATCTAATCAAGCGGAGGTATAAACATCCAGGTCTCTGAAAAGCAGTTACCAATGCTGTTCTTCTTTAACAGGCTTCATCGTCATTCAAAGAAAAGCAGAAGGGGGAGACCCCATCACTCAGACAAGGAGTGGCCTTGGCTGGACAGTATGGAGGAAACATTCCTCCATCATCAACTCATCCTCACATTACTTTGGAGGGAAAGCCAAATAGCAGCCACCAAGCTCTCTTGCAGCATCTGTTACTGAAAGAACAAATGAGACAGCAAAAACTTCTTGTGACTGGTAATGATCAAAGCTTCAACAATACGACATTAAGATGTTTTTAATGACTCTTGTATTCAGTTTAAACTAAATGTAGTAATACAGATACCATACATCCTAACCATTGGAAAAAGTGGAAGGGTAGAAGAGAAAAGGACAGTATCTGTTTTCTCTTTTAGTGATTCTATTCCAGTCTCTTGGCCTGAAAGAATTCAGTGATTACAGAAAAGAGAAAATGATTACTTCATCACATTCTTTTCCAGCAGTGTATGACGAGGCACGTGGTACTTATCCCACTGAATAGTGCTGATGCAGAGTTCCTCAATATACACCCCTATTCTCACTGAAAGCTTTCACTCCTATTAGAACTATTAGTTTGTTGTTTTTCACAGGGGAGTGAAATGTCCCTGTTTTGCAGGAGCGGTTCCTCTTCATCCGCAGTCTCCTTTAGCAGCAAAGGAGAGAGTCTCACCTGGCATAAGAGCTGCCCACAAACTGCCTCGTCACAGGCCACTGAATCGAACCCAGTCAGCTCCTCTTCCTCAGAGTACTTTGGCCCAGCTGGTCATCCAGCAGCAACATCAGCAGTTTTTGGAGAAGCAGAAACAATACCAGCAGCAGGTCCACATGAATAAGGTGAGTTCCCAAAGTAAAGAATTTCCAACTAACTTAAAGGTTGAAAACTACTACTGAAGCTTAGTTATTGATGCCATGTGGTCATGGACAGCAGAGAGGTTCTTGCATGAGTATCTTGTTTGTTTATGCATAGTTGATATATATATTTGTATAGAACTTAATTTTTCAGCTTCCAAAATAGGATTCAAAGCAGCTTACAATTTTAAATTACAGGTGGCTTCCTGTTGAATGGTAAATAATGTCTTAAAGATTGCTAGATTTCTCTCCAACTATTTTGTGTGTACTTCTGAGCTTCAGCAGTCATTCCATTCAACTGCTTTTGAATTGTATTAAAACCTTTCTCATTGTGGACTAGTATGTGGTATAAATGGATAACTCATTTGAACTCAATCAGCAGATTAAATTTATTGTTTCTATGTGAGAAACTCACTAAATATCTGGAGAAATTTTTAATCAACATTTATCAAGCTGACTTTTTATCTGTGAGTCCATTAGTAATGTGACATTTTGTTATCAGACCATATAAGGAGAAAGAGAAGAATGTGCTGTTACCAACATTTGATACAGAGTTGAATCATGCAGCACATGTCTATACAGTAACACCTTATTCTGAGCAGGATCAGGGGGAAGAGGAAAAGGGACCATCCATTAATAAACAAAGAACAGCAGAATCTAAATAGATTTATAAGGAACTAATGCTTCTACAACAAATGTAATGCCATTCCCTGCTCTAAAATTAAGACATACAAGTAATTAAATGTTTTTACTTGGAAAACATTTTTCTACATTTACTGAATAGCTTTCCAGAAGTTGTTTGCTGAAGCTCCTGTAATATTTCAAAGATGCTAATCATGCATCTTTAGTTGTCTTCTTTTGTTTGCGTATTACTCAATAACTCTATTTAAGAGGCAGTGGCAAAGAAGATGAAAAGAGGATGTTGGGCCCTTGTACCTAAGAAAAAAAAAAATCAATCCACCTTACTGGGTGAATTTCCCAGGGGTAACTGATTCTTTGGAATCTACTAAGAATTCCCAACAAAATTAGAAACAAACCTAGAGTTTAAGTACATAGTTTGTACAGTGGTTTGGTTATTAAATCTTGTCTTAATTAGGAAAAATGAAGACCAGAAAACTTCAAAGTTCAGAGCTGATCCTTCCATGTTAACCCCTCTCAGCTTGGGTGTTTTGATTACTCAACTAGGACTCCAGTTGGCTTTTCTTTGAGTATGCATTCCATATGTTTAATCAAGATGGCATATGTATATCTCGTAGCCTCAGGTTTTGAAAATATTTCACCTTCCCTCAATTGTTTGAAAAGAAGAGAATTTTTAACGGGTAAAGTACTGAGTCTTTGTACTACAAACCCATCAGTTTATACACTCCTCTCAAAGCAAAGAACCCCACTGACGTGTTTTTGTTAGATAATATGCTTATTGTTATAAATTCCACCATAGTATTTGGGATATGTGCTGTGACATATATGTACATTTGTCCCCAATGTGAAAATTAAACTTGAGGCACATAAACATATATTTCTAGTCACATAGGACAAGGAATGCATTGAACCTCACAAGAGTAGACTAAATAAGGGGGTAAAAAGGCTGGAGTTGTTTGGGATAATGCTTGTTTCAGTAACATTTTTTTTGCTGAGTTAAACTACAATGAAAATACACAGTAATGAGAATAATTTCCTCTCATACTTGAAATACACTTTCATTCTCACATGGTTCTTTGTGATGAAGAGGCAAAATAAAATTCCTTCTTTTAAAACCTGGTGAACCTAGCTTTTATTCTGTACAGTATTGGCTATACATGTATGCAGATAGTAGAAACTTAGTTTATCTTAGGGCCTTTCTCTACCTTGAACCTCTGTAACCTGCTTATGCCCCAATAACTTCTCAGTCTCCTTTACCCCTACTCCCAGAGCAGTCAGCCTTCTTCAGGAGCACAGTAACTCATCAGAGCAGCAAATATCTCAGAAGGAATGAGATCACATGGCAGCCATAGAAGCAGTGAGTTATCTGAGGATGTGTGTGGTTTATCAGACTTTACAGTTTGCAGCATCTAGGTTCTTCTCCATTCTCTGAAGAATCATTTTTGTGAATAGTACTGAAAAATGTCAGCGCTCTAACCATGTATGTCCTCTACAAGGACACAGAAGGCCACGGGGCTTTCTTATGTCCTTACGGAACCTGTTTTTTAAAAACTGGAATTTTGAGGGTAGCCCGCAGACAAGAGAGTGAAAAAAAATCAAATGGTGAAGTAACTTTTATGTACTGAAATTAAAGCTATATTCTTTAATCCTCTACCTAAAAATTCAGATTGAACACCTGTGCCTACATAAGGCTTTTGTACTCTGCTAGCATGGTGGAACATACTTTCTTCAGTCTTAAAACTTGACTCTATTCACAGTTGAAGTTATTTGTTCATTACATAATTTGTATGGCTCTACAATCAAACTCTGCAAAGCAGAGTTATAGTTATTTGAAACATTAAACAGTAGATATTCTAGATCAGGTAGGAAAACAACCAATATCTTCTCATTTCTTAGGTCAGGACTGGGCATGTATCAAGTGAACACATGAACTTGTTATTTTCTATTGTTCTGTCCCTTACTCTCCTGTTCATAGGCTGTATAATGAAATCTGCAAAAAGATATAATTTCCTTCTTTTCAGTCATGGAAAATGCAGAGGGTTTATTTAATAAGGAATACTCAAACATTCTCTTAAAAGTTTGGGTGATAAAGACCAGAACCATTTTAAGGTGACAAGACTGTGAAATACCAGTTGATCAAGAGCTTAGAACAAATTAATATAATCTTTTTTCTTTTCTATTTGTTTCCATTTTTTTTCCTTTGAATATTTGCCCTGAGCTAAGATCGTGTGGCATGTATCAGCACTGCCTGAAAACTGGTTTTGGTCAGATCTTTTTGACTGACCTGTAGGCGATTCTTGCTGTAACAACAAAAAGAGGAAGAGAACCAGTTTTTCCCTGCCCTATTGTTCTTGTATTTAAAAAAACCATTTATTTTTTTGAGGAAAAAATATACTTCAGCAGCAAGCCAGTGCTGATGTGAGGGTGATAACAAGCAAAATCTAACATAGGTCTGAGGTAGAGGATTTCCTTGGATCATTTCCATTCTGAAACGAAACAAATCATTGCCAAAAGGTGTACCTCTGTCCTTCATAACAAAGAGAAGCTCCCCTATGGATTTTTTCTGGTCAGCTGTCAGATGCCAGGCTTTTGATGTGGGAAACGGTATACATCTCCACTGAAGTCTGGCATGTATACCTGTGGGATCTAGTACACTGACCTTCTGAAAACATTCTGCAAATTTTGACATCCCATCCAAAAGTAGGTAAAAACCCTTGTCCCAGAATTAGTAATGAATGTGAAGTAACCTGAACTCAGCTTGTCCTAGGGAAGATCAGCTTTGCCATTGTCAGCTTTAATATAATTCTGTCCAAATGACAGCTTGTTTCCTTAACACCCTTTGATCACCATTGCAAATCTTCATTCTGCTCAATAAAGGGAGTTCAAAGTCCAAAACTCCCTATTAAAAGTAGTGCAGTTGGGTACCAGAAGACTATTACTACCATAAAAAAATTTAAAATCATGACATCATTTGTGTATATCTGTATCTAGAAAAGGGGATTTTGATATAACTAATATAAGTGCAAAGCCCCTAGCAGAAGTCTGTGTCCAAGAAAATCTCAGAAATCATTATGTGAAGAGTACATAAATAAAAGCCCTTGGTCTTTAAAAGTTATTTTTGTCATGTATGATGAATAAGGCCTGCCTCTGCTGAAGCTAAACTAGCATGGTCTTCACTGGAACCAAGATTTTATTTGATCAGTGTTGGAACTCTATTTGTGTTCTTAAATAGTGTATTCATAGCATTTTGACAATTTTTTTTTTCAGTGGTAAAATTCTCAGTATGGTAAAGTAAATGTTAAAATAATGGGGAAGTTGATAGTGTGCACTAAAGTGTGGGAGCTGTATGGATAATGCTAAAGCTTAGATAAGAAATACCTGAATTTCAGTTTTCATTCCAGGATGTCAATTGGTTCAAAACATCTTTGGATAGGGAAACAATAGCTGGACAAGACTGTGAGGTAAAAAATATATAGGAAGTGAAAATTCATTAGTGCTTTAGATAATGTTCATAGTTGACCAATCTCTCTTAATAAAAATAAAAAATAATACAGAAATTTATATTGATTTATTGATGGAAAAAATAGGAAGATTATTTATAGAAATACTGAAAAGATACAGTTAATCCCAGATTAATCATTCATTTCTCTGAATGATATTTAATGAAATGTGGCAGACTGGATCAGGTTCAATGGTAGTAAATTAATCTAGTTTCATTAAACATATTATACTAAGGTTTTGGCTTTGCAGCTTACACATCTGACTAGCATCCTCTGAAGGTGAGAGGTGTTCTTCCAAATACTGCTTACAGCAGGGGTTTATTTGGACAAAACTAAAGCAACAGTTGGCTGTGTTTGGAACTGAAAAATACCCAGAGCATTTTCTCCTTTCTTAAGAACTTATGTTTAAGCCATAATGCAGAAGAATGATTTTGAAAGACAAATATATCCCTTAGAAATGTTGTACTACGTGAGTAACAGAGACAACAGTAAGCAGGTGCCAAGTTATTTTCAGTACAGTTAACAACAGATATAGCTGATCAAAGCAGTCTGATTATCATAGGAAAGAAGGGGAAAAAGTGTGTTCAGGAAGTATATACATGAGTTCTTAGAAACAACTGCCATGTATTTCAAATGAACAGTTAACTAAGGATGGAAATTATGGGGTGGCTGTTGCAGAATTTCATGTTTTGTCTCTTTGTAAAGACATTTTATTTAAAATCATGCATTTTACAAGAGCTTATAATTTCAAAGGAGAAACAAAGGCAGGGGCTGCAGCTGAAGGACCTATAAAATGGTTTGCTGAAGTGTCCAGATTATTTACACTTAGTCTTCCATTTTTCTATACAAGCAAGCAGGTTAGATTATGTTTGATGACTTTTTTTTGGTTGGACTCTTGCAGTTATACAGTGGAGTTGATGTCTGTAAATGCTTCCTCTTCTCCTGCCACTATTTACTTTGGCTCATGCGTATCCCTTACAGTTTAATTTCCTGAAAATAAAAGAAAAAAAAAAAAAGTTACATTAGCATGAAGCCATTTTTCTAGTGACTGCTTTAGTTGGAATAGTGGTAACAGTAAAGTATACTGGTGAAAGATAACCAGTATGTACAACTCTTAATTTCTTAGTGAAATAAATTATAGTTTTGTTATTATTTTTAAATGCAGTTTTACTAAAACTCAGATTAAACAATCACTTTTTCAAAATAAAAAATATGCATTAAAATGAGGAGAAAGTCCTGCATGTACCTACTGATAAATTCAGAAAAAAAATGGAAAGTGAGGATTTCAAGTGAAAAATTTAAACATTAAGTGTAAGCAGAAGTGTCCAGCTGCACAGTGAAAGGACCTGAGCAGTGTGTCACTCAGAACTCATTTTCTGCTGTGTAATCCATGTTCAGATAGAGAGAAAAGATAGAATTACTGACTCTAAACTACTATCTTCATCTGTCTCCAGATACGTAATTTTCCATGGTACTACCAGGAGATATAATATAAAATAAGATGTTTATGGCTTAGGAGAACTGAACAGTCTCGTGGTAATGCTGCTAATATAGTACTGGAATAAGTATTGAGGCCAAGCTGTCTTTAAAAAACACATTTCACAGATTTTTAGAAAATTTAATTTGCTTATCTCCTCCTGTGGCTGAAGTCTGGAGCAAATCACCTGCTGACTTCCATGGAATGGGAAGAGGCTCCAGAACAGGAACAGTGGAAACTGAAATGCACACAAATACCACTCTGAGTCTCTGCAGCCCCCTTATGTATGCTTGTTCACTCCACTGACTGCATGCAGAAAGTGTCTGAAGGTGATCTGTGTATTCATTCTATACTGCAGCCCATCATGAGTTGCCTCAGAAAGCTCAGCAGCAGATCTGTGCCCATACAGCAGTGTGAATAAAAAAAAGCCTGACATAAAAGTGAAAAAGCAGAAAAGAAAGGAGAGCAGTAATGAGCTAAATATGTGCCTTAACTTTGCTGTGGACATGCACTCATTTTCTCTTGGCTTCCCCTCCAGAATAACCCACCTGGTGTCAAGTAACTGGCACATGGAATGGTTTACAGATGGATCAGCCTCAGTTACTCTTGTAGCTGTATATGATTATATGTCACACAGATGTTTCAGCTTGTATTTGCTCACTAGTAGCCAACCACACAGCCTTACTTGTCTTTCTCTTCTTGTTTGAGGATGTTTAACTAATAAATAATAATAACTTATATAATAACTGACAGAGAGGAGTGTACCTGAGCTGATTGCATGTAGTTAGTTTTAGTGCCTTTTTGGTCAGCGTCATCCCCTGAGAGTCAACTAGAAAAGATTTATGTATTTGATCTGAGACATTTTTTGGATGCTGCTTAATAAAAGGAGACACTGCATTAGTTGCAGTAGTGAGGATTGCCCAGTTTAGAGCATGCCACCTGCAGTATGCAGGATACACATATAGTGATTTGCCAGTTACTACAGTAATGAAAAAGGATTTTTTGTTTGTTTCTTTTTAGTAAACCATTAAACTCCCATTACACCCCAAAAATGAAGGTTTGCTGTGACAGAAGTCAGATAGGCTTCCACTGTGAAATTTGTTTCTCCACTGATGTAGCGTATGCATCAGAGCATCAACTGGGACTGCATAAACTGATCTTTCAGCTCTACTTGTGGATTTTGTGGGAGTTCCTAAAACCAGCTGTAGCATCTTGATCATAGTTTACATGACATAGTTTACATGCCTGCCCTGCACCAGGGGTGGCATTTTTCTGTATGCATTAGCAAGCTGAATGAAACTGGATGATCTATGGTTTGTGACAAAGTAGGTATAGTGAAGCCATCCAGTAACTCAGTATATGACACTAGCTAAAACTCAGTTTTAAAGACTTGGTGTTTTGGGAGGGAGGCAGATGGGAAGAGGAAAGTATGTAGGATGGGAAGAGGAAAGTATGTAAGAGTAATGGTAAAAGGTATATTTTTCCCCTCGGGATATTTGACTTCGATGATGATGAGCAGTATTTGCTTGAAATCAAGGGGGACAGTTGAATAAATGATAATTACTCAACCCCTTGGAAATTCTTACCTGTCTGATTTGTACCTCTTTCAATAAAGTGGGAATTTTGGACTAGTTTGCAATTCATTGGCTTTATCTTAAATAGCAAAATGTAAACTGCATGTGATTGCAACGCTCAGGCCTCTGGCACTTCAGCAGAGCTTTAGCATAGCAGTTAATGGTGTAACACCAGTATTTTGGGGTAGCTGTGTTATATCATTATTGCTGAAACTGCGATACCTGTACCATGCACCACAAAATCTGTGATCTTTCCAGTCATGGATAGTAGTATCTGTGCCACGCCATGGGGGACTGACGCCAGCTCTTTGTCACTGCTCCTTTGTTGGCTTTCAGTGACTTCAAGCTTTAATTGATTGAGAAGTTTGTGTGAACATTCCCTAATTTGCTTATAACAAAACATGAACCAGATTACATTTTCTTATACCTTATTGTTCCTTTTTTATTTTATGTTGTGGAAAATTAACTGTAAGATTGTATTTCTGAATTCATGTTTGAAGAGTATGAAGGGAGAGAAATTTTTCTTGATTACCAGCTGTAACAGTCTAACAGATGTTTTCATTATTCTGCCTTATTTTTAGTTTATTATTATTATATAGCACTTCATATACATGGTATTTTCTACTGCAGAATAAGAAGTGACCTTTTGCTTAGGGACTTTTGTTCTTTTTTCCCTATACATCAATACTTTGGCAGTGCATAGCTACATGGGTTTGCTGCAGAAGCTTTAATTTTGTCCCTGCAAATCTAGTACTTTTTGGTGTTTGGCAAAAGTGAAAGGAGTCAGTAACTGTTTCCCTCTTCTCTTTCCAGATGCTCTCTAAGTCCATTGAGCAGCTCAAGCAGCCTGGCAGTCAGCTGGAGGAAGCTGAAGAAGAGCTTCACGGTGATCACTCCATGCAGGAAGAGCGAGCTCCCGCCAGCGGTGCCAGCGGTGCCAGCATTAGGGCTGAGAGCAGCAGTGCTGGTGTGGATGACAGAATAGGACAGCAGGTGGGGGCTGTGAAAGTCAAAGAGGAGCCACTGGACAGTGATGAGGATGTTCAAACCCAGCAAATGGAATCTGGGGAGCAAGCTGCTTTTATGCAACAGGTAATAGGCAAAGATTTAGCTCCAGGATTTGTAATTAAGGTTATTATCTGAACATCACATGCATTTTTTAGGCTTTGATAAGCAATTGTGTTTTGATTCACTGACCTAGCAAATCCTGATTTGCTGTTCAAAGAGTTTAACAAGTGCAGAAGTGTTGTATGTACACTTGAAAACATAGTGAAGTTCATCCTTATGGCCACTAATTGAGAAACTACCTGTTGCAGTCAATTATTCTGCATATATCTGCGTAATAGCTGATAGACTTTGTATTAACCCAGAATTACCTTACATCGCTTAGTTTTAGTGAAAGAGATCTTGTATCACTTAGCCTGTTGAGATCAGCAATTGCTGGAACTAGTTTCCAGACCTGATTGATGAAACGTTCTTCTGCTCTGATTTTGAATCCTCTGACTTTTGCTTTCAGCTGTCTGTATATATTGTATCATACCGTAGTCTTGAACACTGTTAACATTAGGGTATTTTTTTCCCCAGTAGACAGGTACTGACTGCTATATCAGTGGTCCCAGGCTGATGTATAAAGTTAATTTAGAGAAAAGTGCAAGGTGGATATAAAGAGGCAAAGCGAGGCACTGTTTTAAAATTGCATTGTTTTCTTTTTTTGCACTGCTTGGTTAATTTTTCATTCTGTCTTATTTGATGATAATGTCCTCAGAGACATCCTTAAATGCAGCAGATGAAAGTACTGGTGAGAAGCAAAATGCAGCATTAGGCTCCAGTCAGTTATTAGGACATTGCACGAAAAGTACAGATATGTTATCGTTATCATCTGATATCCAATCACTTGTTTATTTATTTTAAAATGAAGACTAATCATAAAATATTGCATAATCTTTCCTACCAGGGTCTCATGGACAAATCCTAAAATAACAACTGTGCATAAAATGCCACCTTGACAAAGGGCACATTCAGCTTCTCTGGGAGCTTTTCCCCAGAGTTGAGAGGCGCAGTGCGTGTGTGCAGCCCTCGAGCTGGCGTCCCTTTCCATCCTTGTACCATCAGGCAGAGCAAGGCTGGGTGCTGTGCAAGGCCCTGTTTATTTAAGTCAATGCTTTGTCAGGTCCCTGCTGTTCTCCTGCAGAAAAGTGATTTTGGGAGGGGGGGCAGGAAATGCCTTATGGAAACAGGAAGCCCAAGTGATTCATGTGCTGAGGAATGCGGGCTGGGGGGAGATGGGGGGACGGGGCAGCGCTCCCTCTGTTTTTAAAGGCACTCTATGAATTGATTTATTGTCAAAGAAAATAACAAAGCGAGTAGGGAAATTGTTAAGGAAGCTTTCCAGTGAAACATTTCCTTCATATTCCCTTTTGATATGTTTACCTTGTTTTATAGGTTTACTTTTGTTAAGCTAGTTAAAGATTCATTGTATTAAGATCCCCTTTAATATGGATAATCCCAAACTGACCTGGACTCCTTGTCAGGTTTTTTTTCTATTAAAAATATTTATATTTCTAAAGCTGAGGTATTTTAAGGTGCAGTATCCTGTTTCAAAAGAGATAGCTGTTTTGCCAAATGTAGAAATTGTTCTAAAATATGTTATTAGCATGTGTTATTTACATTATGCTCTAATATGATTAAATCTCTTCTAAAATGTTGCAGCTTCTAAAAAGATACATTATCCTTTTTCCTAGAAGGTCTCCAAACAAATGACTAAATAGTTGCTGTTAACATGAAAGGCCTCAATAAATAGAAAAGATTTATTAATTGGGAAAACACAGGTGATTTTTATGTGTGCTTCATATTTGAACAGAAATCTTTCTCTATCTTGGATGAAAAAAATCACATTCACATTCAAAAAGTGAAGGATGTAGAATAAAATTATATGTGTTTCCCATTCTGTGTATTTTTAATTTTCTTTGAAATCTAACTTCAGCCTTATCTAAAAGGGATAGTGCATCTTTAAAATACATTTGGGGAGAAACTTGCAATTGAGAAGAATTTTGTACAATATCACTTCAAAGACATGTATTCACAAAAGACAAAAGATATTTTTATAATGTCATTCAGATGAGAAAGCCCAATACATTAGTGGACTTTAATTTCAGATTCTTTCAAATTTGGATAAAATTAAAATAAGAGAAACTACCTGGAACCAGTGAAAAGGAAAACTGGGTTTAAACAACCATATTTCTAATTGATTATTGTCTCTTACATTTTAAATCTACTGTATTTATTATAATTTACACCCTTAGAGGTGATTTCTTGTTTTGTGTTGTAAATATATTCTGTTTGTATGTTCCCTTTTTTTTGCCTTCTGATATAAGTCTCTTCCTTTCTCAAATAAAGTTTTTTTTTAAAAGATCCCCTTTCAGATATCTGACTTTGTGTAAATTCGATAACTTAGTTGTGTTTTTGCTTTGTATAACAAAATATGTTTGCTACACATTGTTGAAACAATTTAAACTTCCTGGAACAAGGTTTTTATTATAGTATTCTTACAATAATTACACAAAGTCTTTATTTTTTAGTCTCTTGTTCTATCCTACATCAGCCATTATAAGTTTTACTGAATGTGGAATAGTATCAATGCATGCTCATTTTCCCATCATGACATCTGTCTTGAACATGTGATCATATGTTGTACCATATAGGAAAGGTAAAAGTGAATCCCAGTGCCTTGGCTTCTAATTATCCAAAATTCAAACAAACTGAAATAATTTCCATGATATTTCTAAAACCTGCCTAGACCCCTGATCTGAAAATGTGCTTGTATTGACCTCTTTGATAGTCATCAAGACCTTTGCAAAGCAAGAGTCCACCTGTAAATATGTTGGGGAAGAGAGTACCCAGGAACTTGGCAGACTTTAAAGCATAAGAAAGTGAAGTCCTGCTGTAGAGAACTTCCATGAATATGTTAAATGCTTTGTGACATTTCCTGAACTTTGCTTAGGATCTACAGAGAGAAACAGCTCATACTGTCTAGCAATCCCTGTTGCTACAGTATATGAATTACTACTACCAAAAGACTTTGGAAAATTGTTGCATTCTAGCTTTTTTAACTGATCATTTGGCTCTAAGCAACTTTGATTCTGGTATAATTTTAACTAAAATAAAATGCTTTCAACAACGTAAGTATTTAAGAATAAATAGGTCTGTAAATCAAATTCAATTATACTCACTGCAAAGTAATGTTTCGTCAGTAATACACCCACAAAAACATAAAATGTCAAGTTTTAGCTTAGGAAAGCTTAAAACAAGTATAAACAGCATAACATTATACTGCTTGCTCTTTTGTTTATAATGATTTGGAATCCTATGTCTATAAGTAAATCATGCTTTCAATGGGATTTTATTGAGATTCCATTTTTTTAAATACTCATGTTGAAATTAAAAGCCATAAATATTTTCAACTTACAACATTCCTGTGTTAGAGGTTACACCTAGATTTTTTCCTAAATTATTTGTTTATCATGCATCAAAGCCCCCATAATGAAGAAAATAATAAGTTAATACAATTTACAAGCCTTATCTTTTTCAAAGAATGATGTGCATCTCTTTTTTTTTTTAACAGTATATGTTTATTCTGTCCCATTGTTCAAAAAAAATAAAGCCAGTATAGCTGCCAATTTAGAAGTAATTGCTCCTAAATGAGGGAAAATGCTTCATAATATTTACATACCCACCCAGACCCACATTACTGGAAAGTAGGTACTATAACATTATATAGTTCTTTTTTCATCTTCTGGCATTAACAAAATAGGATTAAAAGCTGAATGTCTCAGCAAAGCAAGAGCACTTCAGACACTATCACCATTTATTTGTGCACTATCTTCATTTCATCTTCATTATCATCGGGATTGCTGAGATTTACTCCACGTTACTTAAGCAAACTATACCCTGTTTTTATCTTCACTGGCATTCTGAGGTAGAAATCTGTAACCGTTAGTCCCAAGTAGCAATCTAAAAATTTCTCCCCCTTATGAACACTTCACATTTTGCAGCCAAAATTAGCTAAGCCAAGATAATTTCTTTACTGTATTCTGTCCCACTAGCAGCATGTACTCCTTATCCACTTAAGTAATGTTTGTTTGATTTTCATTTATATGTTTAGTTTCTGATTTCCTTATACTGTTCCCATCATCTGGGTGGTAACAGAGCTTCTGTACCTCATTTCTCAGTGGAAGAACATAGATTAGAACACCATGTGCTGAATTGCTGGTCAGGCAAAAAGAAGAACATCCTGGATGAAATTATCTTCTCTGGACCAGATTTTACCACTCTATTTAGGAGACACTGTGTTTTGTATTTTTTTTCTCTTCTAATTCAGCCTAATTTGGAATAAGATTTAAAAACAAAAAATACAAGTATTTCAAACTGCACAGCCAGCAGAAAAGCTAGGTTTCTCAGCCATGGTTACTCACTTCCCCACACAGACAGGACTGGGAAGGCGCATCTTTTAGAATCTGTCCCAGTTTCTGATCCCCATTTGCTGAGCTCAAGTGTCATAATCCTTCTACTTCCTTTGATTCTGCACCCATAACTCATCTAGCCCATACAGTATAAGTTCCCTGGCTACTTGTGGGCCTGCACATCTGTTGGAGCCCCGCAAGAGTTACTTCAGCAGTAGCTGACAGTTAAAAGGGTACTAGCTTAATAACTTGAAATCATTCAGGAATTCACTGTGATGGCTACTCAGGGGCCTTCGTCACTAGAGTTGTTTTGACAGACCAGATACTTACTTGTAAGTGATCCAGTGCTTTAATTAGCTGATTGAGATGTTTTAAATGTGGCTGTGGAGTCTTTGTTGCACTTGTTTTACTTTATTTTCCATAGTTGTCTTGAAGTAATTGCATTGACTCTTAACAGTACATAGCCCCGAAATAGCAAGGAGATTGTTTGGAGGATATGATATTAAAAGTATCCCTCTGTACACTGCAGGTGGCATGCCCTAAACTGGGCAATCCTTACTACTGCAACTAATGCAGTGTCTTATTTTATTAAGCAGTATCTGAAAAATTTCAGATCAAACCCATAAATCTATGTAATCAGCTAGTGTGGATGGAGCAAGGGGGTGGAGGGCTGTGTAGCTGGATTTGTTTTGTGAAAACTTTTCGTTCATCTACACGCAAAGAATTCCCCTCTGAATACTTACCCTGCTTGCTCTCATCTTTAGTCTTAAGGGCCTGTCCATCTCTATCGAGGTTCCAACTGTGGTCTCTAAAAACTATGTTACAGAAAGAACAGTTCTCTTTTTTTAATGCCAATTCTATGTGAAAGTGCATAATAACGACAATAATTACAAGTAATTATTTTTTCCCAGTTGGATTTGAAAATGATCCATTTTTTTAGGAAGTATCAGATTTAGTATATTAATAATTGCCAAGGGGATCATTATTTTGTGTGTCTCCTATTATAAAATTTCTATTACAGAAGGCAATAAGACTTATTTTATCACAAAATTAATTCAAGAACTGATTTGTCTGACTGACCATGTGGCATTACAGTATAAAATAATTATTTCATTTGATTGGTACCTGCATGGAATAATGTTGGCACTGCTTTTATTTTTTGATCCAAGATATTTTATACTTCTTTTCCTGCATCAGATACTTACAATGTAACACCTTGATACTTTTGTTACTGCTCCCTTTTGCCACAGAAAGCAGCCTTTTGAGAGACCTCTGGGGCAACACTGGACTCAAGTCCTTTATCAGGAGTACATAAATAGCATGAATCAAAAGCTTATAAGTCCAGATCCCAATAATTATCACTGTACATTTTGACAGTCAGAGATGCTACTTTCATACCTTTGGGCAATTCATCATTTGCTGTATCAGACAGCATGGATTTCTATTAATATTGTCATTGAAGAGGATTATGTGTTCTTGGAAAGCTGCTTCTTTAAATGCTTCATTTGGGAAGAATTCTATTCTGAACTCTGAATGTCTTTTTCCCTGTCAGCCACATGTATGTGCAAACATAAGAGTTTTCAATTTCTACCTTCCTTTAAAATAAAAGAGTGAATTAATGCACGCCTCAGTTTACTGCTGGCTAAGTCTTCATAAAACTCTGTTGTTTAATGTCTTGGAAGAGTAGCTCAGCCTGAATGCCTTTGAGACATAGGTGCTCTAAGGCAGAAAGCAGTGCATAATGTCTCCTCTCATGTTCTGGCCTGTGACCCTTGGATCCCCAGGAGACCAAGGAGGTTTTTCTGTTCATACTGCCTATTTCCTCAGCAAAGGGTCTTGTGAAAATTACAGCTATGAGATTGGAGCAAAGCTGCGATGTCAAGGGCTTAAGAAGGCTTTGCTCAGGTTCTCTGTAAAACAGCATGGAGGATTCAGTCTCACACTCCTTCCTTAGTTTTTTCCTTTTGCTCCCATCAATATGGGGGGGGTGATAGTTTTCAGGTAGCAGCCTGCACATTTTTAAAGCAGATCTCTGTTATTGAACAGACCTAGAAAGAGCACGGGGCAGAAGTGCTGTTGGGAAATGCTCTCCTACTGTGTGCAGAAGGATAGCTACTGATACCAACTGCTTCTAAGGCTTGCTCTCCTAGATCTTCCTCCACTAAAAATAAAAGTCGAAGAGTTAGTACATATCAGAGAGCATGACTCCATCACTCAGCTACCTCACTGCACATAGGGACAGGTGGTGATCTGGTTTCCCTCATTTCTCAGCCATTTTCATCCATTTTGACACCTTGCCTTAACGTATCAAAGGCACCCAAGCCCAACAAGTGCATCCCTTGTCATCTTCCTTTCTTTCTAGAACTTCTTGGGTTTTCACCATTTACCTAAAATTTGTTCATAGTTTCCCCTATGTTTCTGCATGGATTTCAGTTTTCTGAAGCTACTGACTTTATAGAGAGCAATTCAAAGCTTCTCTTTTACTGTTTCCGACAGATAAAAAAAAAATGGAAGTGCTGAATACAGGTGCTATCACCACAGGCTCAGTCCAGGGACACCTGTCATCCATAGCACTGATCTGGACATTTCTGTAGGTAATTGGGTCTGTCTAAGGATGCTAAAATACACACAGCAATACCCTTTGTGCTACCTGAGCAATTTTTTTCATAACAACCTCCATCCATTCCCAGGCAGGCTCTGTGAATACAAACACAGGCAGCACAGGACCAGCAGGAAAAAAGGAACAGAAGCAAGAAATACTCCCGCAGCAAGAGACTGAGAATTAGCATGGGGATTGTTACTTACCTGTGTTGATGGATAATGCACTAACTAGGCAGACTGCCCATTTCCCAAGTCCATCAACTGCTTTCAAGAAAGGTATCATTTTTATGTCACTATTTTAGTAGCTTGGACCCTCCCATAAAAGAGGGAGTAATCCTTTCTTTCAACATGAAAACCAAAACTGTCTAAGCCCCTTGATCCAATTAGTTCACCAAGGGCATCACCAAAGGCAAAACTGAATTACTTTCTTTAACATTGGCAGAAGACACTGGATGGAATTTCACATGTTTTTATAGGTCTAAGTACAGGGCAGCATTATAAGAGCAAAGCAATGATTCCAAGTTCTCTCTATTGGCCATACCTCCTTTATGCCACTGAAGCAGCTGTGGTGGTTCCCAGGGGTGGAGGCTCCTCACAGCATGAAGCTTGTGTCCCTGGAAAGAAGGTGAAGGCTTCTTTCAAAGAGCATACTTTCCAAAATCAGAACAATTACACCCAAAGCTACCATAGTGTTTTCACCCTTCAGTGAATAATTCCTAACCATAAGCCTCCTCAGCCCCTTCTCCCTCTCATGACTATCCATGCAAGTGTCCCCTGGTGTACCAGCCCCTCTGCCAAGTTCTCCACATTTGTCCCATTTCTGACAATCAGAAAGTGTAAGAGATCCTCCTGGGAAGGGCCATAAGTCTTTAGTTACCACTACTTCACACCTATGCTTGGCCCAGGGAAGGCTCAGTGGCTGGAGGCCAAGGCCAGTCAGGAAGGAAGGGATATAGACAGAGGGGTGTCCTCCTCGCTCTGGCACTATTGTGGAATGGCATGGTGGGAAATGCTGAGAGGAGGCAGAGGAGGTGAAGCAGCAGTAGTGAAACATCTTACAGACACCTTGTGGTTTAGCCTTGAAAGCCCTCCTTGGTTTGGAGGGGAACTCGGTGTCCTGTCCTGAGGATGACAACACTACCTCAGCAAGAGGCTCCAGGTTTCTACCTGCTGCAAAGTACTTTCTCCGTTGTTCTTGTTCTCAGAAGACAAGATGGTAGTAAGGGATTAACTTCTTTACCTTTCAACTAATTGTTTTAACCCATTGTATAGAAAGTTCAGGCTAAATAATTTAAGTTGAAGTGCACTGGTCCTTTCAGGGAATAGAAGAGTTCAGATAGTTAAAGATTTAAAGAAAAGAGATCTGCCACCTACTACCAGAATGAGTTGTTAGTCTTCACTGTCCTGACATTGTTTTCTCCCTTACTTATTTTAGATTCACTGTTAAACACAAGTTTTCCTGATCAAGTGATGGAGATTAGTCAGTACAGAAAGCACTCAAAGAAGTAGAAAAAAAGAGTCCCAGTTTCTACTTCTCCATACTGACTACATCTTGAATTTCACTTCAATAACTTGAAAAATACCATAACTACTAAAGACTGAGCCAAGAGTATCAATGTTCTGTCATCTTTTACGCTACTTTTGAAAGAGAAAATGACATTTATTTTTCCAGCTGGAAGCTTGTACTTTGATTTCATTAAATTGAATCAGTTAATAAACTTAATACCATAGTCAATGGTGGACCTGAAATCGGAAACAGTGAAGTTACCATTTTTTCTTATCTGAGCTTTCTGAGTCAAGGAGATAGATAAAGTGAAGATGGAATACCTAAAATGCTTATGAAATTATCCAGTATATACTTCATCAGAAAACAGCAATATACATTTTTAATTTACTTTTGATGGACATATTTTCATGTATTGTAATAGTTTTCTCTGAATTCCTAATACTCTTCATGTTAAGAGCATTTTGTAGTCTTTAGAATTCCTCATTTATAGGAAGTGTTCTTGTGTGTTATCTCCTAAAAATCTCAAGGACTGGACATTTGAATCAGTATCCTCATTGATTAATAGCTTCTTCCAAACTGATTTGCAGCCTTTTCCCTATTGTGCAAAATCATAACAAAACAGAAATACCAGTGATTTGAACTGGCCTCATCAGCTGTAAAGAGATGGGTCGGAATAGATTAGCAAGTGTTCTAGTTTATCTTAATAGTGTAGTGACAAGTAAATTCAAGGATGACAGATGAGCCCACTGACTAGCAATTCTTCTGACTGTATTACGGCATAAATAAACACATTGGCTTTTTTAACAATTGGCCATGAAAACAAAGGAATGTGAGTTCATATTACTGTGAAAAACAGAACTGAAACCGAAATTCCTTTTTAATTCATGCTTCAAGTGCCTAGCTGTTGCAAAAGACTGACAGAAATATGTTAGGGTCTCAATTTGAAAGATAACCAAGATTTTTATCTTAACTTTACTGGGAGGACTTCCCCCCCCCCCCCCAATTTGGACCATCAGCACTACACTCCAGTGTAAATCCAGTAACATTTCCTCAATGTTCACATGCTCAGGGCCTTTTGAGCTACATCTTTAATAATAAATAAATAAGGACTGAACTTGTTTGGCATTTTAGACCAATGACCAAAGACAGGGAGCATAGCAAATATGCTACTATATCACCTTTATTTTTGTGGGCATCACGCATTTTTAAAATGGTTATACATTTCCCTGAACCAATGTAATATAAAAGATTTACTGTTACAGTTTGTGTGTGGCCAGGCAATGGCATATGGAAAACATGTTTCCTGCTATTTAATTTAATTACTCTAATCACGTGCCAGCCCCGGGCATGTCATTCTGGACCTCTGAGGCTCTTTGTCTGTCAAAGAGATGGACAATATCTTGGCTTTGTTTAGTTGCTCTGCAGGCTGCAGATAAAACCACTGAAATACTGACTGTTTGTTTAACCAAAACTTTGCATTTTAACCATTTGGCTTTGATTTTTTGTTTTACAAGAAAAGATGACATTTTGGCCCTGGTTAGCTGAAAAGGAAATATTGGGGATATGAAGAAGAACTGTCACTTGTGGGGCTTAATAGATGAAAAAGAATACTCTAGCCTTCTGGTCAGAAATCAGCTTTGTTAGCAGAAACTTAAGACACACATCACTGTTGTTTTAGAATTGCCTATTAGCAAGGGCAGCTGGAAAAGTCCTGTTTATAACTGCTTCTTTCTAATATGGTTAGCCCTTCATTCAACAATTTCAGTAGATTTTAGTTTCTTTCATCTTAATAGATGAAACTCTTGTGGGTGAAACTAATTAAGATTCCATTGCAAATATTCACATCAACAGTGTTGCAGTTAGCTTTTATGTTAACACACTACAGTTATTTTTATGTAAGAAATATCTGCAAATTACAGCTTTAAGTCTTTTGACAAAAAAATAAGAGCATATAGACAGATTACAGTATTCCATTCATGTTATAAACCCCAAATATATAGAGAAATTAATCACACACTTAGCTTTAAGTATGTGCTTAACATTACCACTTCCTTCACTTGTAAGCAAGTACTCAGGACCACCTCTTCCTGCATCCAGAAGTGATACTAAAGAGTATTTTAGACTATATGAGGATATAATTTCTACAGATCATGTTGTCAGAAGAGGAAAGAATAAGAACCATCTTACCATGTATTACTAGACATAGAAAGACTTGTCTATTCTTACAACTTCAGCTAAATATAACTTATATTAACTTCAGTTAGCATAAGTTTCAACAGTAAATTAATCTACCTCGTTATATGGTAATGTGCCAGCATCCTGCCACAGTAGTTTTCGAACTACATTGTATGAGAGAAGATGGGCAGAAGGTCTATGAATATGCTCTGAAGAAGTCTGCCTCATCAGAGGGTAACATTGATGGGATGGGATGCATAGAAGGAAAGTGTCGATCTTAACATTTTACATATTTCTGATATTTCAGTGTATGGTTCTCCAACTAGCTTTACTTTCTCCCCTGTTTTCTAGCTGAATCAAAGAGATATAATAATTAAAAATTATTTCTTCTAAGTTGCACAGTACAGCAGTGCAAGAATTAAAAATGTTGTTTACTATGTACTGAATTACAGCTCCTGTCCCCTTTAGCTTTGAGCTAACCACTAGATGACACTACTTCCCACTTGCTTAACAGGTGTGGGCACATGCTCCAATCTCTCCATAGAACAGTTCATATATTTACATGCTTCTCGACCAAAGAACTTCAAAAAGAATGTTATACAGGAATTGTCTTTACCACTATACAGTTTGATGAATTTCCGTAGATACACATAGGTGTTTAGGTGTGTACGTGAAGGTGTACACAAGCGATGTGCTTGTGTCTTTGCATGATTTATAGAAAACAAGCATTATAACTCACCGTGTGAGTCTTTAGGGTGTTGTAACTTAGCAAGCATTGATGACAGCTCTACTTAAACCAGAGGAAGTCCAAGAAAAACAGGCTGGAGTTTGTGGACAACATTCCCCTTGTCCCCTATCCCCACTAATCTCCCCCTTGCCCAAAAAAAAAAAAAAGATACTATATTGGCTGCTGTACTATGATTCTGGAAAGACTAGGTGTAGAGAAAAATATCATGCTGAAGAGTCAGGCAAGAGTAGGCTGTACTATTCAAGTCCAAAAATGACAAACTGTGAGGAGGAGAGAGACAGAGAAGGGCTGTCATGCATATCCATAAGGCAGCGGCTGCTGCTGCTGCGGTTTTTGAATTAGGAAGAATGAACTTACCAGAAGGATGTGTGGAAAGAATCCCACATTTTTAAAACTCTGATTTCCAGAAATCCAGGAGCTCCAGATACTTGAAAAACAGCTCCTCCAAAGTTAAGTTTATGCTACTAAATTGCATGCACAAGAGCATGATTATATGGCAGTGGAGTAATAAGGACCTTCAGATACATTTTTATCTGTGTCTATGTCAACAAGCATTTTGCTTTGCTAAGATTCATTTCAGTGATTTATAACATATTTGCTCTATATGTGCTCTAGCTATATGTGTTCTGTGTGATATACTTAAAGATTATTTTTAAAGTGGCCACACTAAAACTTGTCTTTAAAATCCACCTGTCATCTATTAGTGTGACAATGTACTACCCATAGTCAAAGAAAAAGTAAGAATTACTTTTTGGTTTAATAATCTAAATTTGACGTATTAAAAATCTTCTTCGTTTTGCACCTTTTATAATCCTGATCTCCCATGACTATGGCAAAATGGGCTGGGTACATCCTTATTCTCTTATCACATTAGCTATGTACTCTTGTACTTCTGCTGAAGGGACCCTGCAAGCAGGGAGAGTGAGCCTCTTGGCCTTGGAAGGATGCTCTGCTCCATTTACATTTCACATTCTATCACAACCCATTATTTTAGCATGATTTCTTCTGTTTTAATGCACAGAACTGCTACTAACGTGAATTAAAGCTTTACAATAATGTAATATGAAGCCTATATGGTGTCTATCTAGCATTAGATCAGTAAGCAAGGTATTTTTGCTAATAAGCGATATTTGTTATATCAAGTTTGGCATGAGACACAATCCCACTTGCTGATTTGTGGGACTTCAAGAAACTGAATGGCCTTAATAGTGTCAGTTTTGCTGTATCTATGCAACAGTTCAGTTAATGTAATGTTTCCTGTAGTTCGGTTGAATGTTTGAAAATTGTATTTACAGATAAAACCATTCCCATTCACAAGTAATTTCGTCCAGCTTACAACAGTGTAAGTCCATAGCCCCTGTAAAAGAACAATGATATACCATAAACACAGCACCATATTTGTAAAATTATGGTTTAAAGTCATTTGTCAACAAAAAGACGTGTTTATCTGTTTGCAGCCAACAACTTAACTAGATCCATGTAAGAACTGAGATTTTCTCAGCATTTTAAGGGTGCCCTAGCCTGTAGAAACAACAATGCATGGAATCAAGGCTACCTAAATTGCAAACATAAGCAATGTAATCAAAATCAAAGATACGGTTTTATCCTGTGCATGTGTTACTTGGACAGGTTAATTTATTGGGGATTACAAATCTGAAGAGAAAATACATTTAATTTTAAACATAAAATAAGAGAAAGGTTGAGAAATAAGATGTTATCCAGAGATTTTGCTTGTTTATTAAAATGCTGTCTTGTATTTAAACTAAACAAGTATAATTACTTTTTCAGACTTTGATTTCCTCTGTAAATCTGGTGCTCTTATATTTCATTTAGACAGGGCATTTATGTGAATTGCTTCTTTTTCACCAATTTCATACAGTTCCTTAAATTTGTCAGGGAATATGCTTGAGCAAAGACTGCTTAGGAAGGGAAAAAGCTCTCCACTCTATTTGTGACTAAGGATGAGCTCCAGGAAGGTTAACTAGAGAATACAAAGGTAGGCAAGACAAGAAAGCAGCTTATCTTCAGACCTAAATCTGGGGCTTGCTGAAGTAAAAACACCCTGTTGATGCATACGCTGCCTGTGCAGGGAAAAGTTCCCTGCTCAGTCTGATTGTAAAAGCACACGGTGTGAACTTTTGCATTGCTTTTGAAGGGACAGAGATAAAAAGTTATTTCAAGTCACCTCTCTTCTCTCCTAACAAAAGGACTGTAAGTTACAGTGGCCCAAGCAATGCAGTCTCTTCCCTTTCTCAGGGCTGGGATTCTTAGGAGGAAAGCATCTTGGTTATGCCTGCTACACTTGTGGAAAAGAAATTACAACTTAATGATGTTTCGTTCTTGCCCTGTAGCAAAGGAATTCTTGTTAGCTGAATCTGACATGGCAGCAAAAAAAAATACCTTTCCCCAAGTAACTAGAAAGGCAGCAAAGCTAACTCAAAGTACAAAGTGTGCAGGCAATCAAATGGATGTGAACCAAATTCAGAAAGTGGAAAGTAACCCTATGCAGCTTTGCACAGCCCTGGAAACGAGGTCTTTATAAAGTCCTCCCTCCCCTCACACTCACATGGTATTAGTGAGGGAGTAGGAGCAAGCATTTTGGAGCAGCACAAATGGTGACTGAAGGGATGAACAGCCAAATACGCCTTTGGTGTGAATCTGCCTTCATGTCTGCCAAGGACACTTGTGTGCCTTTTGACAACTGCTGTGAAAGCTCTGGCCATATAATCCAAAGTCATTGCATTTGGATTATCATTTTAAATGCCTTGCTGAAACTTTTGCTTCTGTACTAAACTAGGATTTGGATTAGAATAATCTACGATGTTACAAACTTTATCAAACTCTCAATTCTAAGATATAGTATGGAGAAATGCAGTTCAGAAACATGTTTTAAACTGAGTATGTACCAGTGGAGTAGAAGTTAGTTTTATTTTCAATAAGGAAGGGGAAAAAAAAGGCACTCTTCTCTGCATAGCTCTTCAGGCAATTTATAGCGAGGAGTTGTTAGCGAGTTATTGCTTCTCCACACTTTCAATATCATCAAGAATTCATTTTAAAATAATCAAAAGACAAAACTATTCAGGATTAAATAAAGTTCTATGACAATTAAGTGAGACTTTGTTCTCAATAAATATTAATTTGGTCTGGCATTTTCAAATCTACCTTTTAACTAAAACAACAATGGTGAGGTTCTTCCTTCCATAGAACCATGTGTGGTGATGTTTCCTGCAATGGTAAGATGTGTTTCTTAGCTCACAAGGAATTCAAAGACCACACAGGAAAAACAAACAAACAAACAGATAAACAAACAAAACCACCAAAAAACCCTAAACCAACACCAACAAATTATGAAGAAAGAAAAAAAGTAAAGATACATAAAATAAAAAAAAAAAATCAGCAGATACAAAAAAGAAATCGCTTTAAGCTTGCTAGAGGGAAGCTCTTGAATTTGGAAAAATAAAAGATGGAGCTATATGAAACTGTTTCTGTGAAATGTGTTACACCTAGAGCACAGTTCCTTTCTAGCAGTTACTCATTTTACTAAAATTGTTGTAATAGCTAGTCTTATGCACTTGAGGTAGCGAATAGTGTCCAAGGCAAAAGATTTATCGTTTGCTCTGGGTATAATGGTATGAGAGGAACTGGCTGCCAAAAGGGACTGTGATTTGAACAGGGCGCCTTTGGTTTGGTAGGTGGTGTATTTGTTCTGTGGCTGGAGTTCACTAGACAAAGTTGTTTGATGTACTGGCCAATGATAACTATCTTGGGAGAGGAAGAAACCGAAATCCTCCAAGTTTCAAGGAGAGACCAGAATGAAATACTTGGGTATGTGGAAAAAAAAAAGAAGATGACAAACTCCATGGCAACATGAAGTAGATCAATTCATGGGGCACTTTGTGGTTTATCGCTTAAAAAAAAAAAAAAAAAAAGATTTACTGACCCCCAAATCATGGTAATTTTTAGTACTAAATGGACCTCTTTTGAAGACTAAGCTGCTTGAGAAGGAGAGACAGTAGTTTTGGAATGGAGCCCTCAGCCTTTGAAATAACACTGCTGGTTTGGCTCTGCTTCCAATATTGTTGCCTAGTTTTAAAGCTTTTCAGCAGGACTTCGCTCCAGTCTGGTGACCAGCATGAATTACTGTGGAACAGATTAACACAGTGTTTTCCCAAGTGTCTAATCTTATTTTAAGATCAGAATACAAACAGCAGCAAAGCATCTTTAAGACCCACTGAGTCCTAGGGGCAAGTCTGCACTTCAGCCTGGTCAGCATTCACATTACCTCGGGCTCCATGGCATCACTTGGAGTATCCAGAATTCTTGGAAAATTCCGACATTTCTGCTTTGACCTAAAGCTTTACCTTTGCACGCTGAGTGCAGCTCTTGGCTCGCCTGTGAGAATGGTGTTATATGTATAACATCTTATCCTCTAAATCCTGCCTGCTGAGTGGATTCTTCCTTTCAAGCTCTCTTTTTATTGCTAGAGGGAGAGTTTTTGGAGGAGCTGTGTCTGTATTCCTTCTCTTTTGCTTGATGTTTGTTCTGCTATTTTAACACTCCTGAAATCAGGGAAGAGCTTTGCACTTTTGAACCAGCGTCAGTCCTTCCAAGAGGCAATGGCCAAGAGACACTAATTGAAAGTTTGCTAAACTGTTTGCATACCTCTACAAGGAGACTAAGCTAGTCAAATGCAGATAAAGGTCTTCAAAAGTTAACCAGAAATTTCTCCTGTTGTTGCTGGATCTGGCATTTTTGACAATGAGAGATTGATTTAAACAAACAAACAAAAATGTGTGGCCCATGTATGAAGACTAGGAGATATAAAAGGAATTAGGAGTTACGGCAATAAGCAATTCCAAATTTTCTTGCCAAAGGTAATGTGTATAAAAAGGTACAAAGGTAAAAGATGTGGCAGGGAACAATAATGCATAGATATGAAGAAGGAGAAGTGCTTCAACTCAGTTCAGGTCACTGACTATCTCAACATACAGGAACCTCTGTGAAGTCATTTTAAGTAAAACCACCAAAATGCCCCTATTTTGAAGATGCCTACTTGCCTGTAAGTATGTGGGTGATTTCCTCAGAGGTCCAAAAACAATAACAAAAGAGTTCATGTATGAGAGGAGCCTGTATAACTAATGGTGGGGACAGCAAGCCCATAGACAGCCTCCTCAGAAGGTAGGAGATGCATCGCAATCTCAAAGGTACTTTATAGACTCTGGGGATTATTATGTGCTTCTCTGTGATTAAAGGTTGATGGATTTATTTAAACAAAAAGGAACAACAGTAAAATTTGTATGTAAAATTCCCAGCTTCTGTAATAAAAGACTGAAGTGAGGGTTACTTAAAAACATATCATATGAAAAAATTTCAACAATATTTTGAATATATTACAAATCAAAATGAGCACTCATTTTTGCATGTCACTCCACTGCCTTTTCTCGTGTTACAGTTAGGTCAGAACTAAAAAAAATACAGCACTGCAGTAAGTACTATAATATAAAATTATATGTTGATTTTTCCATGGGCTATTAATATCTTGTTACTGAGAGACTGTACTGGTTGGTGGTTTCTGGCTTAGTGGTGTTTGGCTTGTAGGTAAAGGAAAAAAGGAAAAAAAAATAGAACAAGACCACCTCTGACATGAATACTGACCTCCAGCTGCTATTCTGTGTAACTTATTTTTGGTTATTTCCACATTTTTGCATTTAATAGAAATTAAATAGCATTATATCTTCTTGGTACACATTTTTGTGCATGTTCAAAAAATTCGTGGAGAAATACTTTTATATTGCTTACAAGTTTCACTAGTATCAAGACCAAGTCTCTCCTAACTTCTGGGTCCTGGGTGAAATTCCAAGGACTGTTCCAGTGGGCAGTAGAGTAGATGTAAAATTGGCAGTAAGGAGGAAAGAAGAATTTTCTCTCGCAATCAGTCATGGGAGAGGGTGGCAAAAGCAGTGTAGGAGTGGTGCCTAACATGTTCTCCTAGGGCAATGGCTTTTAGATGCTCCAAATACACAGTCATAATCCAACATGCTTTTCTTCTCCCCCCTTTCAAAAGTAATTGTACTCCTAAATATCTAACAACAAAATGTTGAAGAAGTTCCATTTTTATCTCTAAGACAAACTCTAATTTCCCTTTCCCTGTGAAGTGATTTAGAATTAGGAGACTGAAAATGTTACCACATAGCTTGTAAAGGTTAATGGTATTTGCTTATTGGCATAAAAACCTTGGTGAGGGACTGCATTTGTAGGGGGTTGCTAATGGAATACAGAACCTTTCACCTTTGGGTCACTGGATCAAATCTGTCTCTTGTGGATAGTGACCAAAGTTTGCTACAATTAAAGTTTTCAGTGCCCTATATAAATTAAATATGTAGAAATTAGAGATGGAAAAGATTTGTTACAGTTTACAGCTTATCCCCCTACCAGTACAAAATTGTCTTCACATATTTCCCAATCACAGATTTTCTAGTACCTAGTAGGTCTTGTCCACCCTGCAGAGTAAAGCAGCTGGTATTAATTGATACCTGAGTTTAACTGGGACCTGGTGAACTCCCCACTCTGGCATTGCAGCTGCAGGAGAGATTTGGCTAACACTTCTCTGCTGCCTTCCTCCATGGGGGCACTGAGTGGGCAGCAGCCCAGGGAGCTCCCATATTCCCCCCATTGCTTTTCCATGGGGAAAGCAAGCAAAAGTCTCAGCTCCTTCCCACCCTGTGCAAAATACCTTAAAAGACAGGAGGATTACTGAATCTCATTCTCACTGCCATGCTTATCCCCCTTTAAAGTCCTACCAGCATCCCTTCCATTACCAAACAGCTGCAGGTCATAGTTCTAAATTGTCGGTCTGATGGATTAGTTCAGGTAGCTAAAGGGAAGGCCAGATATTAGTTCAGACAATGATAGGAACTAAAATTTTTCAAGAGTTTGGAAGAGATTTGGAAGTTTGCTTGGGGCTTCTTTTTGATTTAAATGAAAAGGTTTGAATGCTATTACCGTTTACAGCTTCCATTTGCAAGTAATTAACTATGTTGCAGAATGCCCATTATGAAGTCCTAGGAACTGGGTACTGACAATATTAAGGTGAGTCTTGTAAGGTATCTAAAGACTACGGCTGGTTATAGAACTATAGATGCACATAGTCTTTGTAAGCTTAAAAAAATACAACAAAAAAACTCACTACAAAAAAACCAAACCAGTACAGTGTCCCATTCCAAAGCAAAATACACATATAATAATTAAAACAGTTCTCATTGTCTAGAAAAGAAGCCAAATGGGGTTACTTTGGGGTACTTTAACTTGCCCACCTTTGAGTGCCTCAAGATACAAGTTGCAACACAGACAGAGTGTGAGTGGATTTCCTCAGCACTTCTAATTTTGGCCATAAATGCCTGTCCCATAGACTTTATAATCCAATGCTTCCTGCTAAAATTCTAGAAGTATAAATGCAGCCTTCAAAATATCAGAGTATTTTTAGAAAGAAAATGGAACTTTGTTGCTGTTGCGCTCTCAGTGCCCCAAAACCTAAAATGCCAGCGAGGGTGGCATGTTGGAGCTGCTCCCACACCCTGACGTGCTGCTGCTGGCAGGTGCTGCTGGAGCTGGAGGAGCAGAGCATGCTGCTGCATGGCCACAGCTCAGGACTCCCAAGTACCTCATAAAACACAAGTTTCTCCATTCGCAGTGCAGCTAACAACTGCTGTGTTACCAGAGTTAACTTATTTCTGACATTCACAGTGCCAAAGTTCCAGCTGTTTAAAAATTCAAGTGATCATAAAGGAAGATCCTTTGGGCTTCAGAAATTTTACCATCAGGTGGTTTAAAAAAGAAGAATTTAAAATAAAAGAACACCAAACAGGAACACAAGCAGTACCACAAAAATGGCAGTGAATCTGCAAAGGGGACGCTCCACACTTTTTTCCAAGGTAGAAAACCCCACAACCCTGTGTTGTGAAATATCTTTCTAAACACAGATTTACAGAATGAAATTGAGGGTTATAAACTAGTAGCCAACAAAAGCAAGAAAAGCTGGAATGTTGGTAACCAATTGCAAGCACAGGATCCAAGCAAAACATCTTGAATTGCTGGTACTGTAATAAATTACAGTTTTCACTTTTGTATTCTGCAAGTGAAAACAGCACTAAGTCAAGCTTGAGAGAGGGAAAGTAAAGGATGACCTTTTTAATTCACCCACACCCATTACAAGTAGAGGAACTGCAACATGGTGCAGTGAGAAATGAAAATACAAATGCCCCTCTTGCATGAAGGGACAGATTCTGCTCCCATAAAATGGGGTTCCTGTGTTACTGAAGAGTTAGTTGTCAGGTAGCAATAGATGAAAGCCAAACCAGGCTCTGGGATGGTCTGCAATGGTGGCTGTTATCTCATTTTCTTCCATGGATTAATTTTCGTCTCTTTAACTTTAATTAGATAAAAGTCTAGGGGCGGGAGGTGGCCCTGGAGTGCTCAAAGGGCAAGAAATGGTCAAGAGCTGTTTTCTTTCAAACTTTGATTAGCCTATTTGATAAGTGATACTAAGCACCCCAATTGGTTAATGAATGAGGGGTTCCCATGAGGTAAGTGGCTGGGAAATTTAGCCTCCCCCACAAGGACAGCAAATATGTAAACTTCTGTCCTTCAGTTAGGTATCTACTGTGGTTAGGAGTAAGGGTGATTTATATCCTATCTGGGTCCTGGAGTGTATCTACATTGATTGACTCCCTTGATCTTGACATCAGTCACTTGGGCTTTCAGAGAAAGGGGGAACACAGGAGATAATGAAAGCTACATTAAAGAAGACCTTAACATTTATGTAAACGTTATTCTATCTTCAAAGGCAGAACTATCTTTCAACAGAAAGGAGATTTATTTCCTACTTGAAAATATTAGAAAGTGGCAATATATTTAATATCAAACCTCTAACTTCGGTGCTGGTCTCAGCCTTTGGGGTTTGCCTCATTTCTTGAGTAAATTGCATTATAGCTAAAAGTTTTACTGCATACTGCTTGCAAATACTGATGCAGACACACTAATGGCTTGTGCAAAGATACACCATCCTCTCCCAGTGGGAAGAAGAGAGAGAAAGACAAAATTAAGAGTTTGGAAAACAGAAGCAGAAGTGTAGAGAAAACATCTGGAGAGTTCATACGTTACTGTGCATTAAACGTGGGGCTTTTACACATGCAAATCCATGGCAGTACAAACCAGAAACATTTAAACATTTAAATAAAACTAAAATACATCTCTCAAATGCTCCCCTAGTGAATGTTACCTAAATAATTTCCCTGTCTGGCTGCTAGGCTCCCCCTTGGCCCACAGAAGAGGTGGCAGATTTGGGGCATGCTGGGGCCAGGAGGGAGCCTGGCGGGAGCTGGTAGTGTCCTGTCTCTGCTCAGCGGGTGACCCACCAGGGAGCTGCAGCACGAACATCACTTAGAGGAGCATTTTCAGCAATGCTGAACAGAAAGGTAATTTATACAGCTGAGAAGCAGGGCCATGGAAGGTTGAAAAAGTGCACACTCTTCAGGGTAAACATCTCTAACTCTGCTACAGAATACCAAGGCGTTCACGAAATCATGAGGAGCTGTTATTCGCGGAATCTTCAATATTAGATTTGGGAGCTTTTGCCGAAATTATGAGGAGATCAGTTTAAAACATGCAAGATTTTTTTTGTCCTCTGCACTGTGAGCAGTGAAATTCTGGAATTTGTTGCCGTGGAAGATTTTAGAATGAGCAGTTCAAAACAGGATTAGACAAATTCATATACAACAGAGTCATAAGCAGATATTAAAGGAAAGAGAGAGGAATGTACCTGTAAAATCTACAATGCAAAAATTCTGGATGCTGGGAGAGTCTGAGGGGAATGAATTGCAAAGACTAGCCATATTCATGTGCTATCACTAAATAGCATCTCCTGTTGTCTGAGGCAGTATTGGAAATGATAGACTGGCCTGATGCAGTAAGGCATTTCTTATGTTCTTACCTTCTTAAGTCCATTTTGGCTCATCTAGTCCTTCAGTCATAGCCAAACTTAGATTTTTCTATTAAATTTGTGTACTATTTTTCTGTCTAGCTTTAGGGTAAAGCACATTTCTGCTTTCTTTTCCTTAAGCCATGAATTATCTTTGTCAAGATAAACAGTCAACAACACAAGCCTTTTCCCTTTTTAGCTATGGGTCCCAAGAAGCTACAAATCCTGTCTTCAAAACATGCAAAATGCATTAGTTGTATTCCTGAGTAAAATACCGTTGTTAAAGACTGCCTAAATGTGCACTAAAGTGATAACTTACAAATTAAGAGATAGAGACTTTATAGCCCGGCATCATCTTATTTAATATGCCAGGAATTAGGACTAGTATGTAAGGCTGAAAGGTAAAACAAATATACCTGTGGGAAGTCTTTGTATTAACTAGTATGTTTTTACACAGAGGACATGCAAATAAAGCCTTAGTTGCTAAGCCCTATATGTGATATTTGGTAACCAGCAGACATAACATTTGTACTCTAAATGCAATACAATCCTCTGTCTGGAAGAACTGGTCATTACTGTGTAACCTGCAGAGCTGAGATATTCATGTGGTAGTGAATAATTTCTTTGCAGTGACAACATTAGCACAAAAAATATACATAGCAAGGTGAGAAGGGCCAGGAAGTTTTCTTCCTCTTCACCTCATGCTAAAAGTCTTTCCATTTAGAACACAGATATGTAGAATTACACAATTTGAATAAAAAACCTTATTTTATCAGCAATAAGACAGCACTGAACTGGAACTATGCTAAAATCAAGAGAGGCACTAAAGTGTGGTCTTCATAATCGTATAAACCTTGTCATTTGAGATAAAAGAAAATTAAAGAGCTAACATATTGCCTAAGACCAAAATGAAGTGACATTAAAACACCTGGTCAGAACAAGTAGCAGAAAGTTCAAATTGTTTCTTGGACAGTATTTCTGAACAGATAACACCCACTGAGTGATACACGTAACATTATGCTAGTTCTACTAAATTCCTTGACACTTTTTTCTGCAGTACTTAAAACAAGCAAACCTTTAAGTGCTAACTTCCCACCTAAACACCTTTATAAAAATAAATCTAAGAATCAAAGCACAGTCAAGATGGTATGAAAAAATCCTTTACAAGGAGCTGTTGCTGAGGTGTCTCCCCTGTGTTAAGGGGGTTGAGCTGTACTTGACTTTGAGGTTTCAACTCTCCCACTTCCTCACTCTTAAATAAACAGTATTTTCTGGCAAATCAAAGAAAACCACACCTGACCTTACATTCATACCTGCAATTTCCTCAGGTCCACAGTGTTATTCTGAGAGAATAGAGAACCCAGGACCAGAACCCCCCCATGGATTTATTGACTTCTTACAGAAATAAACAAGCATGACTCCTGCACTGGAGCTGCTGAGCTGTGAGATAGATTCAATGCAGGCAATACCAGCCCCTAGATCAGATTCTGAACTTTTCACTTAGTGACTAGAAGTCCAGATTCATAGAGCAATTCCTAAATTACAGTTCCAAAGACTCTTAATTGCTTGCTACAGAGCAGGCAAATCCATGCCACCAGCCGTCAGGACATCTACTGGGCAAACAGCCCAGCTAAGCAAATAGTTTGGCCTAACACACACACAAGCCCATGGCATTAGATGAGAACCACACATGTGGTTATATAATCTGCTCTAGATGAAAATGTCTACAGAAAACTGTGTTCATGCTTTGTCAGGGTGTAGCAAGTACTCAAGGTGATAAATAATTTCTGTTTCTCCACCCAACCCTCTTCCAGTTGCACAGTGACTAAATACCTTTATTAACCAAGTCTTAAGTCAAATCAAGCTTTTAAAAATTCCTCTTTCTTAATGCTCTAACATGCATGGGTTCACAAAATTAAATTACAATATTTTTATCTGTTTGGGATCAGCCCTGTTTCCTCCTCCTCATGTTTACTTTCCTTCAGTAGCTGACATCAAAATGTTTTCTGGAATGCTGAGGCTAAATAAGTTATGCTTAACTCAATATCTAATACAAATAGCCCTGGGGAAGCTCCAGGAACACAATCATAAAAGCTACAGTTTCTTTTAATAGCTTGCCACACTTTGCTGATATAGTATTTCTCTAATCACCAATCTTTACGTGCCTTCCTGACCTTGGAGCTCTCTGTCCAAATGACTTTGTGGTATCAAAGGCTTGTGTCATTGGAAGAGTGAATGGCTTTCATTTTTCTCCCTGAAACTTCCGGTTCCTGGCATCTGCAAAGAATTATTCCAAGCAGTGTTTTGCTGCCTTGCGGCCACTGCCCTGCACTGGCCTGACTGATGGAAGTGACTTTTCCCAAAAAGGTTAGTTATTGTGGTCAGCGGTGGGCGGGTGCTGCAGTTGGTGCACAACCAGCCCTGCTTTCTCAGCTGATTTGGGCCACCACAACCACACACTACAGCAATTAATTTCTGTCAGGGTTTGGAAGGAATTGAATCAATAGGGTATATACTGGTTTATAGTAGACTAGAATAGTAAACAAAAACCTTCCAAAATGACACAGATTTAAAAACCTGCATATGACAACAAAGGTGATCGAAGTTTTAGACTTTTGAAGAAGTAATCACTGCAGGGGGCACAGGGCATCAGGGTTTCCTCAACAGAACCTCATAGTGTATGAATATCCAAAAACCACAGTTGTGATGCTCTGACCATTTCCAGGTGATGACAATGTTGGTGCCTGAATCCAGAGTCTCAGTTATTTATAATTTGTATCTTTTAAAGCTGGATTATTAGTCTCTCCATCCTGCTCCCATCTTTTCTTCTCTTGCTCTTTGTCCTTTTGCTCTTTACCTCTTTACCTTTTTCTTTTTTTTTAATGAAATGTAATCAGACCTACAAGGATAATTACTGTGCTGAAACAAACTAAATGAAACTCATACTTTTTTCCGTTTATTTTTTTTTTTGGGGGGGGGGGTTAAGAAAGAGGATTTTTGAGGTAGTTTTTGATTAAGTATTTCTGCCTTAGCTCCACAACTGCAGTCAAGCACCCTTAGTGTCCAGCACTGAACTGTCACATTGCAAAGGACAAACTGCTTGAAATCTACATAGTTAGAGATAAAGCCAGGATGAGATAAGGTGACACAAAGGCTCAGAGAGGTCAGAAGACTGGTGTAAGCTCATACAGCTGATCAGTAACAGCTAAAATTTGAAAATCCTGTTTTTTCTTTTAAGAGACAAGATTAAGACAGCATTCCTCAGAGAAGGATTATGTATTTCAATTACTTAAATTAAATTTTAATTCAAAGAATGAAAACAAAACATCTTTACGGATCCAAATCCTCCTAAAGCAACCTAACTTGATCCAAACCTCTCTCGGGACTTTCAGCCCCTGGTGCAGCTCTTTCTGCAGCATGGACCTGTAACCCTTCTTAAATGAAAAGGAGAGGCTCTTACACCCCCCTCTACCCCTAGGGAGAAGAGAGCCAGCAGGGACACAAACATTTCACAGCTGGAAGAAGCCAGCCATGGACCACTGCTCAGGGCTTTTCACTCCTGCCTTTCTCATTAAAATACAAAGATTAGGAGACAACTCACCCCTCTGGTTTAGGCACCAAGTACATGCACTGGTCATCTCAAGCTCCCTCCATGGGAATGCATTGTCTACAACAGCACTGATAGAGTGTATTGCCTCTCTTGGTCAGGCCAGGGTTATGTAGGCACACATACCTGTCATGTCATGGTTTAATCCCAGCTGGCAACTAAGTACCACACAGCCACTTGCTTTCTTCTCCGCCTTCCCAGTGGAATGGGGAGAAGAATCAGAGAAGAGTAATAGTCCTGGGTTGAAATAAGAACAGTTTAATAATTGAAACAAACTAAAACATAATGATAACTAGTTTTTGCCTCAGATGTTCCTCTGGTCTTTTTGGTTAAGATTCAATGGGCCTAAAATCACAATGCTTTCAGATGGCAGCTCCTCATAAATTAGCACAGTGCTCTCCTTCCTGCCACATGAAGCTGGAGTGTATTACTTCCACTGTAACAGGATGAATTTTGCTCTTAGCAGTCATTGCATGAGTAGCAAAACTATGTTTTCAAAACATTTTTGGCCTTATTAACTTGAGTAACTTCACGTAACACTTTTTGTACTAAAGTGATATGTTGAATCTCCAGTTATTTACTGTCACACACACACATGGCTAGAAATTAAATGAGGTAACAGATGCTTCCACCTGAAGTTATACTGAACCCAAGTTTTCAAAGCATTTTCTGGGGTTTTGTGTTGGGACCAACCTAAATGTACATAAGAATCACAATTCTCCACCTAATTAACAATTTTATATAAAATTTACTAGCAGTCTTGCAATTTTATGATACCTTCTCCCAAAAAGAATGAAACCTGGGAACTTCTGAAGGATGTAACACCTAGGATATATTGTATTACAACATTGGAAAATATTGCTCTATGACAGCAACAGTCATCAGGGCTTAAATCCAGGTTGGGGAAAAAAAACCAAACAAAAAACCTGGTCATAGCTTAGATTGATGCCTCACAATGCACAAGAAAAACTGAAAAGCAATCCCCTCTCTTGTTTCCAAGTGTACAGTAAAAGGCTTTTAAATTCTCTGTAGACTGACTAAAAATAAGCAAAAAAGGCCAGGTAGCAGCCATCAGATTCTTATGAATTAAATTATATCCATATGTGTAGCACATTTCAATGTCCAAAGAGCCACTTGGATATGTGAATCTGAACTTTCATGATGAAAACCAGGGATATTTCTAAAATTGTTAGTAAAAGTCAGAAGCTCAGCCACAGTCTCACATATTTTCCAGCTTTTTGAATATCACTAGTGTTTAATTGCTTTAATTATGTTTTTGTACTGACAGTAGGAAAGAGAAACCCTAATACCCACACTCAGAGGAGGATTCAGAACAGGAGAGAGGGAAAGAACCTAGAAGCTCATTGCCTGCAGCTGGATCTTTGGGTAGCGTTAGGTTCTCTGGCTGGACTCAGGGCTAAATCTGCCATGTTTTAGCATATTTGTTGATATTGCAATCACATAGGGTTTAACCCCTGTGACTCCTGAGAAGAGACCTTTAAACATGTCTTGTCTCATAGAGTTCCAACAGGAACATGCTGTGCTGGCAGAACCCAGTGCTTTGAACCCTGCCTCAAAGCTTTCAGCCCACCTTTGCAGCTCTGCCAAGGGTCTGAGATATATTTGACAACATCCATTCTTTTTCAGAAGGTCCCCTATAGCAAGCAGGGCTTCCAGGCCATTCCAACAGCAATGTCATGAATGTGGGATGCCAGCTACTTGGAGTGCTTTGGTACTGCCTGGCTTAGAGTGCAGTCAGTGCATCTCTTGGGACTCACAGTGCTCTAAGGGTTGGCTGTGACATGATGTGTACACCATTTTGTGGAACCACCTTTCTTCCTGGTTTCTCAGAGTAGGTTTAATCCTTCCAGAGGCTGGAAAGAAAATGGACTGGATATTCCCCACAAGATTAAGGATCACAATGACCCCAAAGAGACAGCAGCTGAGAAGTTTCAGGGTCCCCTTCACCACAATGGCTCAGTGTGGGTCACAGGGATGATTAGCTTCCCTCTCCTCACCCAGTCTGCTCAGAGCCCTTTTCCATCCAGCTTAAAGCTATAGAGCGGTGTGCTGGTTTAAAGGTAAACTGGAAGGGAAATGAACCCAACTCAAAAGAGAGATCATAAATCAGAATAACAATAATAAAATAATACAATAAGTATGATTATACAGACAAACAATTGGTTTTAACCCGCAAAACCCAAATGTATAACCCAGCACCCTGGGGCATGAACAGACTGGTGTTCGTTGGGCCCTCTGAGTCCAAAGTAAAAGGAGAGAGGAAAACCTGCTGTTGCAGTCTGGTCAAGAGTGGTGACTGCAGTCCGGTCGAGAGTGGTGGTTGCAGTCTGGTTGAGAGTAGTGGTCTGCAGTTTGATAGAGAGTGGTGGTCTGCAGTCTGGTTGAGAGTGGTGGTCTGCAGTCTGGTTGAGAGTGGTGGTCTGCAGTCTTCCTCTGGATCCCACGAGTGGTTAAATAGTCCCAAGACCCCAAGATTATATATTCTCCAGTTCAGGCACGAATGCCCAGTACCTCCGTCAGGGCGGGGAGTTCCACAATGGGTGTGAGGACAGAAACACCCTCCTATCTCGCAGGCCTCTTAACACCCAGTTTATAGCCTGAGGAGTCAGGCTGCTCTGGGCAGATGGTGTAAATAGTCTATTGAAAACAGTTTCTGGGAAATGGCATGGTAGGCTATAGAATACACAGTTTTGGGTTACACCCATACAGTGATGAACTGGTCCCAGCTGTCCTAACTGGGACAAGTGGGGATGCTTTAATTTGTCTGAGCAGTACCTAAAAGCTGTAATATTTTATAGTGCTGACTGCTCCAAATTTTCTCCTGCCCTTTGTCAAATCCAGCAGAAACAACTTCTGACGGTATCTCTACTGCTATTTGTTGTAATAAGAATCACTGAAAGCCACAGTGCTACATTATTTCATAATTAAACCAGCCAGAAGTATTAATGCAATACAATTATTACTGATTCAATGGTTAAAGCAAGGATTTAAAAATCAGGATTTCTAATCCCTGTGCACTTTGTATCTGTAATGTCTACAACCTAGCTTCTCCACACAAAAATACTCTCTATGTAGCAGATGAATTACAGATTATTTTCATTATAGCCTTTAATAGGATGGTATCAGGTAAGGGATATATACACATCATATACATAAAATTTATTATAGAGAAAGAAAGACAACATTCCTAGGGAGAAAAACCTAAAAAAGCATAAGGGCAATATATTACATGATATATCTGTCTGAAGACAAAAAGGAGATTTAAGAAATTATATCCATGAAAATACGTAAAAACTACTAACCCATTGTCAGACAATAAGCAAGCACAGCTTTGTTTTCAGCATATTAGTAGCTACATTTCTGCAACATAAGGAAAAAAAAATATTCCAAGCACTAAAAGACTTCATTTGTCACAGGTCCCAAATCTAGAGCATTTGGGGACAGCTATAATGTTATCTTGAGTGAACACAGGGCCAACATAATTAGAAATAGAGAGGTAAGAAGCAAGGGGAATTGCCTGCATAACTTCACTTTGTAAAATCCTCCCATAGAAGTGGCAGGTAGGAAATCTGCATAATAACAAACTTGTCACAAGACAAGGCTAACTAAATACAACAATTAGAATTAACATTTTGCTTTAACTGGTTCCCAGAATTCCCTCACTCCATCCTCCCAGGTTTCACTAGTTAAAATCGTGGCTATTGATTTGGTGCAATACTTTCCACTATATATTTTTCCAAGTGTTCTGTGGCTTCAAGAAGACTGTCTCCCTTCTTTGTGGACAATGCTTTAAAAAGCAGCTACTGAAGTACCAAACCCTTCTCTCAGATATCCCAGTGAAAACCCACGTTAAATTTCTTGGTTCCCCTCTAGTCTATCTAGACTTAGATCTGTGAACTAATCCAGTTTGGCCCCAAAACAGATCTAAATGTATTATAATTTCCTTCTCCACTGATAGTCAGGTCTTTTTGAGAGTTGCTGGAAGCCCTCTGCTCTTTAACTGCACTCTCACAGCTCTCAGGACACTGTATTTGCACTTCCTACTGGCTCATCTTTCTCTTCCCAACTGCTTCTGGTCTTTCTGCTCAGCCACTGACTCCAAGACAATTTCCAGCATGTGGATGTCCTCCCAAACTGCCATCAGACCACAATTAGGCAGGTGCTTTAAGAAACTGCACCAGCAATGGAGTTGATCTTCAGGACTGCCTTCCCCAATACATAATTTGAGACACCAGAGAATGTGTGTGTACATACATATTTTTTTAAGAAATTGTATAACTCCTACTACATATGTGGTGGAGAAAGGAATTCTGTTGACATTTTAACCACACTGAAGTAAGGTGTGAGATTTGGTAATATATCTCTCTGAAATCTTCAGAGAGGTAGAAATCATAGAATCATGGAATGGTTTGCATAGGAAGCAACTTAAAAGAGCACCTAGTTCCAAGCTCCTTGCCATGGACAGGGCGCTTATAGTGGATCTTCCACTAGACCAGGTTGCTCAGAGCCCTCTCCAATGTACCTTGAACACTTCCAGGGATGAGCATCCACAACTTCTCTGGTCAGCCTGCTCCAGTGCCTCACCACCCTCACAGTAAAGAATTTCTTCTAGTATGTAATCTAATGCTACTCTCATTCAGTTTGAAGCCATTTCCCATTGTTCTGTCACTACATGCCCTCATAAATAGTGTGACTCTCCATCTTTCCTGTAGGCTCCCTTCAGGTACTGGAAGGCCATAATTGGGTCATTCCAAAGCCTTCTCTTTTCCAGTCTGAACAAACCCAGTTCTCTCAGTCTTTCCTCATAGAAGAGGTGTTCCATCCCTCTAATCATCATGGTGGCCCTCCTCTGAACTTGCTCCAATAGGTCAATGTCCTTCCCGTGCTGGGAATCCCGGAGCTGGATGCAGCACTACAGGTAGGTCTCACAAGAGCAGAGGAGAGGGGCAGAATCACCTCTCTTGATCTGCTGCCCACACTGCTTTTGATGCAGCCCAGGATACAATTGGCTTTCTGGGCTGCAAGTGCACATGTCCAGCCTCTCATGCACAAGCACCTCAAGTCTTTCTCAGCAGGGCTGCTGTTCAACCTCAGCCTGTACTGATATTGTGGTTGAGTCCTTCAGCAAAGGACTGGAACACAGTAACCATGAGGTTACAACTCTTCTGTCACACAGGTGACAGCAGGAATGGTCTGTACAGAAGAGCTCTGGTATGGGCAATGGCAGTACACACACCCATTGGGGTTTTTAAGGTTCAGCGACCTACACAAGTGATCTATAGAGAGCAGTGTTGGTGAAACACCGTGGTTATGACTGTTATATTTGGTGACCATACGGTCGACTGATGCTCCCTGTTCTGATCTGTGTACCTCCACACAAGAGAGGAGGCACCTATACACCCTCATGTTTAGACACTGATGTGTTAGTGTGTCTGGGCTCTAAAGAGTAGGGTTTTCCAAGATTTTCCCCCTATATGTCAGATCCAAGTCATTTCCATTAATTCTACAATAAATCCTGAACTGAGAAGAATTGCCTATTAAACCAAAGCAGAATCTGTTGAGATACACAGAAAACACAGACCTGCAGCAGGACTGCTGCTGAATTTAGCCTGGAGATTATTTCACTGTGCGAAGGCCAAAGTAATGATTCTTCACTTAAAAGGAAACCATTCAAGTCTGCTAAGAAAAGTAGTTCCAATGAAGAGCAGAAAAATGAAAGTGGTTAAAATTATCTGCATAAAGTAACACCAAACTGATTTGCCAATACTGTTGAAGAGAGCTGGGTGACATTTCCCAGGGCAATGAAACATGTGGGACAGGTGATGTGGTCATTAATTAGTTTTGGCCAACCAACATATCAACTTAATGATTTTGGAAAACTGCTAGGATTAGGTGGTTGTAACCATTAAATGTTATTACAGAGCCTATTAATTCTTCACATCAAAGTAAAAGAAGCAAATACCTGTTAATAATGAAAGTTAGGGAGAGCTGTGGACAATGGTATTTTCCCTTTGGCATTCATTTCTGCGCTTCTCTGTATTCATTTTTGGAAAGCACCAAATGACTTCAGGAAAGTTGTGGTTTTTCTAGTAAAAGCAATAAAGAAAAAAAATCCTCTAAAGAGGTTTTATTGAAAAAAAAGAAGGAAAGAAAAAGAAAGAAATAAGATGTTCAGATGGTCTATTTTCCCCCTTCATTGTACCCCCAATTATTTATACATTTATGTAGAACTCAGAAAGTGAAGAAAAGATTTAGCCAGGAGTGCAAGCTTTGGAGAAGGCGCTGCATTTTCTTTGGATGTGTGCTGTGAACATAGCACAGTCAGCACTTTAGCAGGAGTGACAGAAGTCAAGTACCTGCCAATGTCAGGAGCAGAGAAGGCAGGTGTCACAGGAGCAGGAACCAGGAGTGAAACCAGCAGCTCAGCCAGACTCCTGGAATTTCCCTCCAGTAGAAAGTGCTTTGTCTTTAGGGCCCTCCTTTCTGTAACTCCCATCACTCCTTTCTTCTTAATCATGCCAGGCTTCAGCATAATGACTGCCTGGCTCATATTCTTTCATATTCTTCACAAAGATAGCTGAAAACTTCTCAGGTCATGCAGCCATCTTGATTCCTCACCTCCATTGGACCAGCATGGATCATCTTTAGATGCTCAGACTTTTGGAAACTCTCCATCCAAGAGAGGTAACTTTTACCCTCTCTCCTTTCCAAACCACAGGTCAGCAACCCATCCACCTCCCTATGCAAGAGCAGAGGTAAAAGGCAGGGTCCTGACCATGCTGACCATGTTATGTCCTACAGCTAGACTTCCCACAACCCTATGACCCCCACCCTGACTCACATATTTAGCCGTGCAATCCAACGTCAGGAAAGCATCTTTTCCTACATGTCTTGAAGGTGTACCCTCTGGTCAGTCCATTAAGAGTCTGCTCTTCCCCTATTTCTTGGCCCACTAGACACATTGTAATTTTAATAACGTGTTTTGCCACCCCAAAGGTGCTCCTGGCCTAGAAAGGAAGGATGGCTGGAGAGGGGCAGAGACCTCTGTAGCAGCAGTTTTGCTTCTCCAGGAACAAAGGGTAAAAACAAAACTGGTTGAGGGTGGTGACCATACCCTGAGCAATCACTGCAGGAGTGCCACACCAAGTACTGAGCTCTACCTTGGCAGCAGCTGGAATAAGCCATTCCACAGTCCTCCAGAAGGCAAGGGAAAGGCAGAGGGCACAGGGTTGTTTTGCTGTGAGAAGCAGGTTCCTGCCCAAGGCAAATATCTGCCTGGGACTCTAGGCAGTTCTGGGGTGTGGCTTTCATCCTGCCATTCTGTATCTGCACCTCAGTCGATAAGATTTCATTTCTGTTTACACATTTTCTAGTCAACACTATTTTCCTTGGATTACAGCAAGAGAAATCCAAATTCTATAAACACCCTGATAATATGTGACCTACTATACCCAGATGCCTTAAGGGTAACTGCCCTCTTTCCTGCTGTCTATGCTTTTGCTTGCTCTAAACCCATTTCTACCTATTCAATCTACGTATCTGTATCCATACTTGCAATTTATTTACTTTTCATAAAGATGCTGATTCTGCATTTGTGGTTGACTATATTTCAGATGGTGATACTGGGGTTTTTTGAAAGTGATGACTATGGAAGTTTGTGGCTTTACATGTGGTTTTGTCAAAAATAGTACTGGTAGGGTTTCTTGGTGATGTGTTTTCTTCCAGTGACAGGGCAGTTTAAAACATCTCTCAACATATTCATTTTCAGGGATATCTCAGGCTAATTTCTATTTTAGGTTGTATAGATTGATGGAGATAGGCCATTCCTGCACTTTCACACTTGTTCATGCAAGTATTTTCAGAAGACCTCAGGACAAATTTTTGCTTAGCTCCTGAGGGCAATTAGTTATAGTTTCGTTTGAGGACAGTAGGCAGAATCATATTTCATAAAATTCCTGAGTTAATGTTGCTAAATTTTCTGTTTATCTATGGTTCTTTCTGTCCCAATACTCCAACATATAGGAATTATTTGCTTTCTATGTTTTTTCTGTTACTTCTGAGGATAACCAAGGTCAAACTAATTGATAAATTGTATGAGATCCATGAGTTCTGAAGAACTGTTTACTACCTACATCTGAACTGAATGAGAAGTTTCTGAGAGCCCAGATTATTACTGATTCAGACTTTGAATGGTGCTGTCTTGGTTTGGGCCAAGGCTTCCGTGGTGACCTTAAAGCAGGGCTGAGATCTGTTTGGTGCAAGCAGAGGCCATTTCACTGGATGCAGCCATTGGCTGGCCTGGACACCCCCTGGGTGCATTCAGCTACAACTGCACTGGGAAGGTAGGAAGCCAAGGAGGGTGGTAGAGAAGACAAGAGGCAGGATCTGAAGTTACTCTGTTCCCATCTTGCTACAGGGGTCTAGACAGGGCTAAGGAGTAGGGCTTTCAACAGGAGCCATGGGATGAGACAAGGCCGCAGAGCAGGTTTAAGAAAGACCTTTCAGAAGAAGGAGATAAAGGAATTACAGGTCTGGAAGGCAACAGGTTTTGTTTTCATCCTACCTAGGGCAAAACTTTCTGCAGTGCATGTGTGTATTTTTCCCCCTCAGGAAATTGGGTAGTTTTCTGAAAACAACGTGGAAATTAGCAAAGAGACCACCAAACATGCTTTTGTAGGAAAAACTTTTCAAGGTTAGTAGTACTGGAGGTCTTTTGGGAGAGGAGGGCAGGATGGGCAAAACATGAATGACTTTTAACAGTTAATAGACACTAGCACACACTTCATACTTCAGCAGAACGCAGCAGAGGCACAACAACAGAGGGCTATAAACCTGGCCACAAATATACGAGAGATCATAAGTAGTATTCTTATTATTAAGAAATTCAGAATTTGCTATTCCTAGGAGAAAAATGTTTTCTACCACAATGAAATGAAGCCAAAGCATAAACCCTGAAGAGAGGTGTGCATATGCCCATACACTCTAAGGGTTATGCTACAGACATACAAATCTTGGGATTTACTTAGCTGTGATTAAACTAAATATTAACATACCAAATTACATTAAAAACCAGACTGTCGAGAGGCAAGAAAAGTTTTTGAGTGAACCCCACATTTTTTCTCTGCACAAAACATAATAGCTTGAAGGAGGATTAATCCATAGACAATTCACCTATGCTTTATCATCCAGCATAGACCATCTAATAATACAACTGAATGCACTTATAGGGCATCAGTTCTCACAGTCAATTGAAATATGGAAATAGCTCTCATTAAAATCCTTAGAATTAACAAAATGTTAAACACCAAAATGTACAAATCAGACATCTACATGAAAGGAGTAGCCTCACAGACCCAAATTCATTCCAACTCCTGGTAAACAAGCCTTACAGTAATACTAGGAGAACAACAAATATTTACCTCTCATGCTTCTAAAAGGCTCATCTTCTCTTTAGATAAAGATTCTAAAAATCCTCCTCAAAATAATTACCGAGGGCCTGGGCTGATTTCTGGGGAAGAGGATGAATGGCCCTCCACTAGCTCCGGCAGAGGCCCTAATTGCCTGATTCTACTAATAAACTAATCTCAGGCACCTGGAACTAGCAGGCTCCATGCCAGGCAGACATGGCTCGGGTTACCTAAGAAATGCTCCAAATATATTCACACAAATCACTAGCCCTGCAGATGTGCAAATACTGCTTTTGTCATATTGCTGGAGAGATAGACATGTGTTTGCAGGGCTGTAGCACATAAAACCTGAAGATGAGTTCACTGTATTGCTTTAATCCCTTCCAGAGGCCAGGTGGGCATTTGGGGAGCCAGAGAAGTGTGTTGATTATCCACATTACTCATTGCATTAATCCATACAAGCTTTGTCTCTGTGATACAGAGTATCTGTAATGCTCACAGCATAAATATGTAGGTGGCTGGAAAAAATATATGCATTTCATGAGTGCCTGTTGTCTGTAAAATGAAACCAAACCAGGAAGTTAGTGTAAAACTTTGACTAAAATCTAAACAAGTCTAAACTTTGCTGACACATAGGGTTTTTAAAATTACAGTTAAAGGATCTGGAAGTCACCAAAGAACATAAGCCTCAGTGTAAGCTTGGAGAGACAAACTACTGTACTTTTAACAAATTTTAAAAGATTTTCACAGGTAAACAATTTTCTGTGACCTCAGAAATTAAAGCAGGTGTCATACAACTTTCCATCCAACCCTCCACAAATTTCTTCTCCTTCCCTGAGCTGATTAGGTTGATAAACATGTGTTAAATACTCAGGATGCATCTGGTTTCATTTGAGGAGGGGAGAATGATATAAACAAAACACAGTTTAACCGGAAAACAGGAGAGCAAGAACAGGCTGTCTTCCTGGTCTCTGACAAGTTGTTGAAATAGACAGCTGTCTGGTTTAGGTGATGTTCACACAGACTGATAAGCATTAAAAAAAATTGCCTTGATTTGTTCATATGCATGAAAAATAGTGTTTCTATTGCCTACATAGACACAAACATTTTAGAAGCAAAGATAGGAACATCTCCCCAAGTTATCCATGTTTTATGGTGTTCCAGACATTTTTTTATTCTTCAAGACACCATACAAAAAAATCACTTAAATTTACTTCCTTAGATCAGAGACCTCGAAAGATTATATTTTAGATATCAAATGAATGGCAAACTTACAGCTTCACTGAAAAAAAATTGTGCAGGTGTCATACAAGTGAAGTTCAGGTCTGAAAGTGAAAGAGGGGTAGACAAGGCAGCACTAAAGCCTCAGGGTCAGTCAGCACCGAGAAAAGTCCAAACAGAAACATTTGTGCACAGCATCAGTCCCCCCTCACTGATATCTGAATTTCCAAGATTTCTTTAAGAAGTATACTTAACTGATACTGTTTAATGAAGAAAGCCAGAATCCAGTGATACACCCTTACTAGTTTGAAGAGCATTCCAAAAGGGAACAAACCCTTTTGTCTTCTGTACTCTAGTAATTATCAGACAAGTGAACTCAATGAATTATCAACAGTTAGTGTGAACACTGAAAGACAGTATCAAAAATCCCCTTGCTCAAAGAACTACACAGATACCAGCTATTTAATTAACACAGTGAAGGCAACCTATGAGGTTGAGCAGAGCAGCAGAAATGACAGTATTCTGCTGATTTCCTTTATGGTAGTAATGTTCTGTGTGATGAATGGCTCCTGCAGGTAGGCGTTTGACTTCTTCCAAACTGCTCAAACAACAGTTTAAAAGAGTAAGCAGGAGACTGTGAATACACAAGCATCAGACAGACAGTGCTGCTGTCACCACTTGATCCTAGGATACAGGGAGTAATCATGCCACAGATAGCAAAATGGCTCCTGTGCTTCCTTCATTGACCACTAAAGAAAGCACTGAGGAAAATGAATGCTAAATTCTCACAAAGGAGTGTATTTGCTTCTGTTCTCCATAAGGAAAATATTCAACACAATAGCGTCATTGCATTCTTTACTTCTCTCCAATCACAGGTACTCCCAGCAAAGGTTACAAAAGATATGTATGCCTACGAGGACAAAAGAGATACTTCCTGGAGTATATAACAGTATATACATTAAAAAAGCAACAGGGAAAGTTGAGGATTGTATTTAAAGAAAGGGAAATGATTCAATGACTCCAAAACAAGATAATTATTGTAATACCTCTTTTTCCTTACTCATATTTTCTTTCTTTATTTAATCACTTATGACAAGGTCCCAGGTGATTTACCCTTCCCATGACCTTATGTCTTTTCACTGAAGTGGTGATCCCAGATATTAATGTGGGTTTTGAGGTTGCCTTTTAAGGCATGTGTTCTCATTTCAGTTGCTATTGATGAGCACTTGTTTGCATAAAGGACTCTTATTACATGCAGGGTAGACAGTCTCACATCCCATGAGCTGTCGATCTATTTTGCAGTGCACGAGGGGCTGGGGTACTCCTGGGTACTCCCACCTGCCTTCCCACACAGCCCGAACTCAGCTTCACCTCTCTGAGCAGCCAGCAATCCCTCCTTGGCCAGGCCAGGCCTCTGAGCTGCTGTCCAAAGCAACAACATACAGCACTGCTAACTGTTACTGAGATTAAGAAACAAAACAAAACAAAAGATAAAGACAGATATATATACATACATATGTATACATATATATATATATGCCTGCATATATGTATACTGAGCCCAGGTGAGGATAAACAGAGCCTGCAGTTGTAAGACACAAGCGTGAATTTCAGCTGAATTCATATTAAATAGTTTGGAAATCTCTCTCATTCACTTTCTGTTGAGGGTCTAGGACTATAAGCACAAAAAGAGAAAAGCAGAAAGAAAAGGGCTTGGAAAGCAATCCTACTCTGTGGAGTGAGTGAATGCCAAGGTTTCTACTGGCTTCAGCCTTTGTCATGTCAGCAAAAATAATTATCTGTTGACAAATAAAACAGAGGAGAAAATCTTCCTTTCTGCTCTGTCACAGCCTTTTCACACCTGCCTGTCTTCCCTGAAGAGTTTTGCACTGCTTACAGCCAGCAGCAGTTATGACAAAAAAAGACGGTTCCTAAGTGGAATCTCATGTAACAACTCCGGAATTTCTAAATGATTTGTGAAAACTTAGATGCAAATTGTTCCTACTTTCCCGGGAGCTCTGGGAACTTAGTCCTCTGTAGAAGCTTGATTCACAGTTGCTCCTTTGGTACTGAGTAGTAAGAGCACCACTTTTCACTTCAGTGCTGTGGGAAAATTTAAAATTTGTTTCTGTAGGATCATGAAATGCATATTCTAACATCATATTATGTATTCAATATATTAGAAAACCTCTGTCTTTTACAAGCCTTTGCATGTTAAACCATCTTTTCTGTGAGGGGGAACTGACAGGTTGCCTGCCATCAGCTACTCTCCAGCAAAATCAGCAACCCACACTGTCAGTGTGAAAACATCTGTTGAATGGATTTATTGACTGGGGCTTAGGTGTGAGTTGGAGGGTGGGTGTCCACACTGTTTATTACAACCCTGACCTAATGAACTTAATTTGTTGACATGTTTCCTTCAGTGTCTCACTTGATCCCATCTCACATTTCTTTCTACTGTGCTGTTTTCTTGGAAACAGGAGTTCCTGGCACATCGGCATGTCCACCAGTTGCAAATCTACCAGGCTCAGATGGCTACAGTTGGCATGGCAGGATCAGATAAACATCAACCGGTGTCCGGGACCCCATCTTCCCCCACTGATTCCACATTACCTCACCCAGACACGGACCAGCCCAGCCAGCATGTCTACACGACTGGTAGGATTCCCTAAAGACTGCTTTTAATAGGCAGGGCAAATGCATTTGTTCATGTGGGATCAACAGACTTAAATGCCTCAAATACCTCCTGCAGCAATGCGTTCAGTTTTAGCTGTACTGCTCCTCTGTTTTATGATGCTATACTGGCACCAACTCAACCAGTGCAGCTGATAAATCACAGGGTTAATATTCACACAGTCATAAATTATTATCATTGACTGGCTCTGGCAACATAGCAACAGGTGCATTTTTGGTGCCTTTAAGTCATTTGTAGCTTTTCTTTCATTTCCCTATTCTCTAGTTCTTCTCTCGGTGTTCTCGTTTCCTGTATAAAGAGACCACCAATAAGTTGAAGAAAGACCACCAGTAAGGAGGAAAACTGCGATATAATTCTAAATGTCTTCATTTGACAAGTCAGTCTCTGCTGCAAGGTCACTCTCTCTACAGAAATAGCAAAGCTGTAGGGATGACTAGGTGATGTTGGATACAACTTCTGCATCTTTCAATGGTTGTGTGGAGGCTACAGAGGCAGGTTTTATGGTCAGGACCTGGGCATTCCAGTCACTCAGGGAGCACTTCTTGGGCTGTCCAAAGCAAAGTGATTGGAACTCCAAAAATCTTCAGTCAAAGGAAAAAAAGATGACCACAGAAACCTCATTTCTTATTATGGGCAATTTAACTTTCCATGAAGGTCCATCTTTTTAAAAACCTGAATGTCAGTATAACATTAGAGCATGGTTAGAAGTTAAGATTCACTTTGTGCACAAAAAAAGGGGAAATAAATACTTGGAGTTATTGTTTGTGAACGTTTATGCCAGAAGTTTCCTTCACATCAGCTGTCAGAACTTGCCATGCTCTGAAAGTTTACAACTTTTCAGGCCATGACCATGGATTGATGTAGGATAGAGTCCTTAATTGGCAATGTATATGACTGTGTGAGACACTATGCCCTCCCATCTTTCCAATTAAAATGTGAACTTGGAAAGCAAAAATTTGTTTTTACTTGTTGGGTAATGAACATTCGGATTGTACAGAAAGGAACATACTAATTCACTTTCCATGAGGTTCTGCGAAAACAACAGCTGCGTATAGACAGGATTATTAAACCAGGCCACTGTTTTTCTAGTTGTGGTTCGTAGAGTCCCCAAAACATTGTAAACTCATTTTAAGAGATTCACAGAGCACAACAAAAGTGAGCTCACTGTGTGTAGGCTTCACTGTTCCATTCAAAAATCTGCAGTTTCACTGAAAAAGTTGAATGAAGTTACAAATGTAAAGGCTGCTGTTTCAGTCTGATTTCTAAAGTTTACTGACATGTCCCTTTATAATCCTCGGTAATGGGACTTGGGTCAAGGGGGTTATGTAGATATGTGGACTCATGGCATCAGTGGAACTATTCAAGACAGAAAATGTGAAGCTGAGATGTAAGAATAAGAGAAGGAATGAAATTACGTAGGACAAACACTGAATGGAGATGGTGGAAATTGGACATCCCTGGCTTGTAATCTGGCACAACAAAGCCTGACAGGGTCAGCAATGGAAATACAGACACTGCATGTGCAGAGTCAGGGTGTATTAAGATTAGGCAGAGAGTCTAATCTTATCCTTTCAGTAAAACATTGCTACATGAACAACACCAGAAAGAAAGAGAGAAGAGAGAGAAAAAACCCTATCTTATTCCAACAGAGATTTTCAGTCCTTCACTGAATTCCTTTCGCCAAATCTGAAACATTTTTATCTTGAAGCCTTGTTTTTCTTTTATTGAATCTTTTTTCACCCTCCATTGCTCTTTCAAGATAATCATCTCTACTCATTACTGAAAAAAAACCCTCTCCTATTTTCACCTGCCCTACAACTTTATGCTTCTGCTCTGTACCCTCATTTCTTTCAGTATCCTCTAGATACTGGCTGAAGACAGTGCAGTGCTGTAGCTGCTTCCAAGCTGTATCTATGCTAACAGCCAGTACCCCCTGGCTGATGGACCAGCTCCAACAGAGCACATACCTCTACAATTAAGCCTTTTGTTTCTGCTTGAAGAAATCTCTTTCCCTGACATGTGTCTGAGCTTACAGACTTACAAATATAAAAGCTTTATCACTACAGTTTTTGATTACATTGAAAATAGAGCTATTTTCTAGGTTATGAGATTCACACCTTTGGAGTGACAATGAACAGAGACTTTGCAACGTTACAAGTTCTAATACAGTTTCTGTAAATAAATAGATCAATCTGTGTATTATTAACATATAGTATGTTATGGTATAGAATGGCTTTTTTTGTGCATAGTATTTTGTGGATCTGGATAGTGCTCTAGCATTTATTCATCCATCAGTGGAAAGAAATAAACCTAGACCCAGTTTTTCTCCATTCTTATACAGCCTTTCCAAAATCCTTTAGGATAAAAGTCCTGAGCAACCTGGTCTGATCACAGTGCTGACCTGCTCTGAGCACAGCTGAACTACAGACCTCTGGAGGTCCCTGCCAACCTGAGCTATCCTGTGGTTCTGTGATTTTCTCCCTTAAGAGAGCACAAAATGCAACCAACAATTGTCCACAGCAGTTGCAACACCAGTATTTTTAAAAGCATGGAAGAAAGGAATGGGTGGGTGAAAAGGGAGAAAATTCTAGTACACCGTAAAGTGAGGTCGAATTCAGACTCCAAAAATTAATGTAAAAATAGGTAGCAGGAAAACGGTTGTGGCAGATTATTACAGGGGCATCAAAATGAACCTATATTGTTGAGAGTCATGAGAGAAAATGCTTTTAGCCAAATACCTGAAGGCAATTAGAATGGTGATTGTTGTGAGACAGTTAAGCTATATATACACAGTATATGCACAAAATAATGAGTTAAAGATGGAAAAAAGGATAAAGTATACTTAATTTTCATTTAGACAGTTCACAGAATATTTGATATTATTTAGTTCAGATTTTTATTTGGAATAATTTATTAGATATTCTTCCCTTGGGTTTTCTTATTGGTACTGTTGTTCTCCAGGGCAATTAATCTTCTTCAAAGCATACTGTTAGCCAATGATTTTTAGATCTCTTGCTCTCCCCTCTGTTTAAAACATTATTAAAAGAAGCTGACCCAAAGTATTTTGGAAATGAATGAGTGCTAGGGAGTCCCCACGAGGAAAACCTTAGTTTTTACTGACTGAATGCAAATTCAGTTTCTTTTGTCCTGTGTCCTCTATCATTACACGGTTCAGTGGTGGCACCATTCTCATCTGTCATCAGGGCCACATTCTGACCTCAGTAATATTGGTGTAAATCCAGAATAAATCCACCAGTCTCAGTGGAGCTGCTCAGATTTACACAAGGAACCTGAGAGCAGAATCTGGCTACAGGCATTTGTTCTGGAGAGACAGAATAACCATATTTTATTAATATTTCACAGCAGTCTGCAATTGAAAACAGTTGCCTCCCTCCCTTTTTTTTTTTTTTTTTTTTTTTTTTTTTGTGGGGTGGGGAGATTATTGGCTGAATCCTGTCAGGGAAATCCTATAGGCTATTTTTAGCAGTAAGCTCTACTGCTGCATTCTGGTATTGCACCAAGCACATGTGCTGTACGACCAGCAGCCACACATCTGAATCACTTATACATCCTAAACCAATTTAAATGCTTGCAAATAAATGAAAACATATATTTTAGTCTTTTCATAAATCAATTAATCCTTCTAGAAATAAATTTTACACTCGTTGGTGCAAATAGCTTAGTAATTAAGTTTGGAACAGATGCTTCTGCCGTGTAATACTGACCTGACCTGATTAAATTGATTTTTGATTCAGACAAAATAACCCATGTACAATAAAATTACATTTTTAATTATATTCTATTTTGGGAAAAATACTTATGCACTAAGATGGGGATGTTTATATTTACGGCAACCAGAGGAGGCATCCTGAATATACAGTTTCAGTGTTTCACTTCAAAATTGGTTGCAGCCCTGCTATAGGTAATCAAAAAGTGTAATTATTACACTCAATTCTGTGTAGCAATAACACAGTAATATAAACATATTTTATTTGGACTATTCAAATAATTAAAATTAAAAAATGTATTTAAAGAGTGGCAGGTAGGAGGTACTTTCAACTTTCAGCTAATTTTGTTACCGTTTAACAAGTGTTTCCATTCAAATCTATTTGCTATAACTACCTACTCTGACTAAAATCTTCTAAAAGTCCTGATGCATGTACATTCAGCATCTGAACATCTTCTCTGTTAGTCAGAGGGATGGGAGGAAATGTTTTCTAATCTACTGGTATGATGACCACTGCAAAACTACAATATGGGTAGACAACAGACTGTAGAAGTTAAAACTTTGAGTGCCAAGAAAAGGAAAGTGAGGTATGTGAACATGCACTTATTTGCGTGCATACTTCCAAACAACTTGCAAAACCTCATGATAGAGCAGCAAAGAACTGCAGAGAAAGGAAATTATTAGCTACTTTGACAGTGCCAGCAGATATTTTAAGCTGCATTAGTTTATTAGCTCCAGATTTTCACTGGTTGTCCTTTTTTTTTCTTTAAAAGAAAACAAGAAAGTAAACAAGAATTTATTTCTAATGAGCTATCATGTTTGCTAGATAATAATTTAGCATAAAATTAGTAATGCTGCACTTAGATATTATGTTTGCATTCTCCTTATGCTAAACATAATTGTTGTATTATCATCTTGGCTTAAATAGCAAGATCCCAAAGGATCAGTTCTGAAGTGCATGAGCTAAGAAATATGGCAGCATAAATATTTCTCGAGCTGCATAATTTCTGGCTGACTTCTAACTGAATTATCTCAGAACCTTAACTTTGAATTGCCCGCAATGTATACAGACTCTTATTCAGTAGAGCTTTTAAAGACTTTATTGATGTTCAATATCCATTCAAGAACTATGCTAAATAAAGGTCGTATTGGGCATGTTGTTGAATCTGGACTTTAATTTTGTGTTTTCTTCACTGGCTGACTTTTCAGCAGCAGGCTAACACAATTTTCCCAGAACTGTGTTGGCATCCCCAGTAGTGGTGGCACATAAGAAAGAGGGTTTGAATGCCAAATATTGCAGCTTGCAGAAATTGTTAATTTAAGTCCCTTTCAACTGTGAGGGGAAGAAAAATCCAAATGTTTCCCAAATGAAAATAGTCCACAGGGGTAAGGAAAATAATTGTTGTTCCAGACATTTTTAAGGGAAATGCAAGCAACAAGTAAATAAAGAAAATAACTTTTCGGTGTTTCAGACTTGGTTTGAAAGGCTTGAAAATTGAATTTAGCTTGAGCCTCTTCACTAAAATTTCTCTTTGGCTCCCAATACGCAGCTACAGAGCAATGTGATACTGATAGTTGTTTTGTATAAAGCTGTTCTGTCCTTGAATAAATGACCATAGAAAATTCAAAAGGTACCTTGCATTGCAGTCAAACAACAGGATTTGGTCCTAATTGAGTAGTGGGTGGAACTTTTCATTTAATGAAAAAGGACTCTGGCTACCACTGTTTCAACTCTCTGAAACTTTCATTTGATATACTTTGAGATCTGGAATTAATATGGTATTAGTTAAGCAGTACAAATGCAGAGTGGCACTGCCATTTCAAAATTTATTTTAAAATTTTAAAAGGTTTTACTGAATTATTTTCTTTACACTACTATAAATATATAACATTTTCTTGATATATATAGGTTAACAGATTCAACTAAGCTTACCCATTAGAGAAAAAGAAAACAAGTGATTCAGTAATAAGACTGATTTTTTCTTAGCCATAAAAGCTTTAACGAGACACTACTCCATTTCCTTTCTCCTTTACACTTAATTGTATTTATTGATATAATTTCTTGAGAATTAATTTTTGCCTTATTGGAATCACAAGATATTCCTTGTAAATCAAAATTCAGAGTCTCACAAAGGAAAGAAGAATTTGGGTACAGAGAAGGGCAACAAAGAGAGTAAGTCATATGAGGAGTGGCTGAGGGAGCTGAGGTTGTTTAGCCTAGAGAAAAGGAGGCTCAGGAGAGACCTTATTGCTCTCTACAACTACCTGAAAGGAGTGTGTAGCCAGGTGGGAGGTCAGTCTCTTCTCCCAGGCAATCAGTGACATGACAAGAGGAAATGTTGTCAAGCTATGCTAGGAGACAGTCAAGTTGGATATTGGGAAGAATTTCTTCACAGTAAGGGTTCTCAGGAATTGGAACAGGCTGCCCAGGAAGGTGGTGGAGTCATCAACTCTGAAGGTCTTCAAGAAATGACTGGACATAGCACTTAGTGCCATGGTCTAGTTGACAAGGTGGAGATCGGTCAAAGGTTGGACTTGATGATCCTGGAGGTCTTTTCCAGCCTAAACGACTTTGTGATTCTGTGATTTTCACCTTGCTCTAACTGTCAAATAAAATCCAGTTTTGCTATGGTATGCACGACAAGGAACAGTATAATTTGCATTTTTTTCACTTTTTATTTCTTATTCTGCTGTCTTTGTGCTGAAGGTGTTGTGTATGACAGTCTGATGCTGAAGCACCAGTGTATGTGTGGGAACTATGCTAATCACCCTGAACATGCTGGAAGAATCCAAAGCATCTGGTCAAGGCTGCAAGAAACTGGGTTGCTAAACAAGTGCGAGGTAATTAAGAGTTAAGACCAGATACCTGACTTGTTAAAGTAAATGTCAAATTTATTAAATGCTAAATGTGTCTTACTTCTGTAATAAGAGAGTAATTTTTCTTAGGAATTAGTTGGTCTTAACTGACAATATTAAATTAATGCATTATAGGAAAGCACACTTCCCAATCAGAAAATAAAGAATTTACACAGAGTCATTTATCCAGACATGATTATTTCTCACCTTTAGAAGGCAGACAAGCAGTAGTCAAACACCAATTGCAGTCCTTCCAATAACACAGTTCTTAACTTTTCAAATAGCTAAGGATTTTACTTCTGTAGCATAGAACATTGTTTTTTAACACAGTTTGTATCACTCCATAAGCATATTGCATCTTGTCTAATTTCAGACTTTAAAGTCTGTTTTCATAGCACTTTCATTTGCCTGGTATATAACAAGTCCCATGTGAAACCCCAAGACATTCAAGCACAATCTTCTAGGCAATATCAGAGCAAATGTGTAATTTTCTTCTGCTTTGATTTGCCTCAAAAATTGCATATTAAAACATGCTTAAATCAAATATGGGCTGTGATGTTCATATATGATTTGGGTTAGTTAAAAATAGCTTTTTCCTACCATTCCCTGCTTCCTGTGAGTTGTGCAGCACTGTCAACTTTCTGCAGAAGCCTGTGGCAATTGCGGGTGCTTATGGCACTGCAGCACAAGTTAACAAAGTTCAGCACAAATCTGCTTATGTTTTGCAGGATCCCAGAATTTCCAGGGCTCGTATGCATGCATATGTTTTTACAAACCCAAAGTAACTGGTTCAATATATCCCTTCGAACGGCTATTAGTGACTGTCCACGAAGATTTTCTGCAGGCAGCCCAGCATACTGGGCAGTGAGATATTGCAAGCGCTGTAAATGGATTTGTTGTATGCACTCATCTAACTAGATGGCAGCACTCTAACAGGCTAATTCTTTTTTTTTAGCTTGGATAATTTTTTTCAGTCTTCAGGAAGACAGACTTTCAGCAAGGCCCTTAAGGCCACGTATCACATGAGTGGTTTCACTGGTGGGATCACATAGTTAAAGAGTAAGTTAAACATGCAGCTGAGTGCTTCACTAAAATAAAGCCTAGTTACCTTTTTGACTCCGGACTCCATATTACAAAGAAAAGACAAGAGAGAGAAAATAAGAAAATGCAGTGTCCTACTATGTACTGCTTTCTCCAGTAACAAACAGATATTGATGAATAGTAAATTGTGTAGATCTGCAAAAGGGGAAAAATGGAAAAGTGGTATAGGTTAGTCTGAGGTGCATGCAGTCCAAGGGTTTCCTGGAAGATTTAATGTTTCCTCTTGCAGTTCTACAAATTTCAATTTCAAAAACTGAAATATAGCCTATTAGGTCTTGCAAAATCCAGTGAGGGGGCAGAGAGGAAATAAGTCACTTCATGTTGAACAGCATTCAGATAATTTTGACTCCAATTGTGTGCTTTGAAATAAGGCTGGAATGTGAAATGAGCTGTCAAAATGGAAACTGATGATAAAACTGACAAATCTCAGTGTGAAGCTGGTTTGCAGATCTGGTGTTTATTTAGATCCTCTTATGTAGCTAAAGACCGGATCACATTTGGTGATGCAATCTGTCCTTTGCTTCACTGAATTATCTAGCACTTGCCTGACATCAAACAAGTGCTTAAAACTGCTCACTTTCCAAAATAAGGAAGGCTACAGCGATATACTTAACTGGTGCTCTGGTTCTTCAAGAAAATCATTCAGCTGACTAGACAACTCGTGTCACTAAAGGAGAGGTTATTTCATTATCCAAAATATAAAAGGCCACCATTAAGCTGCATTCCGGAATATACCACACTGAGGATGCACAGTCAAAGCATCATGGGCAACTGCACTGTCTCTTCTGCTGAATTCTGAATGCCCCCTCATGGACATTAGTATTTCTTAATACAATTTCTCACTATAATTTCCCACAGTTTTTGTCAGAAGGAGGGGAGAGATCACTGGTCAGGTTTTGCCACGTGCACTGCCTCATACACTAAGTCTAAAGAGCAGCTTCAGAACAGAAACGTGCAACAGCCGCCTAGGAAATCCTCTGTGGTAACTGTGAACCTTCTTTTTTCCTCTCTAACTAAAACAGTAGTCCCTCAGGAGGGCTGCAGTCCTGCTCTTTCTCTGCTGAGGAGTTTTAGGATCAAAGGTAGTTCAGTCAGAGGTAGCTCAGATCTTGTTACTTTGCAGTATGTGTATCCTTACGCACAGGCTTGTGCCAGGGGGCCCTCCCTATTTTCTTAATTTAACAAGAAACCCCAATGAAAATGAACAACCTGTATCTATACAATCTTTGTTATCTATAGCAGGGAGCTATATGTGCTTCCTAAGTCATGTGGTGTGGATTAACTCCTCTCACACAGCTAAGGTCTTTGGCCAAGTATACACAGAATCGTCGTCACTAACTGGGTATAGGATGATGAAAGTCATATATACTAGGCTGACACCATGCTTGCTGCAGTTCATAGATTAATTTAGCTAGATTAATCTAAACTTAATCAATTATCTTTATATATTACCTATATATATTGCTCATATTTATCCCATTGTATTTTTAAAATATAACTTGATAAAATCATAACAAGGTTTGAATGGGGTACTCAAAGCTGTGTCTTTGCTAAGAAATAAAATGTGCCTGAGACTGTTCTCCACTCCTGCAGCCAACTGGCATGGAAAGGCCCATGTTCAAACTACCAGGAATGCTTCCTGGCCCATGCCAGTGACCATATCATGTCTGGGAGTTGTTTGGGAGAGTGCTAGCTGCTGCTCAGCCAAAACGGTGTGAAGGACCACTTTAGCAATTTAATAATACAGATGATTGTGCTTCTCTGCCTGGGAATGTTTGCTGGCACTGCTTAGTTTACTGCTGCAGACACAGCCAAGAGGACTTGCTTCTGCAGACTGTATTTTGTCTTTCTAGCCATGAACTCTAGTTATTCAAACAACAGTTTAGAGGATTTTTCCTAAATCGAGAAAACTAGTATAGCCTTCAGATTATTTTTTTTTAATCATATCACTTTTCCAAACAGACAGATTAATGCCCCCATCGGCTTCCTCAAGACAAGGGAGAAACACATTCACACCATGGCCTGCCCTTGAGAGCTAGATTTGAAACACCAGTCCCCGACTGAGTCCAGGGCAGGAGAATGAAGTATTCACACACACACACACACACACACCCCACACACACCTATAGGGAACTTTTTTATAGCCCTGCTATATACATATTGGAAAAATAAAATTCAGACACAATATTTTTGCATTAGTTTAAAAGCTTTGTGTATATTTACTAAAATGCCTGTTTGGTGTTTGTTAAAAGCTGACAAATTTAGAACAGACAGTTATCAAATGCAGACCAGGGCAGCTAAAAGATGCAAAGATTGGCATAAAAACATCCATTATCTTTTTTTTTGCACTTTTCCCTTGGTAAAGAGCAATGCCTAGGCACTCTACCTTTGGGACAAAAAAAAGACTGAATTATGTTTTGGTAGTGGTGTCTGCTTTCCACTTGTTCTAGGGAGAGGAAGTATTTACATAACTCCTTTGGGGCCATAATTTGTGTACACATGACTGACATTAGGCTACAGAGATCAGCACAGTTCTAGAAAAGAAAAGAAAAATGTAGACATGGTCCCACTTTTGTGCCCCCACCTCTACTTCCTGTGGTTCAGCAACATATTTCTTTTCAGCTTGGAATTTGATCTGAATTTTTGTAGTTTTCTGGATTAGGGAGACATCTTACACCTCCTGCTGTCCACATCTTATGGACCAAAGGGGGGAGAAGGAAAGAATTTAAAGTTGAGTCTGCCAGATCACATAGACTGAAATATATGAAAAAATTCTACCCTTTGAACCTCAATTTACCACTGAAGATTAAATAATAAAGGAAAAGTTATTCTGTTTTTAAGAGCAAAAATCTTTAGAGTGTTTAACATATTCAAGTTAGGCACTGGAAGACCAAAACATATGAAGACATAAATGCATTTCTATGTGGGTGCATGAGTGTCAGAGCTATGATTGCAATTCCCACGTGATGGCGAGAGAACAAGCAATGTGGGTACACTGACTGGCAAAAGGCATGCTGTCAGTATTTTTTTAAAAAAAGAGAATTTAACAACTATAAGAAATCTCAGAAAGGCAGGAAAAAATCTGAAGACCTTGTTTACAAACTGATAGCCTAAGGAAATCTCCATACAAATAGCTGCAGTATAGGCAATGGACACATTACTCTGAGAGACCCTGGTGAGAAATATTCCTTAGTCTATGTAAACAATTCCTGATAGTTTAGCAGAGAGAAACAGGCAGCATCACCTTTGTCTTTTTGAATCTGTCTCTGCATGAGTTTAGTCTGCTGAAAATCTTCAGGTTAATAGAGGTTACCTGTGTGAAATGTTAAAGGTCTATTTTAAACAGAAGACCAGACAAGACAGTTCTCTTTGACCTTAAATTCTGTGAAAGATCAAAGCATTTTCCTGTTGTGGGGAGAATAACTTTCTAGTACTAGACTGATTTTTTTAAGCACTCAGGTGCAAGTATTTTGCTCTCCTGAGATGCATAAATTTCTCTGTTGATGAGGGAACTGCATATGTTAGAGGACAAAGCCAACACACAAATTGTCATGCATATTAGAAAAGGATGACTTGCCTTCTACTAAAGATGTAGTAGATGGGTGGATGTAGTGTTCAAATTCCTCTGAATGAAACAGATACTGTTCATATGTTCTCCTATGCTATTTCTCCTTTTTTACTGGCTTTATGCCAATTTTCTGCTACATTTTACGGTTTTGATACTCCCATGGTCAATGAAAATTAAGAAAGACACTTCAAAATAAAAAAAAGATGTGGTTAAAAGTGTATGTGTAAAGTTATACACATGCATATGTTCTGTTGTCTGATAACTCATGCTAGTGAGAGCCAGAAACTATCACTTTGCATAACTGAAATTACATGACTCCAGACTCTGGCAACAGACTTAGGACATATGCTTGTGTAGATCTGCTAAATGCTGACATCATTATGTGAGAAGGGTTATTCTTAGAAATTATTACAGATAATTTTTAATGCAGTTTTTTTCCTCTCTGTAGAACCTTAGATAGCTGGGATTTTAACTTTCATTAAAATGACTTGACAAGCACAGATACTGCAAGGATGGGATGAAAGGAACATTAAATGAGGAGATGGAAATGCAGAAACAGCACAGACATGTGCACTGTTTACTCTTCCCTTTCCTCCTGACATCTACAGTGTAAATGTACTTGTTGATGATGAAGGTTAGAGCCTGAGAAGCCATGAAGAAAGAGCAGATTTGGGCTCTACCTGCCCTGGCAGCTCAGCTGATGGCTGCACTCCAAGGACCTCACTGTTGAGAGCTGCCTGGAGTGGGATGCCCTGTTTCGTGTTACTTGATTTCTGCACCAAACCTGTTTCTGCACAGCCTATTTCTGCCCTAGAAAACTTGGCTGGTGATATTGGGTAGTAGGTAGGTTGTTGGCAAAACATTTTGGGAGACCACTTCCAGACCAAATATGACAGATCACCCCACTGTAAGAATAGTGGCTAACTGTGGGTCTTTTTATAGTTAAAGCAATATGGCATTTAAGACCCCCCAAAAAAACCAGACAATTAACTCTTAAACATCTCTGAGAGTTTTTGCATAACTTGTAGAAGATATACGACCAGAATGAGTATTTTGCTCAAGGTTCTTTGATGGGACCTTCATAAAATTCCTCCTTACTTTTCTGATACATTTATTTTATCTGTCCTGAAAGTCACTCTCCCTTCCCAGTTTTCCTGTGGAGAATTGGTTATATAGATTTTGAAGCAGCTTGTTAGAAACATAGATCTTAATTAGAATGGATGAAGGAATAAATGTTACCAGTCACCTCACTTATGAAGAAAAACATTTTATCTGACCCAGAAGAACAATTACAGAGTTTACTGACTCCGTGAAGTCACATAATGTGCTGATTTTAATTGTGCAACTCTGTGTTAAAAGGATATGAGTGCACTGCTACAAATTCTCATGTGAGACTGGGAGAGGCTTGAAGAAATTAGAGATGAAAAAGGGTTTATTAAGTCATTTAGTTCTTGGATCATTCCCTAAAATGTTCTTTCCACTGCTGTATCTAGTCAAGTTTTAAACACTGCAAGAAATAGGGCTTCCACCATTTCCCTGAGGGGGAGCTTGTTCCACAGTCATCTATCTCTAACTCTTAGGATATTTTTCCTGATTAGTCAGAAAAAATTGCCACTGCTTAACTCAATATAAATTCTGCACGGTTCTTCTGACACCCCACCCCCCCTACTCCCCAGGCAGCTCCCTTCTTCTGTAGTGCACATTTTCGATTTATAATATTGCTTTCTTCTCTTAATGCAGAGGTTGGTGCTTTCCAATGTATATGACAAGGTGTTGGATACAGTAAGAATTGCAACTTAACCTCTAATAAAACTAGAATTAATAGGCATTTCTGTAACATGTTAATCAGTCTACTTGAAAATAGGGTGATCTAGTTAGATAACTTCTATATCTGTTTATCTGTAGACCTTGACAGTTGGACAGATCCACAGTCTAAGCTGTGAGAGATTTTGCCCTAGGTGTTCATAAGGACCAGATCTGCAAACAGGGTCCAAGACCTTAAAAAAAACCCGTTTTCTCTCCACTTTATCCAATATCAACAGGAAAGTTGATCTTGGGAGCAGAACTTTGTTGACAGTGCTGTTTATTATACCCAGTCCCAAACAAAATCTAATTCATGTTGCTGTGTTTGCAAAAGCTGTGCAGCACTAGCATAAACAGAGAAATAAATATGACAAACTGTAACTCCAAATACATACAAGGATGTATGTATCTGTTGAAAGTGTTAGTTTTATCTTTTCCTCCCTATCTTCCTTCCTTCCTAAACTCATTATATTTCAATGGATTTGTAGAGAGACATCCCAGATTTTTTAACACTGATTTACATGGGGTGAGTACAGGCTGAAGAAACAGTTAAAGAGACAAACTTCACTTACAAAAATGTAAGGAAGCAAGTGAGTCAGCATGTGTAACAGCAAAAATTATCCTGGTATATTAATCATACATTAAAAACTTAAAAATATACAGAAATATTTTATTAAAGCATTTAAACTTCTCTTTGCCTCTCCTCACAATGATCATATTCCTCCTAGTAGCATAAATCACAAGCACTAGTAATAATGCAAAAAACATTAATTCTCATTCCAAACACATCTGCAGCTTACAGGTGTGAATAATTTTTCGCTCTCTAAATTAGATATTTTCCTAGCCAGATTTCTTACTTAAGAAATATTTTACCTTTTGGGTTGTATCTCTTAATGTATTATGTAAAAAAGAGGCAGAATCTTTTCTTTTTTTTGTATGTGAAACCTTGTATTACGTTAATTCTACTAAGTGAGGCATTTTGTGATAAAGCACACACACACATTTGTTTTTCATATAGCATTACTTTAATAAACAAATCTGTGTCACATTCCTGCATGACGCAATTTCAACCCATTATTAATCATACTAAATGTTATTTTGGACCTTTACTTTTTTTTTTCCTCTTCTCCCTAAATATTGTCAGTGGAATATTGTAGGCCTCTGCTGTTTTCTTTCAGCGAATTCGAGGTCGAAAAGCCAGTCTGGAAGAAATACAGCTGGTTCACTCTGAACATCATTCACTGTTGTATGGCACCAGTCCCCTGAACAGACAGAAGCTGGACCCCAGGAAACTCCTAGGTCTGTACAGGCCTCTATTCTACCGAGAACAGCACATTCCAGCACTGTCATTAGTCATAGCTGGTGTCAGTTTAAAACACTTGGCAAGCAGTGTGACAAAAATTCACTTTTTCCAAATGCATTGCTATGTGGAAGGAGAATGTTACAATGGAAGCCAAATACAGTTTAGCAAAATGCACGAGTTGGAAAGCAGCGATAGAAGTTTTTCCTCATTTGCTTCAAAAATCATCAGTGTTAACCATTTACTGTAATTTTTTCTCCATTGGAGGTCAATGGCAATTTTGAATTCTATGTCCTTGTGTTCTCTGATTTGCAAACAGGAATTTAAGATACACTTGCTTGTCAGAATTGCTTGTTTGCTGTTCTCATTTGCTTTATTTCAATTATTTCAGCCACGCTGATTGCAGATAGCATGCCTAAGTTTTGCTAATAAGTGAACTTTAATGCCTTCCCATTACACAGGATATGATGTTCTGCATAATGGGAGGGGAAAACACATTAAAATATTAAATGCCACTGTGGGTGTACAGATTAGCAGAAAACCAACAGGTTTCTCAGGCCAAATATCTTCATGCATAGCCAATGATCAGTCCCTTTTATAAAATAAAAGTAGGATTAAATTGAGCTCTGCCATGAGTGTAGCATGAAGCAGATCTATTTGTCAGAAACATACAAAAAAATAGTGCATTTTGGAAATAATCTGTGGGTGAAATCCTGCCCTTTATATCCCAGCACACCAGATGCAACATTCTAATTCTCAGTTATTTCTATAACTCTTTTTCTACGATCTGGAGCTTTTCCTAAACGTAATGAAATCCAACCCAAACAAAAATAACACTAGCCAACCAAAGAAATTGCTGCCACAATTCTAGTAATACATAGTAATTATCTTGCTTTGGAAACTAATGCTAAGTGTTTCTTCTGTAAGGCAGACTGTTGTTTCAGTAAGTCATTAGAGTAGATAAGAAAAATTTCTTGATTGCAATGTTATATATGTACATCTTCTTAGCCAAGGCAACCTCAAAACTGAAAAATACTTACAGTATAATAAGGAGCCTGAATTTCTAAGGTAGGAAATCCTCCTTTAAAAGGAAAGAAAAAAGGCGTTTCCAAGAAAAAGCTCTAAATTCCTGCAAAATTAAAATTTAGAAACATTTTGATTTGATATGATCAACATTGTCAAAATGTTCTTTTTGATACAGTCAAGCATTTAATTTTTTTTGTTTGCTTAATTTAATTTTATTTTTCACATTATTTAATATAACATACATTGATATAAAATATTCTTCCAATTTTGGATCTCAGGGGTTGACCAGCATCTGGGATGCAGTGTGCAGTTGCAGATACAAGGTGAAAAAATGAATGGACCCAGGTACCCTAACTGTGTTTCTGCTGCTGTACAGAGAATGCATAAAGCTTTGTTTCTCCTATCTCAGAAACACATATCTTCACCCACAGTTCTTTCCTTGACACTCTTTGCCTTTTTTATTAGACACTTAGTCCAAAACGTTTATTCTCTAAGTTTATATCAAGATCACAGTCTTGGAATATATTCTGAGTGTATCCTTGGCTCAATGCCCTTTTCTGTCTCTGTTTCTAGGATGTTTTCTTGCTGCATCTCACATGGCTATTTACCAAGACAACAGTCAATAAAACACCCTTCCCACATGCTTTTGCATGTGCCTGTTTTTTGGCTGGAAACTCTAATCATTTGGGCTTCCAGACTCTTGGATAAAGGAACTTAATTGTCTCTTACACTATTCCAAAATGCAGTGTGACTGTTCCACCTTTTGTTGTCCCCAGTTCAGTGTGGTTGAACCAAGCCAATCCTGACATTAAAATTAACATCTTGTTATAGTACAGAAATTCATGTGTACCAAATGAGAAAAATCTAAAGAAAATGTTTCTCTTAAAAGATGTTGTCAATAACAACATCGTCTCAGAAAATATTTCTATTTCAATGAAAGTGTATTTTGTTTTCTAAGAAATACTTCCATCAAATAATGGCTTTACATGCTATTGAAAAGGAGGACCTAATAATTCCTTTCTGTACTCCTCTACCCATTCAGAAAGACAGAGGCATCACTTTTCTCCATTCATGCTCCAGAAAAGAGTTTGTTCCCTGTTCAGAAGAGTACACCTGCTTTGTCTGAAGTTCTTTTTCTTTTTTTTTTCTTTTTTCCTAACAAGCATCTTCTGTATCTTTCAAACAGAAAAGAAACACTCAAAGGAATGAAATTTAACTACGACTACAGCTAGAAATGTGCTACTTGTCAATAAATGCCTACTTCAGTGTCCTTGTTCAAGAAAAAAAACCCCTGTTCTGGAAGATTGCATAACAAAATGACTGCAAACTACTGATATCAGTGAGAATTATGCACACAGTTATTGTTCACCTATTCGTACTGGTTTACAAGTATAAACTTGCTTGAACTCTTGGTTTTATGTGCCCTGCATCAGGGCCTACAAATGCATCTGTTCCAACTGATCACTTCAACTTCTACACCATTGCGCAGTTAAGATTTTGACTGATGTATTTTAGTGTGTTATGTTAAACAACATGTTATGTTGCACTACGATTGTCTTGACACGAGGGAAACTAATATGCAGACTGAGTGTCACATCACATTATGGTTTCATGTGACAGAATACAATCTTACAAATCTCTTTGACTAAGTTCAAGGGCAGAACAGTAAACATTTCTTACAAATTTGCTTCCTTTTTCCTTCTCCAACTGTCATTAAGCAAGTGTTACTAAAAGTCAAGTTTCCAATGATTAAAAATTTGTAAAAGAGAGAAATATACTGTCAACACATTCCTGACAGTGAGTCAGTATTCAGAGTATAACTAAAATATACATTCAGAAAGCATCCATGCAATTGCAATTTCAAGTTAGTGAAGAAATAAACACTTAACAGAAAAGGCTTCGTTCTTGAGGGATGATACTGAGAATAATCAGGTTAAAAGTGACCACATTTTTTAATTTATTTTTTTTGAAAGCGAGTCTTTGCCCATCACTTTTCCTGTTCATCAGACTCTCAGTCCCAAGCTGTCAACATCCTAAGCAGCTTCCTTGACTTCTGTAGGAATCTGACCTCAGTTAGTTAGGGGTGCCTCAGAACCTAATTTGACAAACCAGCTTCTCCTGCCTTTGTGCATTGATATTTAAGAATACAAATCTTCGATCATTTCTAGCTCTATCAGTAAATTGTTGTACTGAATCTCAAGGGATTTGCTGGTGACTACAAACTCTGCCCCAGTGCAAAGCCAAAAACATTTGGTTATTTAAAATATGTCTTCTACCTGACTTGAAGTAAACCAATATCTTCTGAGACATCAACTTCAAATATCATGGGAGATTCTCATTTCAATTCATTTTCAGCTTTTTGCTACTGATTTTAATTTCTGGTAGAGTGTTTTGAGCTCTTTCCTTTTTGTGAGGCTATCTAAGTGATGGTCTCACTTTCTCTTAGTACAACCTTTCCCCATTGTTCTTTTCATGAAATCTCAACATTTTTCTTGTTCTGCAGAGTCTGTTAACTGCTTTTTTTTTAATATCATACAATAAGAAGTGAGTATCCTGTAAAGTTTCTTGATACACTGAAAAGGCTTACATGCTTGTTTCCTCCTGTTTTAGTACTACCATTTGATTGATTTTAGAGTTCCTCTTAACCATCTGCTTTTCTGCTTTTACTTTGTGTTTGTTGTTTTTAATAGTGTTTACCATGCACAATGAACCCATCTGCAGGGAGGTAAATGAGAATTCATCTGTTGTCTCCTGTGTCTCAACTCTGCAATGGAATTTAAGAAAAAAGGTCTAGTCCTTCAATAATCTAAAAATCCCTTCTGTTATCTCAAATTGCATCTTATGATTCCATTAATGTCTCCTGGCACTTTAACAGCACTAATTTTTTAGTTACCTGATCAAGACTTTTTCATCTTCCCCACAGTAAAAAGTGAAAAATTGATCCCTGGACCTGCTTAGGAAGAGTTCTGGAAACTCCAGCCTGTACCTCTACTCTGACAATCTCCTGCAGCCAACATTTCCTTGCTTGTCTGGGGCCATCAGGACTCACAGTATGAGAATACTCTGTATAGCTGCTGCACCTGCATTTCCCCTGGTAGCTCCACAGGAGGTTTTGTTTGTCTTCTCTGGCACACTGTGCAAACTGATCAAAGACCTCAAGCCAGTTAAAAATGCATCTTGGATTTTACTCAAAAGTGTAAAGCACTTTTTTAGTCTCAGACCTTGCAGTCTGGTCTCTTGTACTTCAAAGATGATGGCTGATAATTGCCTTTATGCATTTTGTTGGCACCTGCTAAACATGAGTAACTGCAGTGTTTGTCCCTTCCATAACAACTGGTGGCTCCTCCAGGTTAACTCAAGTGATTCACTATCTAATGTTTCCTCCAGACGGCAAAGTTACAAAGCTGGTTCTGTGATATGGCAGGGAAAAAGCTTGTGTTCTCTTCCATGGCTGCCTTAGGATCAGATTTCATACTGGGATAGGAATTGCACCAAATCCTGAGATCCTTACCCAGTTTTTATATTGTCCTTATCAAGATAAACAGTGAGTTTAGTAGTACAAAAAAACAAACCAAACCAAAAAATGCAAAAAAAACCCCAAGAATAAATAAAGAGCATAAATATTAAGATAAACCCTATATTAGCCAATATACAGAGTAGAACTAGCTAGAAATTAGATTCTAGAGCTTATTAAGTTTTTGTTCCCTTTAGTATAATGTATTTATTGAATAATACTAAAACAATATATATATATTCATTGATGGTATGTAAATGAAGAAAATAGCATTTTTACATAGGAAGAGTAAGACTGCAATTTTCAAAGGAAAAGCTCTTTCAGAGTGACAAATTTAAGAAATGAACAGTTTCATTTAAGTTTAATGAGAGTTCCCTCTGTTGTCAGTGAAAAGAAACAGGTATTTCTCAAGTATAATTCATCCCATCAGTCATCTAGGCTGGGTGGAGGTGCCTGCCTCACTCCACCAGCTGGAGAAGAAGCTAAGATGACTAGCTTAGACAAGATGCTTATCAGCTACAGATATCGGGATGATTAGTCACCCTAGTTCAGAGTGACTTTCTGCAGAGATTTGATCATTACATTCCTTAAAAAATACTGCTTTCCAATGTTAAGATTTGTCACTGTTGCATAACAGTACCTTAACTTTCCCATGGCTGATTTGATTTCTAAGTATTGTGATTATTTTTATACTAATATATGGCATTTTCATAGTATAATAATGAAATCTGAATTACTGTAAAGAGTAAGGAAATACTGTTTGAGTATTTAAATGTCATTTTGATAAATTATGCTTATTGTTTCTTTTTTCTTTAATATATAGGAAACATGTCTCAAAAACTATTTTCCTTGTTGCCTTGTGGGGGACTTGGGGTAAGTATATGTTTGGTTTTTTTGCAAGAGGGACAGCACACAACATATGTGTTCATTCATTAATACTTTAGAACTACTGCATTATCAGTTCAAAGTCTTCAGAAGCTGATAAAAAAAGCAGAGATGAAACCTGATCCATTATTGCACTATTTTTTCAAAGACACAGAAGACAGTACATTACAATAAGCATAAGGAAGAGTTAGACAGGAACACATTTTGTGTAAATGTACCCATTCCTTAGTTGTGCCACTTTAGGTTTTTTTATGTGAGCTCTATTCTTGAGGAAAGTAACACGCGTGCAATTTTTATAGCATAATGAGCTTTGGAGAAGCTGTTTTGTGTACTGCTGAAAAGTAAATATAGCTCCACATTTCTCTGAAAGGACAAAAAAATTACCAAAACTAACATTTAGCATGAAAAGGGCTCACTAACTGCTAGCTGGTAACTTGGATATTGTTAAAGTTACAAATTATATGAGCATTTTTATGTCCTGATTTGAAATTAATTAAACCTGAAATACAAGCTTGCAAGTATCAGGACACAGTAGACAAAAATCTCCAGACAAAAACATGTTGCAGCATTAGGTAAAAGAATGAAGCTAAGTTATTGAAAAACATGTAGAATTTGTACTGATGTTGGTATCATGCTCCTATTAAATTCTAGTGAAGATAATGCCAGGGAGAAATAATTTTTCTCATACATGGGTTTTTCACACAAAAGCATTCTACACTTTTGGTCCAGCTGGGTCCATTATTTACTGATGTCGTCAATATGAAAGTGAAACGATCATAATTCTAGATATCAATGGGCTGTCTGGATGAGATTCCCTTCCACTGTTTCTGAGTGAATTCTCTGAGTATCTCTCTGAGTATCTAAGCAGAGATAAAGCCATAATCTCTGGAGGTCAACTTTCAATGCAACTTTCTACAGTTTTATTTACTTCTATTTTTCACAAAGGATAAATTCCATACCGTACTTGTATGTTTATACAGGGGGGTTTTATGATGAGATACCTGAGAGAAGAAATACTCATTTTGTAAGGTTTTAACACACACACACACAAAAAGAAAAAAATGCATTTTACCTTTCAGTATTTAGTAATTTTTGAGGATTTATCCACTATGACTTAAAAAAAAAGAATCAGGAAGTGGTAATCATTCCAGCTCCTCCACTGTAGGCCCAGCTTGCTGAAGATTCTGCCTAAAATTCGGAAGTAGTAACTCGCTAATTTGGAAACCTGGGTATCTTTTCTGTACATGATTCAGCTAACATTACATATTGACATGTAGACATGTGTGTCCACATGCACCTCTGTAAACTTCTGTGTGTGCATATTCACACATGCATGCATATATGCACATAATGGTGCACAAAAAAGGTAATTTTTCATACTGCTGTTGCAGAGAAAATTGAACAAGAAATGAATAAAGTTGAGAAAGGATGTTCAAGCTTCCGAGTAAAAAAATATCTTGAAAAAATCTATTTGAGGGCCTTGGATAGTAAATAGGACTATGGTACTCTTTTTGAAAATTAAAGGGTAAGATTTTTCTGTGAAACAAGTTATTGTGGTATTAAAAAATTGTGACTAGAGATGTTCTTTGAAATCCTCCAACTAATGACAGTATGTTGTCCATTCTAAGGCTAACACAACTCAGAATTGCTCAGTGTAACTTCATTTTTTTAAGCATTTAAATTAACCTTCCCCTTTTTTTTTTTCAGTCTGTATGCTTTATTTCTTATTTAAATTCATGGCAATTGGATTAAAGAACATGTTGTAGAAACAGATCTTTTATTTATTTTTTTTCTAGTTGGTTTGCCTTTCTACATATTATTACTGTCAGGCTTGCTGTGGGGCTTTTTTAAAGGAATGGGTTATGACCTTTTTCAAGGTAAACAATCAGATTAGGAGCTCTCTTTCAGTGATATTTAGCTGTTGATTGGTTAAGATGAGCTCTGGGATAGGGAATTGCTTCAAACTATGTGGAAAACAATTCTTAAGTTTACTTTCAGAAATGATGGTGGAAAGAAACAAGAAATATTGCTACTTAGTAACTCTGAATTTAATTGACAGTTAGAGAGTGTAACCAATGTAAAGCAGGAAGAGTAATTCATGCAAAGACTTTAAGGACAGATGGAAGAAATTTTTTTAATGTTTGTTGTAATTTTTTTCTTGCTTGTTTGCATCACTACTTGTTTACTACAGAATACAATGAGAAAATGTTAAGAAAAAAAACTCCATTCTTGCAGGAGACTCTACGATTGCATTTTGAACCAGGGTTTTCAGAAATCTTTCATCCTATTGTCTTCTAACCAAGCAGAAACCTTGCTGGCTGTTATTATGCAGGTCTATTATGAAACAGATTAGTAGTTAGACTACTCACATAGGGGATGAGAAACCTGGGCTTAGTTCTCTACACTCCCAGGTTGGATTTAATATCACAGATCCCATTCTTAGTGGATCTTGTTACCACACAGGAGATCAAATGTTGTTTCTTGTTGGAGACCCTCATATCACGCACTGAAGCTGTGCCACTGCTGGAAAGAGCACCAAACAAGTAAGGCAGAGCATATGTAGGATACAGCCCATGTACCTAAGGCTATAGTCTACCTATTATATATTTATAAATACTGTGAAATCCTAGCTCTGAGGCCCTGTTCCACAGAAAGCTTATAAATTTGATGTGAAAAAAATCACTGAACAGAATGAAAACTGTTCTTGGATCACGGACTGGAACTCAGGGCTTCACAGACATTGATCAACTGATGGGCTTTACAGACTGTATTGATATGAGTTTTGGATGGCTCACATTGTTCCCAAATTAAAGTCCAACTAACCTCTGTAACCCTGAATTCTACTCTATTACTGATTTTGTTATCTCTGTTCTAAAACTGCAGTCAGCATTAGAGATCCTCTTCTTTGGATACTACTTACAGTTATAGCGAAAGAAAGTTTTTTTCAAGAATTTTGAAAAGCAAACAGGAGGCAGTCTGTGTCCATAACTAATATTTTCTGATCCTTTTCCATCACAGCATTATATCTTTTGTAGCAATGCAAAATGCATATAAAATTACAACTTCCTCATTTTGTAAGCACCCTTCATTCATATGAATATTCTTTCTAATGCTAGGGACTGGTTATGTCAGTCATTGGTGAATATGGCTTGGTATAAGTTAGGCTTTCCGAAGAAATCAAACAATACACTTTACAGTTTTATAAGAAACTAAGTAAGTAATAATTAGCTTACTTATCTAAGAGCAAAAGCTGTTTCATCCTTAAAAGTAAATTGTCTAAACTAACCTGCTAAATTTGCAAATAACAGCTTTTCTTTCAATTTTGGTTATTTTTCCATCATAGGACTATCCAGGGTCAGCAGTATAACATCCACTGAAGTATGGGACCTCCTTCTTGCAATAATGCTTTTTATTCCTTTTTTTCAAGCTTAACCTTGTTCCAGAACCAACTGCTGTTAAAGAATTCTAATACCAGGGGGATGAAATTCTTTGTGTTGGAGACAGACTAGCAGCTCTACGAACAGCAGTTTTAATAACAAGAGATGGTTTCTTGCAGCTGGTCAGAGGTTTGGAATGTGAAAAGTTTTCCAGGAGAGGTGGGTAGATTGCAGGTGAAGTGGCCAAATGGGGAGAATAATCACAAATTATATTTTGGTTCTGTGGATTGTCAGATCATTCCACAATTTTTCATCTGTAAACAGCCACCAGAGCTGTAACTGATCATTTGATCAATGCATCCATCCATTGCAATTCCTATCCTGTTGTGCTGTGAAAATAACAATAAGAGAAGCAGAAATCTACTTTTAATGGCAGTAAGTTTCATCTCCTTATCTCAGTCTGTCACTAAAAATAGTGATTGTTTTCCTGCCTGCTTGACCCGCTGCTGTGTGAAGAAATCTTGAACTCATTTCTCAGTCATATTTTTTTGTCTAGCTGATAGGCAAAAAAAAACCACAAAAGGAAAGAAGAGCAGGCTTTTATGATAATGTCATCATCGGCTCCCAGCTTCAAACACTTCTGCGGCTTTTGAATTGTCATTTATAACTTGGAACTGAACCGACCCATAATTCCCTTGATGCATTTAGAGAAATTGATAACAGACTGCTTCTTTTATGGCTCAGAGGAGGCAACTCCAATCACATCACTATTGGCAGTCAATATTATTTTCTGACATGGTTGTAAAAGTATAAAGGGGCTTATGGCATTTGTTTAGATGAGGAATGGGCTCTCAAGCTGTGCTGGGGTTTATGGGTCCAGATTACTGAGAAGCAAAGGGAATATGATGTTTGCAAACAGGATATGATTTTATTTAAGTTTGGGTTTCATACGTTGTTCCCTGGGGATTTTCCTGCAGACAGAAGAGAATTTCACTTTTATCATATGAAATTGGGCAGTTATCCAATCCCCCTGCTCTACCCCCCTAAAGACACTGCTCCAAACCTGTAATGTGTAAAGTCAGACCTTTAAATTGCAAGAGGAGGAGCTGGGGAAGAACACCACCCTGCAAAAAATCAGACTTCAGAAGAATTAATGTTTAGTGAACTGAACAAAGTGGTTCATGGGCTAAACATCGAGCCACCTGAACGGCTAAGAATGGCTTGTACATATTACAGAATGTCCGTTGCATTTCCTCTAATTCTGCTGTTACAGCAGTAAAACAGAGATGATATTTTCTGCTGGGATAAGCTGGTCTTGTTTCATTAACTGAAACATAGCTTAGATCTTTCGTATCAGAAGACAATTTGGTCTGTAATTACCAAGAAAAGAAATACATAGCTATAAAATCTCTCTATATTTTTACAAAATTTACAAAATATTCCTGCTTTCTGAATGTTAAATTTTCTTCCTGGCATTCCTTGCTGTGGCAGCTGGACAGTGCTACTTTTTGTCCTGACCACACAGGAAGAAATGCAATAAGAAAGGCAAGATTTCACTACTATACAAGTTTAGTAAGTCATCCAGGAAAAAAATTGTTTCTTGCTGCTTCTCATTCTTCCCTTGATCTTCTCAGTCTATGCCCAGGAAGAATTTTTAGCCTTTACACATTATGACTCTTATTCCTCTTATTTCTATAAGAGCTACTGGTACCAATCTGGTTCCATTACTGTGGTACAATAGTTTAAAAATTAAGAAAATATTGGCAATGGCATTGCCTCCTTCTAGCAAATTTTAGGGTCCAGGCTGCTTAGGTGTCTCTCTCCTTAAGTGTGCACAAAAAAATCTGTCTACAAAGAAATCAGACTGCCTGTGGTTTGGGCACTCAAATTAACCATCACCTCCACACAGATATTAGAATTGTGTCTTTCTCCTGTATCTCAGGCTTTAAGAAAATAAGTATAGTCCTTTCAACAAAAAAAAAATGTTGGTTTCCTGGTTTGGGGAAAGCAATCTTTAAGTCCCAGAAGCTCATCTATTCCATATTAAGCCTTCCATTGTCAAATCTTTAGTATACCATGCTGCCAGTATATTCACTATTAATTTAAATGACTTATTATTAACCTACTGAAATTTGCCAGTTATAACATTTTCAACCATATTGTGGAAGGCTTCTGGGAATGAAGGACTTGTTTACCTCTTAAGCCTCTGTCAGCTACACCATCCCTAAAGAAATTTCAAAATTTAATCAAAACAACCTCACGGGCATGTTATCCTTTACTTGATATATTTTGCAGACTATTTAGGACTCACAGTTACATGGTGTTGACCGTGTGATATTTTCTGCAGAGGTCAACAAAATATGTGATCAAAAAGACCTTTGTGGTACCACCTCAAGGAACAACTTAAGGCCAATGGGGATGAAACCAGAGTAGGGGCTGGAGGTTTGTCATTCCAGAGCATTTAAGGGACTTTGTGCTCCATCACTTGATGCAGTTCCAGATAAACCTATTGAGGCTATGCACAGGATGAGGGAATGAGGGTCTATAATGTACTCCCAGCTGTGCTGGTGAATGCACTTTTTAGGTGGTATACCCTGTCAGTTCTGGCAATTCATGGCAGTCAGCTGTTTCAGTGGTTTATGCTTTGTAGTAACGTATTAATTAATATTACACTTTAGTCAAGCTGTCATGCGTAGAGGATTCTGGGTTTTCTAGCTGACAAGCTCACATCTTCCTTGAGTGGGCAAACTAATGAAGAAAGAGGGAATTAAGATAAAACCTGTACATTTAATTAACTTGCAGTTCAGAGCAACAATTCTCTGAAAACTCACTTGTCCAGCTTTTACGTACCTAATTTAAGACAAATTACTGAAACAGCCAAAGCAGGACCCTGATCACCCTTTCTTGCCTATATAACCACATATAGCCATAAGTATCACTAGAGCAGGAGTCAGTTCACCTAAGATCAGAAGAACTGACTGAAGGTGTTTTGATTTCCTTCATTGACAGGGACTTGAAACAGCTAAGTTCCAAATTTTAGGTACGTTGATTTTAGGAGGAAAAAAAAAATTTACAAGGCTGATAACATGAATCTCGATCACAGCAGACAGATAGCCTTCCTTTACTGAGGTAAAAAGACTCCATCTCTGGTTCTGGAAAATCTAACAGTGTCCCATCTCTGGGCAGAGAGAGGATTCCACACTTAGCATATCAACACCATGGCCATAAAAAAAAAGGAAAAAAAAAATCTCTTCATACTATAGGGCAGATATTTTGTCCTTATCTTGTCCTTCCCTGGCACAGAGGTGGCCCTGTGCCATCCACTACAGAGCCTGATGTTTAGACCAGTGAGAGTGAAAATATTCAACTGAGAGACATAGTTCCTTGGTATTGCTGCAGGTGCAATGGACTGTTTTAGAATAGTCCTAAGCTGCTTTTACGTGCAGTAGGTAAGGATAGAAAGCTGAAGTGGTAATCTGTCAACTTGCCAAATACAGAATTCAGTCCCTCAGACAATTTCTTTTCCCCTTTTTAACAAAGGGCCTTTTTTCTTTGCTACTTGACCAGGTTAAAATTGTAAACAAAGATAAAACACATGGAACACAGAAAATCATTGGAAAGTTAATGAACTACAAAAAAGTAAAATCTTTAAAGGTCTTACATCATTTTTTGCATTTCCTAAAAACTGTTGTATTGCCAAAGGCCAGCATTATACAAAGAAGCCTTCTTATTTTCCAGAATAAGAAACATTACATAAATACAAATATGCACACATACATTAAACAATGGAATAGTACCATATACAATCTACTATGCTATTCACTCTCCCCGGACTTAATCACACACACACATATGGATTTGATGGGAATTCTATAATTAAAGCAGAATCCACATTTGCACTTTAAAAACACATCATGTGTTTATTTATAATTTAACCCCAGAAAAGCTCTCTGAAGAGGAAACGTTCATGTGTTGCTTGTCTGAATAAACACCAGGTTCTAGCATAGTTCCATGGTGGCCTCTAACATAAAGATCATCTACATCCAAGAAGAAAGCTGAAATGTTATGTATTACTAAAAATGTGTTCAGCAGTAAATGACAAAACTTCTTAAAAATAAGGCTTGAATTTTGCACAAAAAAGTTGCATTTTCTGTAACTGTATGCATTACAATCAACTATACATTGTTGTATCTAGTTGTCCACAAACTCCCGGAACCTGCATGATCAAACATAAGAAGGTAGTTGCACAAGCATTTTCACATACTAACCCATTAAATACTAAAACAAATATAAAGTTAAATTAATAGAGTACTCACAGCTAGGTCTGAAAGTGCAGTAACACTTTTTACAAGCATCTGGTCATATATGCCACATATCTGAGACTTGAATCTGGGCCTAAGTGTTTTATTTATGAGTTTTTTCTAAAAACAAGTTCTAATCCACATCTAATCCATGCTATCCTCCCTCCATTCCCCCTACCAATGATCCACACATCACTGTTTCACTGAGGTTTTGAGTTCCTTTACAGTGTTTAATGTACGCTTTATGAGATACAGAGATTCTGGATGCCCGTCATAAAAGTTAGTTTAAGTGAGAAACAAAATAAAACTATTTCTTCTTAAGATATTATTCTGTTCAGGCTTCATCTTGACTTTTTTCTGATTCTCATTTTGAATGCAAAGCTATTTATTTTTTAATACACACCTCACATAGTACTTACTCACATATTTCACAAACCTTTAGATAAACTCCATTTTTATAGAAGCAGGGGTGCTGCATTTTTATCAGTGGCTGACTAAAAACATCAGCAGCTCTGCTAAGCATTCAATTATTAATTTTTACTTAGCAATTTTTACAGAGTATTTTATGGGAATTCGCTTTGATTTATAATAGGTTTGCAAGTTAGACTGCTATTGGCAGGAAAAACATTAAAGATGTTAAATATTCTACATACAGTGGGTACCTGTATTGTCCACATTCCTTGTTCTTGCCAGAAAGAGACTTTTTGGGTCAGAATTATTAGCATCCAAAATTATTTTTAGAAGTCCTTTTCAATGAATATTACTATTGATAAATTCTCCAACTGGAATTATTAAAACACAGTAGTCAATGCAAGACCAAGGGAATTCCATACTTTTTGTTTAAGCAATGATTTGTGATGATCCTCTGAACTATTCATCCCATTGGAGCCTAAAGATCACATCCCCTTCACAATTTATTTGTAAACCACACTGGTAGGCAAGAAAATATGAAAAGTTGACATTTTGGGTACTCTTTATGGCAGGCAGTTTAGATTAAAACAGCCAGAAATGCCTTTGACAGAAAAAATCTTTGATACAGCTCTAACACAGCAGTAAAAATAAAGGAAGCTCACTGTATATATTTTTCCTAAAGTAGTCCACTTTTACACACTTCCTGTATGCAGGATTTATGGAAGAAACATCAGCCATGCAAACCTCTTCTCCTTTGTTCCTTAACGAGAGACGTGGCTGACAGGCCATTCATTAGAAGTTGTTCCTTGGAGATGATGTGCACACCTTCGCTTCTTTAGTCATGGTGAGATGAAACAGCAGCTGAGAAGCACATTGAGGACCTTTTGCTTCTTAGTGGAAATCACAAAGGTGATGAATGATCACCGGGACATCTGTAAGAGTGGGAGGTGAGAGCTATGAGCGTGACACCTGGGAAGCTGCACTGCTCATGGTCAGGAGCAAAGTATTACAAACTTATGCGGTAGCGTTCGCTGGCACCAACGGTCTCCAAGAATGACAGACTCGTTGCTGGAAGTGGTACCAAAATGCCACACACAATTTTTAGAGGTTGCAACACTTCAGGAAAATATTTAATTTCTATTTTCGTGCCAGAGAACTGAAAAACCCCAGTGATAGAAACGTGTTTGCTCTGGCATAAGTGGAAGAGTGTGAGATTCTGAATGCTTTTAAAGCTAAAACACAGGAATTTGCTCTGCAAAACACAAGTTTTATTAAATTTCAGTATCACTGAGGAAGTCTGTATTCTCCAATATTATTTGTCACAGATTTCTTAATCAGTTTGTTTACTTCAAATAGGTACAATGTTGTTAGCTAATCAGATTTTATTTACTCATCAGTATTATAACCATTTATATCAAAGGACAGAATTTTTTCTAATGTAGTTGTTTTTCCATATTTGTCTTGAAATGTAACCGTCTGAAGTGCACACTGAATTAACTTCCATGCAAGAATAGTTGAGCTCAACCTCTGCTCTTTAAAGAAAGAGCAAAGAATTCTTTTAAACTACTGTAAAGAACTGCTACTTTTCAGGTTGTTGCCACGGATATTGGACACACAGAATACAATGACCGCTATTGAAGAAGCATCAGAGGTGAAAGTTTCCATGAACACATAGATAACAGATCGCATTTCTGATCTGTTCTCAGAGAATAAATAGAATCTCTCTTGTAGAGACACGTAGTAACTCTAGGACTGGTTTTGATTTTAATGATGGCAACAATTGTGCAGAGAATCTAGGGCAGGATGAGCAATTCAGTATATTTTTAATTTGGTTTAGGCATAAAATCAGAATTCCACTGCAAACGCTGGATTTACATTAAATAACAAGTTGTGTGTGTTTGTGTGTGTGTGAGCAGGAGTGGGGACAGAAAGTTCTAGGACGCTTTGCATCCATCCCAAAGCAGTAGCTTGGGGCCTCTCTTACATTTTTATATAGGTATCATTGGATGTGTATTTAAGGCAACTTCAGAGTTTACAATAATTACTCAAGAAAGATAAGTAACTTGTATAGATGAATAAACCATGCAGGTTTGAAAAATTGAAAGGTTTGTCAGACTATGAGCAGCATTTCTGGTCAGCAGAACTGTGATCCACTGATCACTAGGGAGATTCCAAGAGGTTTCCAAAAGAAATAGAACTGAAAGAAAGGAGAAGGAGTCAATAGATTTTGCAGCAGGGAAAGGGACAGGTAAAACAAAAAGCAGTTATAAATATATCTTAAAAATACTTCAAAATTATTCATTTTATTCACATTGTTATTCACATTACTTTTTTTGCCCCCTAAAGTACATTCCGGATAAATGTAAATAGCAGGACAAGTAACATTTCCAGGGTCATCAACTGCAGTGATTTCATAAAGATCATTAAGTAAGCAATCTCTCTCTCAGATGTATTCTCATATCCTTCCTCTCCACTTTCAGATACACACGCCATAACCCAAGCAAGGTATAATTAGTATATCCATATATATCATAATATAACTTCCAAACTTTACAGTCAGCCTTAACATGAAATTTTCCAGGGAAGAGGGGTTACAGTACAAGCTTTCTGTCTGCTGAAATGTCTCTGCTGTTAGGCTTCTTGTTTCCTAGCTTGTTTTGAGTATGCTTAAAGTCTTCATTGTGAAAGTCAAGTTATCACATAGATATTTCTTGCAGGAAGCATTCATATCAATTTCTTCTTGTAGTGCAAAGCAGAGAATTTCTGAACATGGGGCATGAAACATTAGTTTCATTCAGTCAGGAGAAGTTTACCTACATTTCTTTTCACTTAAGTCATTCCCTTCCTCTTTAATGCCTCCACATCCACTTCAGGGACAGGTAGCTTAATTTCTATCATCTGTAGCTTTACAGAGTATTAGCTTTGCTACACATGCCAATGATTGAGCTATACTAGATGTGCTTGAAAAAGCCTGCAACCTACAGTGCTCATTCAGGAAACTCGGAGTGAAGTAAATCCATATGTGTGTTAGAAAGTCAGTGTTCAGATAGGACTTATGCTCTGGTTCTTGGGGCTTTCGTGCACAATCCTTCTTTGAAGAGCTGCAGCAGTGAAAGCATTTTTGATAACGAAATGTGCAGTATGCTTATAGTTCAACACTGACATTTTGATGCTTTAAAAAAATGTTTTCATTTGGTTAGACATTCAGAAGATTTTCCTACCCTGACAATTTCTTCAAAGGACTCTTAAATAGAAATAACGTATTTAAATAAACAGAAAAAAGGCCTAAGATTCTGTGTTAGAATTGTTACAAATCCCGTATTTTCTGTAAATTTGTGTAATATTGTCTGCAAAACAATCCTAATCAACATAGGTTTTTCACTGAATTCTCTAGCTGCTCCAAAGAATTTGAAGACTTTTTCATAGTCTGTGATTCAGAAGCCATCATATCTGTCACAAATTCATGCACAGTCAGCAGCTAGATAGGCTCTCAGATATATGTGATATATACATGAAATAGAACCAGGAAACCACAGTGTCTAATCTTATTCTCTTTACTTGTATAAAATCTAACCATTTCATCTCACAGGAGTAAAGAAAAGCATATCAAGTAGGATTTTACATAGCTGCATTTCATATACAGCCTGACAACTGGGCCAGGCTAGTAGCTGTAATTTTAATGGGTTTGCCATTTATACCACTGTATTTCAACAGCAATTTACAAAGTAAACATTGAGTAATGCTAAAAGAAAATCTCTGTTTAAACACCTGAAACGTTTAAGGCAATACACAGAACTAAAAGAGATATAAAATGGAGTGAGATGGCATTTTCTAATTATAGTTAAAGCATTGGCTATGTGATGCAAGTTCTTCTAGGTTGTTCTTCATGAGATGTTCCTCAGAAATCCAGTCTTAACTTTGCAGGAATATGAAACAGGATTTGACATCTAAGTTTATAATACTGTGCCTTTTCAGAGCAACAATTCATGTGTTTATGTTAGTTCTCTTTTATAACAGTGCATTGAAGTATGCAGCTTCAGTTGACTACCCCGGCTTTGAGACTTTACCATTCATTTCATGTACCACACCCAAGAGATTACCTAAAATAGCCTGAATTTCCTGTGTTCATTTAGGTGGTAATTTTTGAAAATTTATCAGGAAACACTGTTTTGTTCCCTGATTGTCCATTTTTTCTACCAATCCAGGTATGTTTAGGCAGCAGTCATTCAAGTGGTCTGAGGGAAATTTTTCAGTGGAAGATACTTGGTCTTATTGTCACAGTTCAGTCTCCTCACACTCAGTTGAAAGCAGAAAATGATAAATGCTGTACCCTGGCCAATACTCAGCATTCAGTGAATGGGGAGGCTGCCGACTCACATGTCAGAGCAGACAACTGTCTTGAAGGGTGGGTACTCTCAAGCTGTGGCTACAATTTTAACTTAATCAGACTTCTTGGAAATGAATCATAGTCCCTTTGAGGATGCAGGTTCCTGCTCGTGCCCTGGTGTACCGAGCAGCTGCCATTGAATCATTTTCATCAGCCACTCCTTCATGTTAACCTTAATTTGCTAGCCATAAAAATTGTAAGAAAGTACTGCCTCCCAACCCTCTTGTTGATAGTTCTCTGTTTAAAATACTGCACAGTATTTTTCAAACTTTATTATTATTTGATTAAATTGATTTAACCAATGATCTCTACTTATTTATCTCTTTATTTGTTTTAAAAATGAAATTTGATTCACAGTTGCTTTAAAGCAAGACAGAGACAATCTGAAGGTCTGCCTAATGTTACATACATGTAATTTTTTTTTACTACTTGGCTTCTTTTTTATATCTTGTTGTAATTTTCTTAGTTACCTATTAATTAGTGTGCATCTTTGGGAAAACTACTAAATTTCATTAAATGTCAAAGTACCAATCTACAAAACAGATATAACACATCATCCTGTGTCAGGCTGATAATGCTTAATTGTGTTTATACAACATTCGAGTTTCTCAGATGAAAACACAGCGTGCTGTTAGATTACTGTTATTCTAAACTTTGCAAGTGAAATCCAGTCTTCTTTCTTAGGTCTACTGCGAAAACAAACTATTGTCATTAGTTCTGCTGCATGCATGCAAAACTGATCAAAACGACAGAAAAATCAGGTCCAGTACACTAGAAATTAAGATCATTTTAGTAGCTTGAAATATAATATTATTGTAACAGTAACACAGAAGACATTTGACAGGTGTAGAGAAGATCAAACTTCTTTCTGTTTCAAATGACTAATCAGAGAAATTCCTCAGAACCTCCAGAGTTGAGAGCAGTTGCATCCATTTTCAATTACTTGATTTCTTTTCTTCTTCCTTTTTTTTTCCCCCCAAAGAAATTAGGAACAGAAGCTTCTAGTTCAAACTGAAAACATGTCTTAGTGTGCTTGGAATTCATCCAAATAGCATCTGCCACAGTATTTTGTCTATCCCTAAACGATTTTCTTTTCATGATAAATTTGTACGGTATGATACAATTAAATGCACTTCCCATGGAGCATCAAGGAAGTCTGACTGTCTCTTTGGATAACTTTTTCAAACTATTTAACACCAGCAAGTCTACTTGGCATAATATCATAAAGGAATACACAATATTTCACATATATGTTTTGCTATGTTTCTCCAAATAAATAGTTCCTAAATATAGATTTCAAAAGTAAAATTTTAGCATACTGATTGAAGCTGTAGAACGGTGCTGCTTAGCCATCTTTATATTTTCTTTATAAAGTTTTCTTTAGAATATTTTCTGTAACATACATGCAGTGTCTAATAGGTTACACTGGCTCATCTAGAAATTGCAGAAGATAATTTTCTCTGCTTTAAATAACCACATTTATCTGTTACAAAATGGAAGATAAGGCCTTTCAGTCAAAACTTATTAATTCATCAGATCTGGAGATACAGCGAGGTTCTCGCTTTATTTAATTCAATTTTCTGTCTATGGCAATACTGACTACCACAATTACTCCAAAAAATTAAATCGTTCAGATTTCAGTCACAACCAACTCCTGCCTGGGTAGGAAAGCTGAGTGCTTACTGCTGGTTTTCGTTTTTAAGAAAGAGGCACTGGCCTGTGCCACTGACCAGCTCTGGTGGCTGCCCGAGCCGGCTGCTGGGGCCAGCGGTGGCTGTTCCCGATGGACACTCGGTGCGGGTGGTGGCAGGTCCTCCTCAACCCTCCAGCCGGCGTGAGGAGCGTCTGGCAAGCAGGCCTGGCCCGGCCGATGTAACACTGTTTGTAATGAGAAATCTAAACAGGGAATGGCAGCGAGGCATGACAGGAATGTGTTTCCATTGGAGAAGCCCGTGCAGAGAAAAAGCATAAGCAAAGCCATGTCCAGAAGGCCTTTCAGCTGGCCAGCACGGAAGACTGATGTTATTGTACACGGGCTGTCACGCTGCCAGCCCTCCCTCACGGGTTTGTTTTCTCTCATGCTCTCCCTCTCCCTCTCCCTCTCCCCTCTCCCCTGCCTTCCTCCCGGGGCCGGCTGTTTGCTCAGGTGGACAGTGACACCGTTTGGAACGAGCTGCACTCGGCCGGGGCGGCACGCATGGCGGTGGGCTGTGTCATCGAGCTGGCGGCCCGCGTGGCCTCCCGGGAGCTGAAGGTGAGGTCCGGGCCGCGCCGTGGGTGGGAGCACCGGGCGGGCCGGGAGCGCGGGGGGCTGAAGGCAGGCGTTGTTCCAGCGCTCTGCTCCGGGGAGGGTGGCGGGAGGGGAGCCGGGAGGGCGGCCACGAAGGTGTGGCAGTGCATGAGCTGGAGCAGCGGTGGGTAGTTCCAGCGCAGAGGTGCTGCAGCCCGAGGTGAAGTCATTCATAGCATTCGCATCTCCGGCGGCGCTGGCTTTGAAGTCAGTTTTTTTGTTGTTTTTGTTGTTTTGGTTTTTTTTTTTAATATGGTTATTTAGTTATGTGCGTAACCTCAGGATACCACCCAGCGAGAGGGGAGGCAGGCAGCAGGCCAGGAGGAAGAGGAGGGCGATGGCCCAGGAGGTGCCCAGCTGCCAGGCTGCCTGCCCCGCGTGCTCCTCCCGGACCGCCTTCCCGCTCCTATCTCCGTGCCGCGCGATCTGCAAGGCATGATGTACGAAACCCAAATTATCCCCAGTCTAAACAATTTATAAAAGCTCCAGACCTGACAGACTTTGACATTTTATTTGGTAGTTTAACGGCCCCATTTAAAGGTACACCATATGCAGCCAGAGTACAGGCTTGACCCAATAAACATTGTTGGAGGAAACGTTTCCTTAATGAAACTGTTTATTCACTTTCCAATCCACATACTAATGGATTCAGTCCTATTTCCAGAATCAAGATGGAAATAAATATTTTAGAACTAGCATGGCGTGATGATTTTTAAAATTCTGAATTTTATTTGAACTTGAGAACTTTCTTCCTGTATATCTTTTATTTTAGTCAAAATATGTTAGCTATCTATTTGCAAGTGGGTACATTCATTTATGTACATATATGGATAGATATATAGGTATATAAATGACAACATACTCAGGTGAAATGCAGTACTGTAGCTCTGACACAATTGAGTGCAGTTACTAAACTTTCACGTTCAGACACTGAAATGCTTAGCCAAGTACTACACAAAACATATAAATTTGGAAATCTCAGATCGAGAACACGGCGCGTCATATGGGATCCTCTTGTGCATCCTGCCTTATGAGTGCTTCATCCTCTTTAAGATTTTTTGGGCACAGTAGGATACATAACTCACTGTGCATTATTCCCACCCAACACGAGTAATGAATGTGAAGAAGGTTTTCTTTTATCTCGTTTTTATCTTTGGCAACTGTAGGACACAAGGCAGTCTCTAAGGCAGTTTAAAAGTAAGTTTTGATAAGAATAATGTGTATGCACTTCTCTTGACATGAGCAGGAGTCTGCTGCAGAATGTTTACAACTTACCTCTGTATGTTTGTAGTGTTTTTCACAGTGTGAATGCTCTTGCTTATTTATGTGTGTGATAGCTGAAAAGAATCAAACATTAGCCATTGTGAGATTTCACTTACTATTGGTATTGCAATAGTCTGTAAAAAGATATATTTAAATGTTTTATATTTAGTAATACTCGTATGTGGTTTACTATAACATTGTTGTTGATCCTAAGTAGAATTTTTTTCCACAATGCAGAGAATAGAACCAGTCTCATGCAATTTGTAGTTGAGACATAGGAAAAGTAATTGTTCAACAAATATGCCCAGTATTTGGTTTATAGCAAATCATCAAGAAAACAGACATGGAAAGGATTTGCTATGAATTAGAATTGGGAATACTCCTACCATTCCTATAGGTGTTTATCTAACGTGCTTCTAGACTTCCAGCATGAAGCCCAATGAATTACATGGCAATATGGTATCTGAATGAACTATCAATCTGCATGTGATATTTTTAATTTAAGGTTATGGAAAGGTTATTAATGCCTGACTGACAGAAGAAAAGCATGCTAGAAGAAGTTCTGTAAATGCAATAATTTTGACATTAGCTATTTTGTCAGTTTTCCTATGCTTGCTTTGTTAATTCATCCATACAAAACTAGGGTTTGCTAGCAAGTTTTCTCCCAATACCCTCATATGGTAAATGGCATTAGGGAGGATTTTTGTACTGTATTCTGGAGGTTTCTACATGATGTTCAGGATGAAACTGTAAGTAGCTGTAAGATTTTAGACCCAAGATCTGTATGTTCCAGTTTACCATTATGCCTTTACGTGTTCCATTTCCATCTTGCTGCCATTTTTTTCTCTAGAAAAATAAGTGTTGCATTGAATAGCGGTTTGTAATAGGGAAAATACCAATTCTGTAGGGTACTTGTGAGCATCTGAGGGGAAGAAAGTGGAGCTGACCACTTTCATGTGCATTCACTGAACAAGTATGCATGTGAAGTAACCATTGGAGGCCTGTACTGTGAGCACTGAGTGGGAGGATTAAGCTCTGATGGGAACCTGGAATGATCTGCTACAGCCTCAGAATTTTTGGATGACAAAAAAAGCACCTTCCAAGAATTGTATGCAAGCTGTCACAGCTCTGCAACATGTAAACAGCAAGATGAGAGCAGTAGAGAAACACACTGTAGTTGTTCCCTGGGTGTTTATCATTGAGGATTGCTATCAGATGGTGTGCTGTCAGTTTGCTGTAGTCTTAAGAAAAACGGTAAATTATGAGACTGATTTCTCTGAAATTCCACTGAGAAGAGTTGCATATTGTGAGGTTCACAGTGGCAGATTTACAATACACAGAAAGGACTAACCATAGAGCAGTGCTTCAGATTGCAGCCAAGGAGGCAGTGGATTATCTACCCACTGCACTGGAGAATCACAGATGCCTTTTTCTGAAGCAGCCATGGTGATGTTAGGATCATGTCAGAGGATATCTATCTAGTGTTGACAAGGTTTTGAGACAAGAAGCCTCAGGAATGGGATGCCTAAGTGTTTAATTTAACAAGTGCTTTTCTGACATGAGAATTATCAAATTTGTCAGTGTAGTTAGGTATCGGCAGCCCAGATATTTCTTACATCTTTATGAATGTATATGTTTTTATAAAGTCTAACATGGTTTTCCTAAAGTTAAATTACTTTATAGACATGAATTCAATCAATTTAAAACTGAAATTTTTTACTATACTTTTTATCTATAGTGTAGAAACTAACAAACATAAAGTGTCCTGTATTGACTGGTATCTGACATTTAAAGGTTTTTTCAGGAAGGACTGGGCATTTCAGTTTCTATGCTTATTGCTTGGTCTCTAGTCATATCGCTTGCTGTTGCATAGACTGATAGTTATAGGTTGGAACTACAGGTCATGCTGCTAAGAAAAGAGTTGAGATTACAAAATAAACCAAGAAAGTCTGCGGAACAATTGTGAGATTCACTACAGAGCTGGGCATGAGTCAAACTCATATGCAAGGCAAAGGTTTTTTACTTTGTTCTGAATTTCCTGAGACTGTCAGTCCCATTTCACACAAGTCTCATTGAGAACAGCAACGTGTTGTTTATCTGATTTGGATGGTGTTCAAAAACTGATCAGGAGTTGAGTTCTCTTCACTGTAGTTCAAACCCCTTGTGAGACATCAGATTTCTTTGATCTCTTTGACTAATGAGGAAAGCATCAATATGACAGTACTAGGGATGTAAAACAATTTGGTTTACTGAAATTCTGTTGCTGCCACAATAGTAAGTTATTGTGGTGATGGCGGTTTGTTTGTTTGTTTGCTTTGTTACTGTTGTTGTTTTTTAATCAGAACAAATTTTCTCTTCTCTGAGGAGTCAATCTGGATGGTTTTTATTTGATTACATCCAACTGTCAAAATTAAACATTTTGGGGGTTTGCTTAACAATATAATGAACACTCGTGGATATCCATTTGATACACTTTTGAGGTAATATTTAATAGAGAATAAAGAATTACACCAATGATATATAAAGTACAATACGTGTGATGTTATATTGAATTGAATGCTATGCTTTTGCTTTTTTTGCTAATTTATTTACATGTCTGATGAATGTCATCTTGGCAATATTACAACAGGAGATGAGCCTAAGTATTGCATGAAGGTTACCCTTTTTTGAGGTTTTTATAATTAGAAAAGCTGGTGAGGTACAATGAGGTATTTATGTTATATGGAATCGGTGCCACATCTCTCCTGTCTGTCTCTTTTATACATCTACCTTTGCTCCTTTCTAATTTCCCCAACAAATTTATGTAAATAGCTTTTAATAGTCTGCTTGCTGGCCACAGATCTTTAGAAGAGAGAAGTATATAGATCTGGGTGGATAGAATTCCACCAGTCATTAGCTATATCCAATAAATAATTTTATCAGATTAGAGAAGTCTTATGATATATTCCTTAGGTCTTGGAGAAGAAATACAGGTAGTGCCCTGCATATGATTTTTTGCCTGCAGTATAGCTCATGAACTTGGCTTATGAATCATTGTCTCTAGCGTCTGCCTAATGACCACACTTCAGAGAGAGGGCCCTAAAAGATCTGCATCTGCAGAGAGAGCATTTCTTTCCTGAAAGTGTCTGCTAAGGATTTCATTCCTCTCATTGCCACAGGAGGTGGCACTGGGAGGTGCTGTCCTGCCTTCCCTTTCCATTTATTTCAGACTGGTCCAACTGCTTCCCTTACATGCTCAGCTCAGTTCATCTCCCCTCCCTGCTGTCACACTACTTCACTCACAGGCAACAAGGCACCAGGAGACTCTCCCCTTGCCTATATGTGTCTGTCCTACACAGCAGGTACTTCCCTCCTGCTGCCCAACTGGATGAGTACAGAGATTGTCCAAATCCCATATTAGACAAGTCTCAGAGGAAAACAAGGAGAGTTTCTGCGTCTGTGGTCTTTTGGGTTTCAGATTTCATTTGTAACTCTTAGAGCTTCCAAAGAATCTCACCGTTAGGACTTAGCTTGCCAAATCATGGGTGTTTTTTCCTGTAAGAGTTGCTCATATTTTCGTTTTGTTAATGAAATTATTCAAACTTATGCTACCATTTGTTTTGTTGCCATATATTAGGTGTTTATGAAATGGTTGATTCTACATTTAAGCACTTGGTATTCAGGTAGTGTTTTAGGTTAGTATGATAATTTTGCAATAATTATACTTTCTTGAATAATGTCCTCCAAAATGTTATTTGTTGTTGTAATGGTTGTTTTATTGTGTGTTGTTTTGTGAACACTACACGTGTCTAAACTTCTTTTCTGATAACAAATTGTACATTTCTCTGACTGTCCCTTGACAACTTAAAATTGACTGGCAGGTATAAAAGTACAGGTGGAAAATATAATTTAAAAAGAGTATATCTAATAAGAACTTCTTTTTGCAATGGGAGATGACTTTCTGTCGTCATTGGTAACTCAGTGCCAGAGCAATCCATGGAACTACTGAAAATCCAGAGGAACACTTCTGAAACATTTTTCTTCAGCCTCAGATGGCCCCCTTCAGTACTATTATAAGCCAAGATTAATTATTTTAAGTACAGAACCCATAATAAGGATTAATGTCTTGTTCACTTTGTATATCCTTTAAATATGTCGATGTTGGTGATGCCAACACTTTTTTGTGATAGAAACATGTAGTGCCAAATATTTTTAACTTGACAAATTTGAAACAGAAGAGACCTACACAATAAACTATCAAGAGCTGATAGGATTTGTATGATTATTCCCTGTTTAAAAAAAAAAAAAAAAAAAAAAAGAAAAACTTTGAGTGAATTAAGAAGCAGTTTTCCAAAAGAGCACTCAAGAAAAAAGGCACACAAGTTAAAAGCATGGTCTGAGGACTGTCCCGAATATCCACTTCAGCTGAATCGAGTGAAGCATATGTCCTTTTTCTGCCTTATCATATGTATGTGTGCACACACACATGTGAAGTTGCCCTGCTGGTAGTTAGGGGTCATTTAACAGAATGAAAGCAATTGAAATGAGTTTCCTCCAAACCATAATCTGATACATTCCTGGGATGGTTCTTTCTGATAAGTCAGGTTGAATCAATACCAAAATAAACCTCCTGCGTTTGGTCATTGCTACTCTGGTGTCTTTGTATAATCCATGGATGACTTAAATTGAACCTGAAACTCTCATTCCAAGTGAGCTTGGTTTTTGATGTTCTCAAGGCCTTTGTCACACAGTACTGTGAAGGAATCATCATGTGGTAAGTAGCACTAATCTAGTGAATAAACAGAATTAGCTTAATCAACCTCCTCTTCTCCCCACGTTCTTAGTTTTCTAGTCTTAAAAGTATTCTGTTTAAAAATCTTCAGCTCTCTTTCACAACTCTACTGCTATGTTTTCTTGGAACAAAAAACTGAAAGGAATTATCATTTTAAAGATATAATAAACAAAAATATCTGAAAACAAATGTCTTCCCAGTCCCACAGTGTCCTTCCTCCAGTAAAGCGTCAGGCCAGAAAATTTTCATGCCTGCCTAAACAACACAAACCCCCATACAGCTCCTCTGATTACCTACAAAAATCTCCTTTCCTGGAAAGTGCTCTGTGCTCAGGTGCCTCCTGGACAGTACTTCTCATGCAAACTCTGCCCTACCCTTGTTTCTACTTCCATGCCCTATAAAACTCTTCCTCTACCTTAAAAAAAAATTCTAAATGTGACAGCCACAGAAAGAGGTATTTTTCCACATCCAGACACAGCATTTTTAACAATGCATAGTGTGTAACAAACAGTAGCAAATGAATGCTTATTTTACTACTGTTAAAGATACGGTTGATAAAAGCCATCAATCAAAATTACCAGTGAAATCTTTTAGATAGAAGTTTGTATTCTGTGCTTTTACAAAGTTACAAAAATTGCAAAATTTCATATGAAACCATCTCTTATATACTTTATCCCAGCAATTATGGTTATATTTATAGCTGAATGACTGTTATTATTTCATATAATCATACAACTTTAATTATATGTGCGGTACATAGCTTATCTCCATGACCACTCTGTACTTAAAACTCTCTCTCTGCTTTCTTTCCCAATATAGTTGACACTAGTTGTGGCTAAACAGGGCATCGTGGTTGTGTAGAAGTTAGTCAGCAAGCACCAACTTCTCCTGTGTATTTTCTGGTGCTATCCTCTTAGACCTTCAGGAAAGCAGACAGGGAACTCTTTCTTTCTGTCGAAGTTCGATGTTTAATGTCCATTTCTGTGTTCTCGGCCTCTGCTACCTTCCTCTGCAAGACAAAATGGTATTCCCTCCTGTCCATTACTATTTTCTTGGCAAATCTACATGCTTCTAATGCTGCTTTGTTAAATCACAGGTTCTTCCTCACTGCATTCATAGACCCCCAGGGTCAGATACTGGCTCCTGCTCTGGCAGTATGAGTAGCTTGCAGAATTGTCCTAAACAGGTACCCAAGGATCGTCTCAGCCTTATACCACTCCCCCTTTTGCTTACCCTCCCTGATGGGTGGCGTAGTTTGGGATTGTGTTACAGCATAAGTGGCATTGGTAAGAATAGCATTATCTTCTTCCTGTTACCAGTTGCAAGTACAAGTCCAAGAATGCCATGTTTAAGCGCTGCTAATTTTAAGAGCTAAATGCTAGATAGGTTAAGGGATTTAGACATGTAGAAAATAGCAACTTTAACACCTAACCTTAGAGAATGTTGAGCTGCAAGTGTGGAATTCAGACTCTGAGTTAGTTACCAGGTCTCCATCTAAAATACACAGAGGTTCCCAAGAAAGCTGTCCGTGGCAAGGTGTGCTGTTGTATCAACTAGTGAAAGGGAAAAAGTTCTGGTAAGAAATTTTCTCATTATTAGGGATTAATTTCCTGAAAGCCTTTTCTCAAAGATTATGAACTTCTGAACAGAATCTCAAAATCACAGAACAGTTGAGGTTGAAAGTGACCTCAGGCGGTCATTTCATCCACTTCCCTTGCTCAAATAGAGTGACCCTTGAGCTAGGGATGGAGACTCCACAACCTCTCTGGGCAGTCTGTTCTATTGCTCAGTCACCCTTATAGTAAAAGTTTATTTTCATATATTCAGATGAAACCTCTGATGTTTTGGTTTGTGCCCATTGCCTCTTGAATAGTTGGGTTAGATGGTATTGCTCTTTCATACAAGGCTTTACAACTTAAAATACAAGAAGACCTTCAATTCCTTCAGCTGGAAGGAACGTGATAATAATAATAATAATTCAAGGTTTTGATGTCTGAATAAGAGCTGAGGAAGAGCATGCATGACTCTAGACCTATTGTTAGAAATCTCACACTGAAAAGATGTGTCTCAATATCTACTTTATGGACCACATAATCTAAATACACAGAGGTGTGGGAAAAATATTTAGAAATTCATCCCCATGTTGAAGAAGTAGTTTAACCTGGGTCTTCTGCTGCTTCAGTAAGTGCTCTTGGAGTACCTGCTGGAATTCATTGCTATTTCTTGCATGGCACTGGCTTTTTTTGCAGTAACAAAAAGCCAGATAATTTTACTAGAGTAGTACCAGACTGAAACTAGTATATACTGCTTCTCAGCGAGACTTCTCACCATACCTGGAGTACCTGACTGGCCAGGTCACTTTTGGTCCACTTGGAATCAAGGCAGAGCAAGCTCCTCACTGTCATATGAAGGGAAGAGTCATTCACACCTTGCTACAGTGACCACATGTTGCCCTAGAGAAAACTTGCCTATGTCTCGTTTTACCACCTTGTATAATAGTAACACCAGTGGAACTCCACAATAGGTGGTCAGTCCAGTCCCAAGCCATGAATTAACCACCCATGTTATGGTATTGTCTTGAGTACTTGTCTTGGAAAGGTTCATGGAGAGGCCTGGGCATGATGTAGCCCAGTACTGTAACTGAGCACACTGCAGAAAGGAATCAACTCTACCAGCAAAGACAAGAAGGCCACAGTAGGATGTGCACCTCTGGAGATCAAAAATCCAACTATCTCTTTAGAGTCATGAAAGAAGAGAATACTTAGCTTACTGTGGAAAAATATTAACATGTTTTTTAGTTTTCATTAAAGGTCCAACTCAGTGGGTTTATCTACTAGGGATCTGTGTAAACTGAATTTGGATAGACTTCTCGTCCTTTTTTATTCAAATATGCACAGATTGTAGAATATCTCTATTCAGTCTTTACTCTTTATGCTCAAATAAAGGTAATCACATAATGGCACACGCATGAATCCTTTTTCTAATGTTCACATCTGTCAGTCAGTGTAATGTTCTGTCTACTTATAAAGGTGTCTGTATCCTCGTATAAATAAGGCTCTGTACAAAAATGCTTTGTATTTATGTGTGTTGGCTTAATTTTTAACATATTGCTCTGTGTTAGTCTTTCTGTCTTTAAACCAGATTTTTGTCTTTTTATCTACTGTTCTGAGCTCACTGTCTGGTATTTAAAAATTGCCTAAAGAAAAGAATTCACATTCCATTGTGCTAATGTACACTGTGTTCAGGCAAAGCTTGAAAGGAGGACAGATGAAGTGTTTTTATCAATTGCACAAAAGTTGCTGTTAGTACTGTATGGTAACTATTTTTCAGTATTTGGTATAATTCGACTATATGTTTTAACATTGGTATGAAATATGCATTGTATTTTTTAAAAAGAAAATTTCCCATGTGAACAATGAACATTTTGTAATGTAAAAACATGTAAAATATGGTCACCTGATGTGAATGTCCTGCATGCTCATGGAGAACTGTAATAGTTAAGTTCTGATTGCAGAAATTCACTAGATGTCATAGAACGGGACTTCCAAAGAGTCATGTCAGAATAAAGGAACAGAAAAGAGAAGCATGTACTGTACTGCCATGTTGTCAAAAACAACAGTATTGATGTTTTCTGTCTCTATATTGCCCCATGAAATCCTCCCAGAGATAATCGTCTTAATTATATTGATCTCTCGGGAATGCTGATAAAGTTAGATAATGAACTGTGAGCTGAGCAGGGGCAGTTGTAAGCCTTGCATGGACTTTTTCCAAATTTGTAAAAATATTGAGAGAACAAAATACAGGTAGCATCATGCTCTCTCTCTAGTAATACCCTCTTTGCTGAGTTTTTTTCCACATCATTATCTGTACATTCCTCAGCATACACATACTTTGTTTTTTCATGAATGCTACAAAAGAATTCTTTACTGAATTCTTCTCTAAGTCATATTTTGTGTGAAAAGGAAATGTTAAAAAACCCTCAGAAGGATAAGAAATAGGGTTTTAGCTAAGTCTAAAGCTGGTTTAGTTCTGTGGATTACTGCAGTCCACAAGGCCTTTTTTTTTTTTTTTTTTGCTGGTGTGCTTGATCTATAGGCAGTTTATATCCCACCTCCAGGAATGCCTGCCTAAATCAGAATGTATGTGTTTTTTGTGCCTTTAATTTTTGGGTTGTTGTATTTTTTTGGGGTTGGTTTTGGTTTTTTAGTGTGGACATTTAATGCGTAATAAGGCACGCTGTCAAATCCTTCAGATTCTTTAAATGGTGGCCAGAAGAACCACTGTTACAGATGCACTCTGTTTGCATTGTAATTTAAGTTTACTGAAGTCTGATAGAGCTTTGGCCATGCTCCACAAAAGTTGACTGCTTGGATTACATTTAGCAGCAAATTAAATGAGACAACCTGATAGTATTTGTTTATAAAGTAATGCCAGTGAATCAACATAGGTAGACAATTGCACAGATACACGCAAAACTCACATCCATAGGATTGTAAATAAACAGATTTCACAGGAACCAGTCTAACTCTATTAACTGCCATGTTGTTTCTCCTTATTTACACCTGTGTGAGTGAAAGTTTAATGATTGTTATGTTTGTTTCAGATAAGAGAAGGTTGGAACATTCACATTTATCTAGTTTGAGTATATTGAACTGGACTCCTTTAATAAAGATCATTAAATACAGAAATATTCCAGTCTTTTTTTTCCTGTCCCCTCCTCTCCGAAAATACAGTGCTCGATGGTATTTGTGTGAGGCGATGTGAAAATACAAGTTTGGCTGATATCTCATGTACAGATTACAATTTCTTATTTTTATGTATGTAGTAATCATCATTAATTTGATGGCAAATATATAGCTGAGTAGAATAAACCATCTTGAGTAGCTGAAATAAAGAGTAAATGTAATGAAGCAGTGGTGTTATTTCTTAATCCGTTGTAAGAGAAATTTGATATGATACACAACCTTATGAAACACTTGCTTCTTTAATATATAATCTGACTTTCTGAACAGAGCTACCTTGCCAGAACTTCTACATTTTCCCTTACCCACACTGGAAGGAAGGAATTTTCATTTTTCTTTTATCCTCAGTGACTCTAGAGGCAAAAGTTCCTTGATCATCACTGATCCTAGTGCTGTACTTTATGAAAATTATATACAGTTCCAGAACGTGTGTTAGAAAATGACTTTAGGGAATCTATTAAACTTGCAAGCATGGCAGGTTCCCAAGTTTAATTTACGGTTTGCAGAAATATGGGATATTCATTGTTGCCCTTTTTCTGCTGTTAGAAAGTACATGTGTGGGGGTCTGAATTTATCATTTAGTCCATACAGAGGTAAGGTCAACAGTGGATAATCATGTAAAATATAAACCTCAAACTACTTTGATTTTGAAGCATGTCAAGATGGAGCAAATTAACATTACATGATCTTAGATGCTTCCTTTAAATGTGAATTCTAGACAGCAGAATTGATAACAAGGGCTTTCTCACCCTGCCTTTTTCCTTCTCTTTAGATCATGTTGTGTGTGTATGTATGTATGTGCATATGTGTATTTATGTAAGTTTATATGCCACTGTTCTCAACTATATTATTTCTGGCAGTACTGTGAGTGGGTGATTGGACAAAAAAAGAGCCTCTAATAGATTTCAATCCCATCTGCCTGCTGCTCTGTTTTGCACTCAGTCAAGTATTTTTTTAAGCTGATAATTGAAAACCTATCTTGTTCTTACAGAATGGCTTTGCTGTTGTAAGGCCCCCAGGCCATCATGCTGAAGAATCAACAGCCATGTAAGTACCAGGGAATATTGCCCATCTTGGAGCACTAAGGTTACTGGCAATCACCTGTGTTGTGCATGTCTCTGAAGAACTGTAATTGTTAGCAGATGACTGAAAAGGCTTTCCAGGTACTCCCAGAAGCAGATTTATGGCCTCAGAGATCATATAGCATTTTTTAAAATGCTCTGAACATTATTTATAGCTATTTTCCTGACTGATTTGCTTTCTTATTTCTGTTCTTCTCTATTCCACAGGGGGTTCTGCTTTTTTAATTCAATTGCAATTACTGCCAAATACTTGAGAGACAAGCTAAATATAGGCAAGATATTGATTGTAGATCTGGTATGTATTCTTGGCAAGCATCACACTTTCAATGCATCTAGATAAAATATAATGAATTTGTATTTATATGTCAGACTTTCCAGCTTTTAATTCCTACAAGTAATAAAGGTGTGCATTTCCTCTGATTTTGGGAACTCATTAAAGCCAGGATGGCAGTACTGAAGCTATAAACATGTATGTTTCACTTTAATGGTGTTAACTGCAATTTAATGAGAAGAAGGCACAGATCAGGGCAACTTTTATGGTCCTTAAATGAATTGATACTTCCACCATTAAAATAACCCTACAGAACCCAAGTTTACTTTTCCCTACAGAATACAAACTTTAAATAGTCAGATGTTCTTTAAAGGATGTTGTTACATTGATAACCAAATTAGCCACTTTGCCCAGCTAGCAATGATTTGACTTGTTGTGCAACTTCGATATTATTAAACAAATCAACAGGTCATTCCCTCTAGGAAGCTTTCAAGTTGTGTATGTCAGGTTTTGATGGTTCCCTGAAGGAAAGCTATGTGATTAAAAAACCACTTCATTGGATTAGTCTTGTATTTTAATAGAAGGCATTCTTACACAATACTTAATATGTTTAACAAATGGATTATTTAAATGCAGATGACATTTGGCATGTTGGCTGTATTATTTTCATGAATAATGAATTGGAGCTCTGCCTTGCACTTAAAGGATCAGCCCAATGCACAGCCCAAGGAAAGTTGAATGCTGATTTATGAGCACCATTTTTGTTTTCCTACAGTTCATGACGAGGTGTAATAGGGTGTCTGACAAAGCATAGACAGGAAATGAACCCTGGCATCAAAACCTAACCTGTTACATCTGCACTTAATTAATTTTTGCAGGTGATAAAAGATTTAAAGACAAAATATGTTAAAGGGTTTTTGAAGTGCAGGGCTTAATAGTCTAAATCTTGTTCATATCTGCACTCATAATTAAATCTTATTGTGGAGTCATGGCCTTACCATCTAGCACTTTTGTTCAGTTAAACATGCGTACTGGCTGTTGAAGAGAAGCAGAGAAAGGGGGAGTATGGGAGAAGGAATGGCAAGTGAAAAATTAGTGGTATATGTATATGGGTAGATTAAGTATTCTTAGAATGTTTTACAAATATTTCTCAGATTGGTCTCCTATAATTTAGAAACATAATTATAAACTAACAGAAACTAGTATTTTTGAAAAATTCACTTCTACTATATGTTGTGTTTGTTCGTTGACTTGAATCTTTCAGTTCATTGATGTAAGTGCTGGCCAAAAGTAGAATCTCTGTTTATTCTCATTTTTAATAGGAAAATCCTATTCAAAGTTTGCATTTTGTGGATTTTTTTAAGTCTTTTTGTCTGTGAGTATTAAATTTGCCTTGTCAGGAAAAGAAAACATTTCCCTTTGACATACTTAGGCAATAAGCACTTAGAAATTCAGCTTCAGCTTTTCAAAGCAAGGTTAGATGTGCAAATCATTACCTGTGCAAATGATTACCTGTGAAGCTGCCTATCCTTGCCCAGGAAAGTACATAGGGAATGCTCAGCCTCTCTCTAACTCTGTCCCATTGGCCAGAATAACTCAGCTGATGAAAAGGAAGAAATATATGGCTGATGCTGATTGCTTCGTTCCTGGAGCAGTTGCAGTCCAGTCCCCAGTCTGCTCTATGGTCAGAGTAATGATGTACAAAAATTCATATGGAAGATTTCTTATGCATGCAAACTATGGATAAATCACAGGACAAACTGAATGAATGAACAAGTTAATAGTGATGTCTTTATTCCCACCAACAGAGAACTTAGGGCATCTGAAGGAAAGAATGGAATTACAGATGTTAGACTTGAAATTAACCTTTAAGACTATATTTTGATAGTGACTAGCACAGCAGGATCCCTATGCAAGTTGGCAGTTATACATGTTACTACAATATAAATATTAAAAAGTAATATCCAATCCCACACACTAAAGTATACTCCAGTGACAAATGTTGTCTTCATAGTTGCAACATTTTCATATATAAATTCTTAACTTTTTAATTATCAATCTTCCCTTCATTTATTTCTACACTAAAACTCTGACATTTTTTTCCCTTACCCACCACTTGGATAAATCTCTGTTTTTGAACTGACTTACATACCCTGAATACATTTGATCTACTAAGGGCAGATTATGAACTCATTTCCCACATGCTAACATCCGCAGTCTTAAAGAACACATTCCTTTGTCTAACCAGAGAACTTATTGCTCTTCAAAACTGAGTAACCCTTAGTGGAATTAAGGTTTAGACAAGAAAGATAGCTTTGAGATTTGAATTAAAAAAAAAAATAAAAAGGAGAAAAAGGTGTCTCTATGCCACTTAAGTATTTTTTTCTTCCCATTTGGAAACTGTTATCTAAAGCCCCAAATATTCATGGAAAAGCAAAACTAAAATCACAAAATGAAGTCCTTTTGTGTTTTTAGTCATAATCCCTGCAGATCTGTATATGTGCCCAGCACAGCTGCTCATGTTGCAGTCCTCATTCCAAGATCATCCATACTTGTATGCATGTTAGCAGGATTTGAGTCTGTGTTGGGGTAAACCAATCACTTCTGTCACAGCTGAAGACTGAATGGATTTTGAAGGTTAGTCTGCATGCCAGAGTTTACTTCATGTGCCACTCAGAACCCTCTAACACTACGCTGGCTGCCTTCAAGTCTCCAACACCATCACACCAGTGTGTACTCCTTTGCACCTCTAATGTGTTATATTTACCCTTGGCATTAAGTCACAGTTGGGCTGTAACTCCATCCTCATGTTGTTTCAAGTACTTTCAACTGAGAAAAGAAACCATTATAATATTACCCTACAGAGGTCCCAGAGGAGGACCAAGTGAAGCACAATGCAGTACGACTCAATCAATGTAGAGAGTTCTGAGCAATGTGGGTAAAAGTCATGGGCTGCATCACCTGCAAGGAGGACAAGCAGTGATCAGTGCTTGCTGTGCTGTTGACAATGTACACCTTGAGGTACACCTTGAATCTTCCTGGGGTCTTTGCATTCTGAGGAAAATGTGACTGTCGTTCCTCTGTTACTAAATTTGATTTAGACCTCATAACATTTGTAAAGTAAATACACACTGGGTGACTGGGTGTTGCCGTTCAGAGTACTTTGTCTGTCCTCCTTCTTTATTCTCTAAATCAGAAATGTCAAAGGGATGGCTTAACAGAGGAGAATTAATAATATCTATAACTTTTCAGCCTCTTAGAAATGCCAGCGAAGAAACTTTTTTTTTCTTACTTTTCTTTTACTGAAAGGCAAGTGGATTCTCCATTTTTAATTGTAGAATTCTTATGTGCCTAACCACATAGTACAGCAGTAAAAAACAAACTAAAAAAAATGGAAAAGCCTGCATCATCAGCCTTTGTTACAGAGATATGCTGTCAGCATTTCTTTTTCAGTATTTTATGTAATGACAGAATTTTTTCACTGTTGTTATATAATGTTTGAAATATGGAGACTAGCCAAGGTCACTCCTCTATTGTGAAAGGCACCGTCCTATCTGCCAGATGATTTAATAGCTAATGAGATCATATTCCTATGTCTTCAACTGTTGCCGTCATGATTTTGCAAAAATGAAGTATGAAGTCCTTTCTGCATCTGGCATCTCTTTTGATGTGGATCTAACTGCTGAGGGACTGAACTGAACTGAATGTTTCAAGAAAGCCAATTTACTCAGCTGGTCGCAGAGCCTTTGACCTCAATAGTGGAACTTGGCAAATCAATGAATACTCTTATGTTTAGTGTTCTGTCAAGAATTGTGAAAAAGCTCTGTAAACCATAGATCCTTCTGCAAAATACTAGTTTGTAGTTTAAACATTAGTCTTTCTTCAGAGGCCAATGAGGCTAGTTAATTAAGCCTGAGGGGTTATGAACTGTTGGCAGTTAATAAGTCATAAAATTCTTCCATAAAACAGGATGCTAGATTCCATCACTGAGGCAAGGAGTACAAAGAGCCGGTGTATAAATATCTAATTGTACAAAAGGACTGGGATTTCTCAATGACTGCTCATCTGGAGTCTCCAGGGCACGCTCGCTATGGTTTCCTGATTTTTAGAAGCCAGTTTAAAAAATGAGTGCATTAAAGAGTAATTTGCCTGAAAGTTCAGGAAGTATGGGGTGGTGAAGGGAGGGGGAAAGGAAAAGACAAAAGGAGGGCAAGGGAGAGGGAGAGAAACTGAGAGAGAGAGAGGAGGGGGGTGTAAAAGAAAGCAGAACTGAGCTCTCTACACTGAGTTGGACATTATTACATTTGTCATCTGTTTTCTTTCTCCTTTAGGATGTTCACCATGGCAACGGTACACAGCAGGCTTTTTATGCTGACCCCAGCATCCTGTATGTTTCCCTCCATCGCTATGATGAAGGCAACTTCTTCCCTGGCAGTGGAGCCCCAAATGAGGTTAGGTTTATTTCTTTAGAGCCCCATTTTTATTTGTATCTTTCAGGTAATTGCTTTGCATGATTACCCCTAATTTTCTTGTCCTTCTCTGGTTCTTTAAATTACACCAGATTACCAAATTGTCCACTGGGAGCAGGGGACCAGTAGAGAACAAGTGCATAACCCAGAGCAGTCCTTGTCAAACAAGGCTAGGCTGATCTGACATGTTGTTTGATGTTTGTTTCTAAAGCACATTTGAGAATTTTTTTCCCTTTCTCTCTCTCTTTTCCTCCTCCTTTTTCCTCTTTTTTTCCACTCCTTTTAGCATTTTATTCCTCTTTTTCAGGTTGGAAGTGGCCCTGGTGAAGGGTATAACATAAATATCGCTTGGACAGGTGGCTTGGACCCCCCTATGGGTGATGTTGAGTATCTCGCAGCATTCAGGTTGGTACCTTTAAAAGTTTTGAAAACTAGTTGTAGAGCATAAGCACATAAGAGCTAATGTAATACTGAAAGTAAGGAGAATGACCTATGGTGAAATGAACTTAATTCTGGTATCCCAGTATATGAGAGTTTAGTAAATAATGTAAAAGGATAATTTAATTGTTGTGATCATCCATGCAGAATTAACAATAATTTCTAGTTACTAATTGGTCACTGTTTTTTTTCCTTAAAAAATGACTACCTATAACATTTGAATACAAGTATTTACACCAGGCAGAAGAAGATTGCTGTTCACATTCACATTGATTGCAGTTACATGCCAGTAGAGCAGATAGAAAGTAATGTGAAGTATGGCCCAAATCCAGTGTCTCTCATTCACTTAAAAGACTCATGATGCTCACAGATTTGAGCATTAGCTTTTTCTGTGAATTTTGGTAAAGTAATTATTTACCTAAAAGTAAATAATTGTGAAATATCACAGTAAGAATGATAGGAAATGTTGCATGCTCTATTTCTCTTCACTTTCAATAGCTAATTCTAATGAAATTTTATCCTTTCATAGGTGATGCATCATAATATTTAGTGTTATTTTCATGGGACCAGAGAAGAGAAAAGTAGTTTAAAACACAGTCTTTTAGAGTTTCAGTAGTCCTGTCTTACATACACCATTTCCTTTCATTGTAATGCAGTTTAATCGAAGGATTTAGTGAGCAACTTACCTTTCGAGACTGGGCAAATGCTACATATTTGTAAGGAGGTTTTCATTTAGTAGAAAATGGTATGCAGGAAAGACAATGAGACAACCAACATGTATCTCCAATCTCTTTTAAGATATTTAGTTTGAAGTAGTGCATTTATCAGAATATCCCACTTGTTGTGGAAAAGGTTCTAATTGTATTTCCATTTGCCTGTATTTAAGAAAGAGTCTAAACAAATAGTAAGTGGCAGGCTCCAAATTTCCTACACTTCAGTATTGCCTCAAGCTCTTTCCAGGATACATCTTATTCTTTGATGAGATTTTCATATAGGTTAAGGAACTGGATGGTTCAAATAACTGGTATTATTGTCTGATATTAATATATTTGGTATTTCCACCCCAACATTCTTGATTTGGATCCAAACTGTTCCACTAATGATAGAGGTAATGTGGCCATCTATTTATGCAGAGAATGGTGGTTGCAGCTTATTCAACAGAAGACTCACATAACTTGAACTGTAACCATAATTGGTACCACTGCTATCCTGATGGCAAATACATGGGCTTAATAATACATTTACAAATACGAACTTCACAGTTCTGTTTTAAGGCACACTAGTAAATAGTTTGGAGCAGCTAATATTGCTGCTGTGCCTATTACTCCAGAATTAGAGGGAATTTCAATCTCTATGCCTAAGCAAAGCAGCACTATTTCTGTGAAATAAGGAAAATAAAATTCATGTAAGCTACTACACACTGACTAACCATGTGCAGACATACACTTAATTGTAATTATTATATTTTTAAGTCACATAAATTCAAAATAAAGCTTAGGATTTCCCTTTAGTAAATTGCTGATGGTGAAAAATGTAATGCTGCTATTTGAAATGCATCCATTTAACTGTGTAATTAATTTTGTAATTAATGTGAAAATTACACATTGTGTTAAATAGCCAATTGCCTTTATTTTTTTTTTAAGAATTATAATATCCTTGCTTGATTACAATAGATACTGCTGTTTTCTTTTTCTCCAAACAAGTATCAGCAACAGGAAATGTTTCCTTACCTCTCAGCCCCTTTTGTGCCCTCTGTAGGGCTTATTGATATGGATTAGTATGACTGGTATGATGGTTTCGAGTGGGGATCAATGAAGCAAACAGCATGGAAATTTGAAGGGTGAATACAAAAATTTGTGAAGTACGTGGGATAGACCAGTAGCTATTTTCTATGCATCTAGTCTGAATGGTAGGTAAATTTACAACTCCTCGTAGACACCTTATCCGTGGACCAGAATCTATCCCTGCTATTATCCAAAGTGTCACACATAATGTAGCCTGAGTTCTCAGTTTGACCAGAACAGAATTGTGAGACAGTAGTCAGGCAAGAGAGACCCACAGTTTATCCTTTAGCCACAGATAGAAAGGAAGGTACAGTCTTGGAGAAAATGAACAGAAGAGTTGGTAAAATATCCCAGCAAGTCAGCTGTTGTTCTGGAATTTTGACCTGCAATCAGTTTTTAAGAAAATAAGTGGGTTTCATAGAAAGGAAAATATTGATTTTTTATTAAATTACTTTGTTTTATAGACAGACTTACAGACAAGATCTGAACTAAGGGGTGGAAAAAAGGTTGAACATCTTCAATTTTAAGAGAAAAATAAGGGACATCATACCTAGACTCCAGTACACAGAGAGGTTACTCAGTATTTAGTCCCTAATGAAGGCAGGAATGGGTGTTGGTGAAGGTCCTGTCCCTTGTAATCAAGGTGTAAGTTTGCAGATGAGTGCAACCTGTTTGGAGAGAAGCCAAGGCTTTCTGCTTATGGGCAGCCTCCAGAGCTTAATCCTTTGAGTTCTTAGGAACTGAGAAATTTGCATTAAAATAATCTGAAAATCCCTAGGGGGTGCACATAGCTTTCACCTTCTCACCAGCAGAGCCCTTATTTCATCCCAGAATTGCACCCAGCACATATTCGAAGTGTCACCAGCCTTGACACTAAGTAACTTGTTACTGCTTGATTGACTGTCAAATTTCACAGCAGAAATCCTTCTGAATGATAATGTCCACAGAAAAAAAGACCAAAGCTTTTTTTCTGTCTCTAGAGTTCAGCTCATAATCAGGTATTATACATGACAATGTGTTTGATATCAGGTATATTGTTCTTAGGCCAGAATATATTTGTAGAAGAGTGTAAGCATTTACACATCTACATATATATACATGCAGGTAGCGGAATATTAGTTATTTTCCACTGCATAAAATCACTAGATAAATCTATTTTCAGTAAATCCTTTTAGGACTGAATAATGTTGAGCATCACTCTTCCTTCAAACTGTTCGAGAAAGTATTTCTATTTATTCAGGAAAAAAACAACTTTCAGTTTAAAAAAATGAAGAAAATGTGAAGGCATAATACAGAGTAGTCACTTCAAAGGCATGCTGAGTGAGTGGCTGCACTGGGACTATCGTGGAGAATAGCAAAAATAATGATGCTGGTTTGTGTCTGCCATTTTGATTTCAGTGCTACATGAAGAGTTTATTGTATTTTTGAACTAACTCTATGGCAAAATCAAACGTAAATGGCTCTAGCCAATTTTAAGATGAAGACTGCTCATTCATTTATAAAAGAATATGTTTTAATTTCTCTTCCATTTGTACTAAGAAGATGAGTTTGCTCATGTTAACTACAAGGAGGTAGTAGAAAATGTAGGAGAGAGAAGTCTCTGCATAATGAAAAGTGCAGTAATCAAATCACTATACCATTTAATTGTGCCAGAAAAGTGTTGTTTGATGTTTACCATAGTTAAGCAATTGGTATAGCTACGGAAATCCTTGAAATAATGACATTTTTTTTAAGTGCAGGCCTCTCTTTTCTCCTAAGATAACAAAAAGGCACAGCTCTTTCACATTACTTTCAAGGCCTGGAGTATCCCTCTGGAGAGTTTGTTTCATCATTTACTTCCACCTATTCAAGTTAAATTTGCTTTAATCTCTTTGAAAGCAATAGGAGATGGTGGCTATTTTCTAAGAGGATGATTTTACACTCGAGTTTATGAGGATGTAATCCGCTCTCTTCTGCCAACAGTTATAGAAAAAATAAGAGCAATGGGTGACTAGTAATGTTCAAATAATTATTTTCATGAGCTCCACATTATACCAGATGTGCTCAGTAAAACAGGCAGCAGACAGAGGCTCAGGTCTGTTTTGTACATGCACATGTGTCTATGTGTGTACTTGGAGTTTACAGAGGGCAGGAGAGCTTTCCATAGAGTAGAATACAGAAGATACAGGAGGCAGTGGAAACAAATGTGAGTGTTGAGAAGAGTGAGGGAGAAGCAAGAGAGAGAAGGAAACTGAAGTGTGCCTTCCAACCACTTTGCACTGCTTTTGTTCAAAAAAATAGTTGTAAATTTGGCTTAACCAGCCAGTATGCTTTGGTTGCTTTGCACTACTCCAGAGTAACATAAAACATCCGCAGCATATCAATGAACATGGCCATGAGAACTTGCATAAAATGAAACATATATGTATGTATGATTCTTGGAATGATTAGAAACACTGTATGATAATATGATTTTTTAGCAGTCACGTGTTTGATTTTAATTTAAGAGGGTGACCAAATTAAAAAGAAATAGGTGCCATTAAGGCAGAGTTAAAGATTAACTATATCTACGATTTAATTTAAAACATAGCACAACATTTGTAATTACCTGCAAATATAATTTTAAACAAAGAAAGTTCAAGATTAAAATCATACTTGAAACCACGTGTTAAAATGTAAAAATGAAAGAAAATTAAGGTGTGCAGAAAATCTTCACCCTGTCTTGCAGTTCTCAGTGTTTGGTTTGGGAGAAAATAAATACATCTAAAACTGTTTGTATTCTAAGGTCTCAAAAATATTAACAAAAATATTAATTGTCATCTTGAGGCCATACAGGGCATAGTTAAGGTTATTTGAGAGACTTCATTGATGTATATCAACCCTTCTTTTTTCCTTAGTTTTGTATTTCTGGATCTGGTGACATTTAATTTTGACATTTCAAATTAAAAACTTTGTAAATGTACTTTTGTTGTTTTCAAATACATTGTCTTTGTTAACTCTGTTTCAGTATGGATACTAAATTTTCTTTACCATTTAAGTTACACTTTAATACCCTAAGAAGAACACTATATTTCTATATTTTTCTTATGCTTTTTCATTTAAGTTTGCATAGCTAGCCTATATTTTTATAAATTAAATTAATTTTCTTGTAAATTCTACTTTTATAACTTTTTGTTCAGTGAGGAATTGGAGATAACTTCAAGAAGTTTCATGTATCCTGTTGATATTGAATTTCATGGTCTTAAGTATGTGTGTCTGAAAAACAAAAATTCTTTATTTAGCTCAAATCACTACTCTTCCACTTTCATTAAATGTCCATTTGTTTAGGTACTACATGTGTAGATGAAACCTATTCACATTATTATTTTAAATACCTTCGTATCATCTCTGTCATGTCCTTTCCTATTTTTCTTCTTTCAAAATACAGTGTTTCTAGTCTTTTTCAATCTGTCTTTGTTTAGAAATGTATTCAGTTGCCAGATAATTTTAATTGCTTATCTCTGAGGCTTGGCTATTTTCTGGAAATGAGCTAAATGCACCACATGAGGGCGAACCATCGATTTATATTATTTTGAATATTATTATGGCTATTTTGACATCACTGCTCTGCAATATTGTATAACTCTCTGACTGAGTAGAAACCTTGGTTTCTGATAAACATAGCAAAAGAATGTAGAAGACAAAATTCAGCATTTTTTCCTAACTGTACCTAACTGTTTGAAGTGAGTCATAGTACAATGGTATATTGTGATGTTTAATGAATTCCACCAAGAATAGCTTTTGAGAATAAAGTTCTTTCAAACAATGATTCTAAATACCCATAATTTAATGCTATTAATTTTTTATGACTGTAATATCTAGAGGCTGCTGCTGAGGCTATATTGTAGCTAGACTGCATCTAAAAAATATGGTAAGACTCAGCTTCTGATTCAAATGTTTGATAATGTTTGGTATCTCTTCAAAGAGATGAAAAGACAAAAGTATGGGAGGGAGGAAAAAAAAGCCAAGTGAGCTGCTCAGCCTCGTGAGTCAATAAAAGAACTAGAAGTAGACTGTGCTAACATCTTTAGAACTTTAATCTATTGTGTTATCGGTGAACTCCATTTGCAGTAGCCTCAAACTAGCAAAATGCCATGTTTATCTTTACTAATGGAAACTAATTATTTCTCAATATATTGCTTTGTAATAACTGGTAAAGATTATTCCAGCTGTAGTTCTCTCTCTCATCTGTTTGTTGACATCAATATGTTCAGCATTTCATTGTGTAAAGAGGAAGGCAGAATCTCTGTCCTACGTAGGACAGGTAGCTAATGATTTACACAAATGGAAATGGACATCATTGAGAGTGCTAGTTATCCACAGTCCTTGTGCATTGTCAAGGGCAATGCTTTTGTGAAGAAAAATTATGGGTGAGCAGAACACAGTCATGGAAGCTCTAGGAAATATAAACAGTAGTTTCTGTGTGGATGTATATAGTTTGCTTTCAGTCACCCACGGCATTCTGCAGAGTTATAAGTTACAGTTTCAATCAGTTTTTCATTTCTGACCTTGTTGACTTCTACCAAGTGTCTTTAAAAGATGCACATTTCAACCAGAGATGTCTTTTCCCTTCTGCCATAGAACATGTCTTAGGAGAATTCCAATAAAGGTATACCAAACAGCTATAGAAAGGTAACTTAAGAGTATCTGAGCAATTTCTTTTGAAGAAGTTTGAAGAAGGCACAAGTTTGCTTGAAATATTATTTAAAATATCTGTTATAATTTTCATATATAAATATTTCATAGTCCTGATGATTTGTGATTTTAGAATATTTTCTGGGTGTGATGGGGAAGGTTTTGTAATAATCGTAAATTTTCATGCTTTTTTTCTTGTCTTGACAAATGTTTTGAGCATTGAGATTATTAGTATCATGGGGATGGGGACAGAGTCCTTAGGAAATGGAGAAGCAGAGTTAAAAGCATTTGAAATACTGGTATAAACAGCTTTTCAACATTTTTTTATACTTCAAAGTTCACAATAAAACTAAAACTGGCAACAGTGTTTATACCCTGTGACCTCTTGTTCTTCCTACTTCTTTATTTTTATTTGGAAAATCTAACTTCTGACTAAAATACCCTAAATTTTCACCTTTTCTGTACCAGGATTTTTAAAACTGTATATGACGCTCCTTTCATTCACTGGAACTCAGAAGTGAAACCTTTCGTTACAGAAATTAATTAGTGTTGGCTTACTTTTCTACAGATGCAATTTCTTTTATTGACATGGCAGACTAGGGGGTGGAGGAGAAAGGATAATAAAATATGGCATGTGTCAGGTTTATGTGGTTCAGGTTAAAAACTATTTGATTAAAACCCCAAGTCATACATGATCTGTAGTTTCAAAGTACTGAAAAATATCTGAACTCTTTTCCAATATAACCATTTTCCAATTTTTGTTAACCCAGACAGATGAAAGAATAGAGGTGTGTGGATAAAGATTTGCCATATTGTCAAGTACTTTGATGGAAAGGTGAGAAATATCACCAAAAACATCCTGGAAGAAATTAAGTGCAGCAATAATGCGCAAGATATTTTTATCCTAAAATTTAAAATATCTGCGGCATTTAAATGGAGATAAATTTCAGGTCTGAATTAAAAGTTCCACAGCAACACTGAGTGTTTGTGTAGATGTCCAGCCCCAATTTAAATTTTGTTGCTTTATAATAACTTATGAGAACTAGACTGTAGCCTGTAAAAAATATCCACATGTTCTCTGCTGGAACAGCTCCAGACTGTAACAGAACCACTAGATTGCACCCTGGTGCTTTATGTATTGTTTAATTGTTTTCCTTTGGTGAATATTTTTATTAAAAGCCCATTATCCAGAATCAGACAGAAGTGTTGTTTCAAGAACAGCAGAAACAGAGGCCTTTCAGCTACACAGTTCTTATTCATGCTTTATTTAACCATCTTAGCTAATGAGACCTCCACTATTATTCTTTTAATTCTTAGAGAAGAAAAAGAAATGCAAGTTTTTATTTTGATCCTTTCAAACATAAATTGGACTGCAGAGAAGTGTTGTGAGGTCATGTGTACTCACACACCTGTGTCTCAGTGTTAATTTGCATGTGTACATCCAAGGCATATCTGTGCTTAAAGATGTTCTCATGCTTTTGCACAAATAATTCCTTGGAGATATTTTTTTATCCTAAAGATTTTGTGTACCTGTGCTACACTTTGCCCATAATGTAATTGCATGAAAGGAATAAGTATTTTTCATAGAAAAAAAATATTCTAGCAATTAAAGCTCCAGTAATTCTGAAGAAAAATAGAAAATCAGGCAAGAGTCAGATTTTGAAATCCTGAATTATGCTGAATAGCACTGTACTCAGTGCTGCAAGATGTTATGAGGGTTCTTGTTACTAGATACTGTTGGAGCCCCAGCCAAGTATTTAATTACTTTTTAAAGTCAGCTTTTGGTCTTCTGGAGAGAAGTTTCAAACTATGAAAACATAAATGTCTCAAAAATAGATATCTGTGAATAAGTTCAGGGAGGTCTATGACTCATGATTATATGGTTTTAACAATACTGCTTGGGCCAAGAGTAATCCCATTAAATCAGTGCAGCTTCTTGAACAGCAAGTTGTTACCCAGTGTGAAGGAATCCATCAGACTTCAAGCTCTGAGATATTAATTGTTTCTTTCAGGCAACATAAGAAAAATTCTCAGAGTGATGTGCCATTGTATATATTTTTTTCAGGCAAACTGGAGTCTTTGTCTTGTGATCACGTTTACTAGGGTCAGGATTTAGAAGTAAATTGATTATTTGGGTCATTAGCTTATGCAGGTCTCAGTCGTGCACACCAACATAATTCATAGCTAAGATACAGAGTTGTTACTTATACAAAATAGTAGCTTCTTGCAAAAATTACTGTTAAAAGAGTTTGTGAAATCAGAGGCTCTTCACCAAGTACATGTGGCAGGATCTTATCTTAGGTACTGTGACTACATTTAACCTAATTAAGCAATCAAATCTTTAAGACTATATACAAGCAGTTTCAAGAGTTGTTATACCTTGAAACAAACTAAGCTTTGGAAGTATATAATTAGCTGATTTATATGTTTACCTACCACAAGCTTTCTTCTGATATTTATATCAGCAGTTAAAATAAAGTTACCAAAATTATTAATTTATATTAAAAAAATGAAAAATGAAACCAAACAAATTACAGTGCAGTATAAACCAGGTTGAATAGCTATGTCTGGGATGCATTTCTCCTGTGCCATGCATAGGAGTGTACATGCTTATCAGAAGATACATGGTGGAGGGCTGAAGGGAAAGATGCAGCTAATTTGGTTCTTTTTCTCCCTGTCAGTAAATTGACTGGAGTCTGGTGCTTTGTCCCTCCTATGCAGGGACTACATTACTAAAGCAGAGATGACTAAAGACAGCAGTTCCAGTAAGCAGGAACTGTGGTTATGACATCTGATTTTCTTCTAAACTGGAACAAAACCAAAACTATTTGAAAGCTTCCAAGAAAACAACTAAGTTTGTGTTTCAAACCCTTTTGTGACAATGTTAGTCTCTAACCTCATGGTGAGGACATCACCCTAGGAAGCTAGAAAATCTTAAGTGAAAAACCCTAACCCTTTGGAATTGGACTTGGCCTTAAGTTGCACCAGGGGAGGTTCAGATCAAATATTATGAAAAAAAATCACTTAATTAGTGGTTTGACATTGGAATAAGTTGCCCAGGGAGGTGGTGGAGTCACCATCTCTGGAACTGTTCAGGAGGTGTCTGGATACGGCACTTGGGGGATATGTTTTAGGGGTGATTATGGCGCTGCTGGGTTGATGGTTGGGCTACCTGGTCTTTAAGGTCTCTTCTAACTTTGATGATTCTGTGATAGCGTGAAAGATTGAAGACAATTTCTTGTCCCCCATTCTTACAAATTAGTGACTTGAACCTGAGCTCATCACATCTGAAGTTAATGCCTTTGCAATCAGATTATTTGGAATGTTTTGGGGTTTTTTTTCTGCATACTTACAAGAAGTCTCCCTCTAAAATATATCAAAGATATGTACATATACAAAGAGATTATGTTTTAGTAAAAGAGTACATTGCTTGAAAAAGTTACTGGTCTAGTCCTGAATTATTAGGCTAATGGAAGAGTAGGGGCTAATTACCACCCTATCCAATCCAACCCTCCTACTTGCCCAACCAAGATGTTTGCAGATTAAGAATATATTGTTAAACTTCAGCAAATACTTCGTTTTCTGTGCCACAGGGACTTCTCATTCCTCATGCTTCATTAACATCTGCCTCAATTTCTATGTGATGAACTCTATGGAAACACATCCCCTTTGGATCTGAAAATGCCAGTTTATTATCTGCTCATTTGCCTCATTTTGTTCTAAAAAGAAAAAGTATTTCAAAAAGTTGCCCATCATTTTCAATGTAATTTTTATAAGAGACTGCAAACAAAGACAGCAAAAGAAATGCTGTTTGTAATAGCTTCAAGAGTAATTTCCAAATAAGCAAGGAGGCAGTGATTATTTTCACTTTGTACAATCAGATGTGCCACTGCTAAGTATTAACTGCCCCTGAGAGTAAAAACATGCCGTGAATGAGTGTTTTTCAGCCCATTTTGATTTTCTCTGTGTTAAGTTCAGTCATTGGCCACTATGTGAAAAATCAGTGAACAAACCCAGAATTTTTTATGTTGTCTTTTGTGGTCTTGCCAAGCAAATCTAAGAGCTTTCAAATATTGGAAATATTTTTCCAGTAGTACTAAACAGTATAAATAATGTTCCAAGGCTGCAAATACTCTCCCTCCCTTCACGTTTCTCTCTTGGAGTCATAATTTGACCATTCACAAGATCCTTCACAGCATCCGTAAAGCCCCTTTTCTTCCCACACCTCTGTCGTATGCCTCGGATCACAAAGTTGCTCCTCATCTGCTCTTCTCAAACTCTTTTGCTTGTCACCAGGCCCTCATTCTTTTTATCATTTGATCTACCTGAGACACAAGCTTTTCTGTTCTCTTATATGTCCATTTATCTTTGAGTGTACAGATTGCTTTTTGTTCTACGGTTCTGTTCTAGACCTTCTCCAAAATAGCATCTCAGCCTTCCTCTGAAACCACTCTTAGCATGAACCCCTCCTGGGACAAAACTCATAGTCTAGATTTTACCCTCATTATTCTTAGCTTGTATGTCATCCACTTTTATTTACCCTAATGGTCTTTTTCTTGAAAATTCATCCTTCTCTCACTTCTGGACTTGGTAGTCTCCGGCTTCCACCCAACATTTCAAGTAGCTCCTTTAACTTGTTTTTTGTAATCAGTATTTTCCTACTTGATCTTTCTTCAGTGATTCCATGGTGTTCTACTTTTGGTCTTGGTCCCCTCTCCTGCTTCTTTGTGGTTGTCTAGAGGACAGTTCATCCACAATGCCAATCCTATTATTGTTTGTCAACAAAATGCTTTTCTGTTCTAGATATGTCTCCTCTGTACATCAGGAAATTTTATAGTAATTATATGATATACTAATTGAGGAAATCTGCATTTAGTTCAATCTCAGCCTTACCAAACTTTTACCCCCAAACCGTTACTACTATAGGCAAAACCATTTTTGTGCCTGTCAGTCAGGCAAGTTCTTGTGTTACCTTTGACCTTCTCTGTTGGAAGTCACAACACAGCAATGTCTGAATTTTGCAAATTCTTTCTGCAGCACGTCTTTGAAATACAGAATATATTATCATTCCAACCAGCTAAAGTGATTTCTGATTTTCAGCCTTTTTGTTTATTATTGCAATGTCATTCTTAGAATGCTCCTATGAATTTCATTTTACATATCATGATACCAGGTACAGGTTTTCTGCTTTTTTGTGTGATAATGCTCATACTTGCAGTATATTCTCATAAACAGCTACAAGGCTCCTTCATTAGCTTCCTTGAAATCTTTTATTGCACTTCTATTTTGCTATATTGCCTCACATAAAATGGTACAGTAAATTCCTATACTGCTAAGATGGCTTCTGTTTTTCTGGCATGTACCACTTCTGCCCATAGTTCAGCAAGTCCCCATAGTCTGAATGACAGGAAGCTGAACATGAGCCAGCAGTATGCCCAGGTAGCCAAGAAGGCCAGTGGCATTCTGGCCTGTATCAGGAATAGTGTGGCTAGCAGGACCAAGGAAGTGATTTTGCCCCTGTACTTAGCACTAGTTAGGTTGCACCTGTTCTGTTCTGGGCCCCTCAGTTTAGGAAGGATATTGAAATGCTGGAGCGTGTCCAAAGAAGGGCAGTGAGGCTGGTGAAGGGACTGGAGCACAAGCCCTGTGAGGAGTGGCTGAGGGAGCTGGGGTTGTTCAGCCTGGAGAAGAGGAGGCTCAGGGGAGACCTCATCACTCTCTACAACTCCCTGAAAGGAGGTTGTAGCCAGGTGGGGGTTGGTCTCTTCTCCCAGGCAACCAGCAGTAGGACGAGAGGGCACAGTCTTAAGCTGTGCCAGGGGAGGTTTAGGTTGGATATTAGAAAGAAATTCTTTACAGAGAGAATGATCAGACACTGGAATGGTTTACCCAGGGAGATGGTGGAATCACTGTCTCTGGAGGAATTTAAGAAGAGACTGGACGTGGCACTTAGTGCCACAGTCTGGTTGACAAGGCGGCGTTGGGTCATAGGCTGGACTCAATGATCTCAAAGGTCTTTTCCAACCTAGTTGCTTCTGTGATTCCGTAATTCTGTGATAGAGTACAAAGACATGAGCTATCTTTTTATTGATTCTGTGCAGTGTCTTATGCCGTGGGTTTTGGTTCATGACGGTACGTCCAATGCACTGTACTAATATAAATGTTTGTATTATTAAAGAGAATATTAAGATGTAAGGGTTAAGAGGTTAATATAGGAGATATAGGTTCCTCTCCCCCTCTCATGTTGCATGAGAGGTATACAGCCCCAATAGTGGTGACACTGGCTGCATATGAGACATGGGGTGGTACGAGGTGGTGCACTGGAGGGGGACCAGGGCTAGAACCAGGCTGGAATCAGGTTCTCTGATCTCATGGAAAAGTGAGTGTCTTCCCAGGGCTTGAAAAAGGGAAATAGATGAAGGGATTAAGTCCTCTAGCCCAGATGTCTTTTATGCAAATTTTACTGACCAAAATTTATTTAGAACATGAGGGCACAGACCTGTATTCTGGAGCTGTTTTTCAGTTCCAGAAGTATGCTACTGGTAGGATTCAGTCCTTCCCAAATATGCTTTCGAAGTGTGATCCACCCTCTCCTAAGGGTCCGTCCATCTCAGAAGCACAGACATCACTCAGCATTATGATCTCATGAAGCCCATGAGCACATATCTTGTTGACATCTGAGGAAACATGATGATTATCAACAAAATGTAGGGCCTGTTATACACTGTATCACTTCACACACAATGAGGTTATTAAGGCTTAATTACATAAGAAACAATATACATGTTTTGCAAGCTTGTAGAATGTCACTTGCAGAAGTTATGCAAGATACAAGAGTTTCCTAAGTTTCTATTATACTTTTATTTCCAGCAGCATTCTTTGACAAACTAAATAAATTACTGGATGTATTGGACCTCTGAGGCTTGGGGCAAAGAATGGAAAAATTATTTACAAAAGCTTGAAAATATTTAATCACTAGAGGCAGGGGGCAACTGTGTTTTAATTAGCAGTTCCTCAGGCCATTGGCTGACTGGAGGCTTTCTCAAACAACCACACAAACGCACTGAATAGCTGTTTGCCAGCCTTAGGGTCAGGCCTGAGATGAAACAGATAAGATAATTGGCTCTAATGAAATCCAGAAGGCCTTGGCTTTCTTGTTTGAGCTTGGATTTGAAAAGTGCGTGTGGAAGTGAGGCTTAATTCAAACCAGTCCTGAACTAGGCCCGTTTTTCAGTGACTTTGATATTGTTTGAAGTTCTGAAAGTGTTCGCCACACCACTAGCCTGCTGGGCTGGGCCTCCCCGGTCACCTTAATTACTGAGCTTTATTGCTGACTTTACTACACAGGAAAGGAGCCATTATATGTTCCATCAACATCAGCTCTCCTCAGATTGGAGGAAAGGGCAGGGTGAAAGGCCACTGTAGGAAGGCAAAAACTTCACTTTGAGGTAGTCAGATCATTTACCCGTGTTAAATTTCACTGTGCTATGTGTGTACATTCCTCACAACACAGAAGCCCAATTTCCATTTTTTTTAGCAAGTGATTACTTTTCAAAACATTTTGTTTGTGTCTGATTAGCAGAAGGGGACATTTATTCTTAGAGGTGGAAAGAAAGCAAGTTGTAACAAACGCCTAATTAATCATCACAGGGGAAAGAAATCTAGTTAAAAACTGTAATAAAGAGAAATTGTTCTTAATGCTTCTTTGAAGTGAGAATAAGTGAGGAAACCCCTATGGTGTGTTTGCAGACCTGACACCCTACAGAACCGACTCCTTACAACCAGCCTGATATCTTCAGGGTAACTTGTAACGTGCTCTCCAAAACCAGAAAAGCTCCTATGAAGTACTCTTAAGGGCAAGCAACAGTTGAGGTATTTTAGCAATGTTAGTTGTGAATTATTCGCTTCAGGATAATTGCTTTCAGAATTTGGTCCTAATCTCTTTAGCTGCTCCAGCTGGTGGTGCTGCTGGAAAAAAAGAAGCTGAACTTCTATGCATGAATTGGTTTTCAGATCTAGGCACACTGTAGCAGGAGAGAAGTCTCTCAGGCTTCAGCATCCATAGTTAGGGGCCACCGAGGTTCCTGGGAAGACTGCTCTTGGGAAATACAGGACGGATCCTGCAAATGCTTAGACAAATATATTTACATATTAATTTATTAGTAAGTTGGTTAGGCTACTAGCCTGAGTAAAGTTACACATGTGCATTTATGTTTGCAGATTGGGACTCCTGAGACTAATGAAAGCATATCATATTGGCAGATTTGTGCCAGATCCCATATTGCCAACACTAACACTTAATAAAAGAAATATTGATGAATATTAATTTCTAGTGAAGTTCAGATCAAGATACACAAACTTTTTTTTCCATGAACTCAGGAGGAAAATTAGAAACAAATGAAAAATCACTTCTGTTGCTGTCTACTCTGTGAGATTTTATTTTGGTTTTTATTTCCTTTGTTGGTATTTTTTTTGTTTGCTTGTACATTTTATGAGTTTTTGTTTGTTTGTTTTGTTTTCATGGAGCTAATATTTCTGTTTTTCTTAAATCCTTGAAAATATCTTGGATTCCTTCATAAAAATTAGAAAGATACATTCCTCAGAGTATTCAACCCTTTCCTTAAGGCAGCACTGTTTCCTATAGAAGGCTTCCATATTTGAGATAGTTCCACCTTGTGTTATTTTATAAATAAAATATATGCTATAATGCACATTTAGGTACATATAGCTGAAGATTTTTTAACACAAAGGACTCCTATTTAAGAACCCTCAAGTCTTATTATTTTTCTTCTCTTTCGTATAACCTGTCATTTTAGCATGTTTTATGTTAGTAGAATGGCAAATTGGTTATATGCTTTAAAGAGAAGGAGCAGGTTTTAATATTTTTATCAACATTTTGTGAAATTTTAACCTGTTAAACTGATAGCCGACATCACAGGGAGCTGGTTATATCTTGATGCATATTTTATTAGCACTAATGAATCTCTCTCTGAGTTGAGAAACTAATTTTAGAAATCATCATAATTCATTACAATTATCAGAAAACAGTAATTTCCCTTATAATACAAAAGATTGTTTTGTGAGAAAACAGTGATGTAGGTGTCATAGTGTGAGAGTATGAGAGTTCCTAAAAGCATTATTTCCAGATGAGCAGATGTTCTGCTCTTTATTAAGTTTGCTCACATTTTTAATAACAAAAAAAATGAGACAAAACCTTCTTTTTTTGATGCCATGCTTCCTAAGAGATAGGTTGGGCTATTAATCGTAGCCCATAATTGTAAATCATAATCCTTGTCTGACTGTAGTATCAACTGCATTCACATTTTTAGAGGCTAATGTGATAAAGAGGAGCATCTATGATGTTATAATAGTATTATAGTATACTGGAAAAGATTTTTTTTAACTAGGAGAAGTGCAATTATACAATCTATTCATGATTTAATGCATACCTTGCAGATATGCCTAATGATGTTTTTACCAGAAGAAATAGAATTATAAAATTTACTGGTGATTTAATTTGACCTTTGCACATCTGTCTATAAACTTTGTAAAGTAAAGCTTAGGCGGGTGATGTAAGTCAAGCAGAGGATAGTGATGGAGGAAGCATTTTATTGCAGAAAGAAATTCCCTGGATGCTTGAATCACTTATTTCCAAGGTTTTCGAGGAAGTACAATGCTTATTAGTAAAAAGAGTGGTGGTTTTTTGTTTGTTTGTTTGTTTTGGTGAGGAACTGATAGTTTCATAATTTTCACATTGCTTACAATTGCTTGTAAATCTTCAATTTAATAAAAGGAAGTGTCACAAAAATAAAGTACATAAAGTAACCATTATCTGATGTGATGGTGTTCTGTTGTGTATTTTCAAAACATATAGAGACCACGCAGCAAATCACTGGCTGAGCCAACAGTAAATGTTTGGCTTTGTTACTTTCATTAATTCCTGCATCTTTAAAATGACAGATTTAATAAAATGACTGTTAGATGTCATCTTTCTGTTTACCCATCTGCTCTCCTGTTGATGTTTTCATGTAGAAAATCCATATGCTTTCCTGTTAAAATTTAAAGGTAGATTTTGATTCTGCTTTTCATTATTATTCCTTTGTATCATTTTAGAATGTGTAAAGAGGAGGTAAATTGAACCACTTGGGTTCAGTAAGTCACTTTTTGATGCAACGACAATGACATACGTTTTAGCAGGACTGCATTCTGTTGTTCATTACCTGTTTTTTTACACTCTTTGATAAGAAGAGGGTAACTGGAAGATAAATACCATAAAGAACATTTAATTGGATGCTGGCTGCTTTACGTGTTTATATAATTATAGATTGCTTTCAGACATCTCTTACCGTGGTAAAGAATAGAGAGAGTTAATAAGGACATCACCTACCTAAGGTATATGCAAGACACTTTGACTGTGCCTTTTCATTGCTGTACTCAGTAATAACAGTATGAATAATTCACTGCAGAGAACTTTCACAGGGGATGCCATAGGTACATAATTCTTTTGACTGAGGAATTCAACTGGGATACATTTCTCATATCATGGCATATGCTGTATTCTCATAGATTACTTTTGTGTGATGTGGGAGATCAAAGGATTGTACTCCTATTTCCATGACTACAATAAACTTGAAAAGAACAAAAGGGAATAGTGGAGAATATTGCATAAAACCAATGGGAACTAATATGATTTGAAGAAAAGGACAGTTAAAATGAGGACAGCATGCTTCTTTATTGTTTTTGGTTTTAGTGTGAAGTATTGCACCTGCTTGTTAACAAGGTCAGATTTAGGATTAAGAAAAAACAGGGAGTGCTTTTAGTTGCATATTTTCTCCTAATAGCTCTGTTTCCTTAATTTAATTCATATGTACAGTATTCTGAAATAACTACAGTGATTGATAGTGCTGTAATAAAACACAGGAAAATACACATTCAATGTTTCTTTAAAAGACTTCCCATTGTATTCTATTTATTATCGTGCTAAAAATATTTTTAGCAGAAGCAAAATTCAATTCTAATAGTAACATGAAGCATTATTTTCAATTGTAGTCAACCCTATCCTTGATGTCTTAAAATATGGACTAATGATTCACAAATCTTAAGTTCAAAAACACGTTATTTTTTTACTTAATGGGAGCTACAGTTCCATTTTTTGTGGCATATTAGGTTGTGTAAAGATTGTGGAATCATCAAAGTGCAAAGTCCTGTATTGCCAATGCTGCTTATTTAAAATCTACATAATTATTGTTATAAGTTAATAAAACAGTATTTTCTGTTCAGATCAGACTATGACTTTTGCACTGAAAAAGCAGCAAAGTACAAGCCGTTGAGAGGAAACAGAAGGTTCAGCCTGCTGTGTAGAAAAAATTTGCATTAGTACCCTAAAGGAAAATGTGGAAGGCAGCCATACGTTTTCAGATCTCAGTTGAAAAATTTGATTATACAGATGTGATTCGCTTCTTTATGTCCTTTCTGCTCTGAACATGAAGAGAAATGACTTTATATTAGGAAAAAGAAGCTTGAATTCCTCTGCTCTCTACTCAGGACACCTTTTATGCCCCAGTGCCTTAAGACTGGATTGAGAATAGCATTAATGAAAGGCTTCCTGGAATGGTTTCTCTGTGGGAACTTTTAGCTTGAATGACTCAATAATATTGAAGAAGTTGCAGTTTTTGGCTTTCTCATTTCACACTGGGTTATGGCTAAAAATTAGCATATAAACAGAGATAAATTCGGATCAAATTAAAAAATACAGCCACGTCTCTGCAATGTAGGTGTCTGCATGTCAGCAAGGTGTCTGCTTTCCCATTGTGGAGCTCTGGATGACACAGCCAGCCCAACTGAGACAGCTGTGTGACTTGCCCTTAAGCAGGGATATGCACTTGTTTGAATAACTTTCTAGACTTCACTGTCTGTATTGACTAGACCTTGATTCAGTTCTCAAAACCATACCAGTCCAATGACATAGGAGATGCACTGGAGGAGGTGAGGTTTACTGCTGTGGCTGACAGCTATAGCAGAGGATCTCTCAGAGATTATGCCTGTTTGGAGAGCCAGGAGATGGCCAGAATGGTTTCCCCTGCTTCCCAAAAGCCACTAGTTATCTTCATGTAGGTAACCAAATCTCTTACCTCTATAGAATACAGTGAGAGTTTAGACCCTCAGCTCCCATATAAACTCCTATAGTATATGCTTAGGTGTCTCCATCTGGATTTGGATGCCTTTCCTGGTTAAATGCACCTCTATTTTAGTTAATTTTTATTTACATATTTCTGGGGAAATTCAGTTAACCACAATTACATCCATATACAGTTATGGACACTTTTAGACCAGTGTTTCAAAGTATGTCTATACTTATATACTTGCAAAAAAAGTGTAAACAAGGTCAATCCAGCTTTAAGCTACATATGAAATGTCTGAAGAATTCTCATGAAACACCCACAATAATTGATTTTGTCTTTGCTGCACAGTGTCAAAACATAAACATACACTCTGTAAGTAGTTTATGTCTGTCTCTGAACTAATCTTTCAGAATCTTTCTGGAAGAAGCTTTACAGAGGCTAATATACTGTGCTGAGATAAATTACCTTTTCTTAGGGGTATGAAATAGCCTGTACAAAACCAAGTCCCTCTGGCAAAAGTTTTTCAGTATCCACAGTGGCTCATTTCAAAGCTACACACTTTTGCATGTAGCCGCAGTGTGCATTATAGTCATATCCCTAGGCAAGATATCCACTTCAGTTTATTGATGAAGTGGGAGGTTTGCCACTTCAGTTGTAACTTTTTGTTATATCTTCGTATTACACCTTTGGTAGAGAGTATTGGTGGCTACACTTAGACCAAAAAACGTAAGAACAAGAACCTGGGAAGAGATTGTATTTTAGTCAGGTTGTACTGTATTCTCCCGGAGGGATTACCTCTCAACAGGGACCCTTTCCAGAAATTTAGAGCTGATAATATTTATGAGAGTTCAGAGCAGTTGAAACATTGGCTAGAGATCTTTTAAATGGCTAAATTTCAACACACTCCCTAAGGAGCTGGGATGAAGATTGTTTTAGACCTGTCAGAGGAAGACCATACCTTAATTGTACTTCATTGAACTGTAAAAAATGAGACCTCTCCACTAGATTTAAGAGCCTGTGGTATTGTGATCTGTGTGAAATCTTCAGGAAACTCATCTGGGATCTTACAGTGTGTTTGAAATAAACTTGTGTCACTAACAAAGCTAGAAACAGTCACATAAATGTGATGGTTTCTGTAATTGATCTTTTCTAAAAGTATCTCCAACTTGACAGGTAGCATCTTTTTCAGTATGATTTATTCTCTAATGCAGTATACTCCAGTGGCTGCCATCCAAAAATGCTGTCTTGAATATCTGCTTACAAATAGAGCAGCCCCAAATCACTCAGGTTCATGACTCCGGTATTTCATTGAAGGATGAACATTCTTTGGCACAGATACTAGCTTTTAGAATAGAGCATCTCTGAAAGCATGAAGGACTAGTTACATCTTTCAGTAGCAAGCCTTACTGTAACAGAGCTCCAAATTAGCATCTCAGTTTTAAAAATAGTCTTTAAAAAGGTATGGTGTGTCATGGAGTGTGAAATGGCATGGAATAACACTGCTACTTTTATTTGATAAAATTAAAATCATCCAACTTCTGTCAGAGGGCTTATCTCCAGTTGCTGTTTCAAAACTTTCACAGTTTTCACAATCATAGCGAAGAGATAAAGACTGTGTAATTAAGACAACTTGCAAGCCACATCTCTAAACCTCATTTATAACCTCTGGAAACTTGTAGAAGTCTCTGGAGTTTCCAGAAATTTCCTCCACAGCAGAGCACCGATTTGTAGTGATTTTCCTCTTCCACTGACTCTGGAAAGAGCAAGAACATTACTATTTGCCCCTTCTTGGGGAAATGCTTGAAAATATTCCCTTGGACGGCATGAGGAGAAGGGCAGAGTTTAAAGAATGAGAGCTCTGACTGATGCAGATCTCTGCTGGCACAAGGGCAGACATGGTAAGATAAATAGAGCTTTCCTACTTCAGGGGTGTTTACTTGCGGGAGAGGCCTTTTACTGTAATTGGGACCTATCTTAAGGAAGGGAGCATGGAGGGTTCACTGAAGCTGGTAGTTCAATTAAGTGTCCAGCCAGTGTTCCCAAGCTCAAGACACAGTAATGTGTAAGTAATTCTGTGAATTATGCACCAGTGCACCCTTTAAGTGATGGACCTGATGCTGCGGTGCTGGTCTTGTGTAAGTGTCTTTGGCACTGCATCTCCAGACAGGTCACAGGAGACTGCACTGGAGAGATCACAAGGTAAATTGCACAAACATGAGAAATGAGTGAAGGCCCAGGAAGTGAGACCATATGCACACTTCTGGAATGTCAGTACTTTCCTGTAATGTTTTGCACATTTGTGAAGAGTTTTTCTTTTTCAAGAAAGAAAACAAATAACTTCAAGCTGGAAGTTTCTGACTGAATTCTGACTGACTTAAGGATCATCAATGATGATCTTTAATGGCTAAATTACTGCTTTTGAGCTGGGAACTGTGACATCCACAGTGTCACAGAGGTAGCTGTGGGGGATTAAGCCTGCCATGTTAAGCCATTTTCAGTGATAGAATAATGTATACATTTGGCTCCAGATCCTAAAAGGTTTTAAATGCATGTCTGTCTTTTTCTTTTTTTAATTTGAGTTACTTAAATTTTTGCTTGTATTCCAACATCACTATTATATTGCTTGTATTAACATTAAAATGAACGCATTCCCAAGTATTCCTCAACAGACACAATAACATGCAAAAATAAAGTATTTAGAGTTTCCCTTCAGAGATTAGTAAAGTAGATACCATGATTTTATGCTAACCTGTGTGCAGATAGGACACTAGGGAGTTACAGTTTTCTATGAAAAGTACAAATGGGTGCTGTAGAAATTAATGCTTCCAGGAATACAGCGCTATGTACCTTAGACAACATTCAGAAAAGTAACATGCTTAGGTCAGTGAAGTCATCCAAGCTGTCTTAAGACTACATTAAAAGAAAAGTGGTTAAAGTTTGCAGGTCAGAAAAAGAAGTTACAGTGGTCAACATCTCTCAGAATGGAGCTCTTGGGTTTCATGCATTCACCACCTCTTTGAGACAACTGGGAAGTAAAGGGGATAATAGAGGGCTGGACTAATAGTAATGAGCAAGCAGATGAGAGAAAACAGAGTAGAAAGAGAATTTAGAGGAGACAGAGTAGAAGAAAAGATGAGAGAAAACAGATGTAAGCCAAAAAACCAATGAAGTGAGAGAGACAAGACTCTAATGATTTACACAAGACATGGTAGAACTAGTCTGGATAGAACACTGAAAGAAACTTATACACTCAGTCCAACTCCAGAATAAAACAAAACTTTAGCAAGATTTTAAATAGGTTAAGGCAAAACTTTGTGAATCTTTTTGTCCTGGAATTTGAAACAGAGATACTATAACGGGATATTCTGATAGTATTGGTGACCTTGCATAGATAAGATTGAAATAAACATCAAAACATTTACATGTTTATATGAACCAAAGTTCAAATCCCTTGAGATCTATTTTTTGCTAATATATATTTCCTTCTAAAGCTGTACAGAGGCTAAAATTGAATCTATAACAAGTATAACATGAATGTATAACAGAAATGCATACGAAACAAGTTAAACAAAACCCTTACTTTTTTATCTATGTGCTGGAACACCATTTTTTCTCACAGTAGCCTGGTCTGATAATAATCTTCATTCCCTTAATAATTAATAATTATTTACATTTATATCAGACTTTGAATTTAAAAAAAATTCTAATTGAATTTTTTAACATATGGAAGGAGAATATAGGAAGTGTTTGAAAAAGCACAAGTCTGAAGAAACTTCATATAAGGATTTTGCTTCCTTTGCGCTTAGAAATGCAGCTTGTGTACCCTGTGGCTGTTGAAACAACATATGCATTTTTCAATTTTAAATGCTTTTTATCTGCACAATATCTACATGAATTATAGAAATACTTAGTATTCTAGAACTGCAGCAGCTTCTTTAAGCATTCTTGAGCTGTACTCATGAACAAATAGCAATCCTGCTACAGTGAGTTCTTTTTAGATTACAAGCTAGAATAGTTCTGATTTGTTGGTTTACTCACTGCTTTTATTTTTTTTATTTTTTATTTTTTCACGATCAGAGTTCTTCTTTGGTGATTCAATAGAATTTAAAGAGAATGGAGTACAGCCGGAGGGAGATTGGCAGGATGAACTTATTTTTACATACTCTTTTATCTTTGATACTCCTCATCTCTATCATGGATTTCCTTGGTGAAGAAAGCACTGCAACGAGGTGGTGGGAAAACTGAGTTGCATTTTTTTTCAGCAAGCAAGATTAACCATTTCTCATTCCACGGTCAAGTCTCTTCAAAGATAACTATTTCCTTCCTGACTGTGGATTTTCACTTGGACTGACAGGTTGCCCCAGTGTTATGGCACCAATTGATGTTTGAGATTGGAATTAAATTTCAGGATTTACAATTGAAAGCTCAGATTTTTTTAGAATTCAAGGTATAAAAGAAGCATAACATTATACTCACTTACGGTTCTCTTTTTACTGCCAAAGACTGAATTATCGTACAGCAAAACAGTGCAAAGAATACAGATTTTAATGAGTAATTTTTTCCTTAGCTGTTCACGATGAAGAGCTGACAAATTCTTTTTGCTTAGGTGCCAAGAGTCTTCTAACCTTTCTTGAGGGGGTCACAACTTAAAAATCTACTGGATCACCTCCTATGTATTAGCAATGATAAAAACTTCCTCCTACTCACTGTAATTGCACAACTCCTTATGACAGGTTTGGCAGTTTCATGTTGGAAGAGTTATTTTAATGAAGAATAGATTGGAAGAGTGTGCCAAATTTCTCAGGTCATGTAAAATTCCTTGTATTTAAATGTAGATTGGCAACTGGAATTGAAGAACTCACTGCAAAAAAATTTTTTTTCAGAGTGTTGGGTACTGTTGAAAATCCAAATATAGAAGCATGAAAAGTACTGCTTTTGAACTAGTCCCTTACACTACAATTCCCTGTTGGCAATTTTAAATAAAGAAATGACAAAAGTATTTCATAAATTAATGGTAACTTATTTGCAGTAAGAACACAAAAGCTGCCTAAAGTCAAATCCTTAGGAGAGAAATGATTAAGAACTCCTGAAGGGTTCTGTGAAATACTTGGAAAATGAATGTTTTATCAAATATATTTTGATTTCAGTAAGAGCTCCAGTTTTTGGACAGAGTGAAGCACTTACGTGATACCTGTATATTGTGTCATCCAAATATCAAATCTGAAAGAACTATTTTATTTTTAAGTGAAGTTTATTTGAATGTACATTTGACTTACATTTACTACAATGTTTTCTGAAACTTCACAATTATTTTACTGATGTAGCCAATCTCAGTTATTATATTATTTTGACTGTCACTCTGAGAGATAAGTGCAACAAAAATAAAGCTAGAAGTGGAAATCATGCTAAGGGATGTTTTTGTTGCTAGTTTCAACATTGTAAATTGAGACAGACATTGAAAAAGGGAACTATGTGATTCAGTTCTTTCTTACATTTTCTTGAAATTATAATCAATCTCAGTTTCCTAGACAACTGACTATATGAGGATGGACCAGCCAATAATGGGAAACAGCTTTCTTTTTTTATTGCTGTAGCATGTGGTAGAAAGAGTCTTTTTTGTTTCATGCTGTTGAGATGACTATCCAATTTATCACTCCAAATAGGATCCAAAAATGACTAAAGGAGGTGTGAGCACTTCAGTTTTGTAAGAGGAAAGAGACATGAGTTCATGGGGGAAAGGCAAATTTAGAAGCATCAAAATGTAGTTTTTAGATGGTCTTCAGTTAAATCCCAAATTTCACCTTGATTTTTCCTCTGACCTTTTTCAAGGGTTGGTGTAACTGATTATATTAGGATTAGCAATGTATCAGAATGACTTTCTTGGGGTGAGTGGAACTGCCTTTCTGCTGTAAAATGCCTGGCACAGATAAAAGGCTTCTTCCATGTACACCACTGAAAGAGTTAAGATTGATCTAGGACCACAAGATTTTCCACATTTCTTTTGCAGTCAAATAAAATCTATTAGGAGAAATTTTGGTTCCATGAAGTCAATGGAAGTTTAAATAAAGTTCCTATATATCTGAATTTTCATTTTTGTTTCTCAGTCTGAGATTCCAAGTGCTTTGCTGTTCACTACTCCTTCCTTGGGGAAAAAAAAAAGAAGAAAAAAAAAGGTGTTGTGAAACATTTATGCAGGAATCATGTTATTCCTGATTTCTGTGGTGTTCTTTTCAGTCCTTATTTTTCAAACCTCTTTGCTTTTCCTTTTTTTCCTTCTCCTTTTTTCCTCATTGTGTCCAGGAATGGAATATATGTCCTTTTTTTTACTATTTACTTGAGTTTCTCCAGAGCTGATGTAATATATTCTGATCATCTTGGATTTTGTTTCAGATATTGCGTTAATGTGGATTTTTTTGCTACTTTTGCATTTTAGTAAACTTCTTATCTGTGACATTGATTACTTAATACCTGAAGTTCTTTCCCAGATGAAAATGCTTCCCTTTGAATTTCAGGTATAAAACTCTATTTTTTTCATACTACTGAAGCCAGAAGCAAAATTACCATTGTCCTCACCGTGCCGTATTTGGCTTTATATTTCCCTAAGCCTTAGTTCTCTCCAAGCCTTTCTTTGGCTTTGGTCTTCAAGTAATAGGTGTAACCCTCTTGCAAGAAGGAGAGTGTTGCTCATTTTAAAACAGCCTACCTGATGATATTCCTTGAATAAGTCTGGTACTTTTATTTATGAATCAGATCCTTCCAGTCACGTTCAATTCAGTTGATCTGTAAAAGCTGACATCCAGTTTTCTCTGTCTTTGGAGTCTATTGTATTTCCTCTATTCTGTTGAGTAAATGAGTGGAAGGGAAGAGAGGGGATAGGATAATATAAAAGAGACAGTATTCCTCCAGTCTACCTAGAGCCAACACATTTCTAACCAAAGTGGTGTAGCTGAAGCTGCACTGGAAAAAGTTGTAGTTTCTAACACCACACAGTATCTTGGGGATTAGTGCATTAGTGAGAGTGTTCCCCCTGCTCCCACAAATATCTTCTCTCTTTCTCTCTGAGAATTTTCTGGGAGTGGGGGACAGGTAGTGGAGAGGGAGGAGGAAAGGGCAGGAATTGAAAAGTGCTTTTCTGTGTTACTTTACATTATCTGTAAATATTTATTCTAAATCCCCAATAAAATTATATCAGTATGGGTCCCATTAAGTGGCATTCAATTTAGGTAAAGTGAGTAGACTTGAAGTTTCTGTACTGTATAAACCCTTTTTATATGTGGGAAGCTGTATTTTTGGCTATCAGAATGAAGGCCGGCTGGTCTGTTTAAATACATGCCAGAGTAATGAGATGGTCCAAAGTGGCCCCAACTCCAATGACAAAGCCCTGCCAAGCATGAAGTGTTGAATGCTATTGCTGCCTGTAAGCATCAGTGTCTTCCTGTTTAAGATCAGAGACACTTCCTGTTGGTTAATTTGGTTTGTGTGTAAGAAAATGTCTATATGTTCCTTTTCCACCAGTGTATGTTGTTCCTCAGCAAAAAACATGAGGAAATGACATATGTCTGCATCTTTCTGCTGAAAGAATACTTTGTAACGTCTGAAAAATAAGATTAGTCATATAAGCAAATTTCTAAATAGCATTACTTCGAAGGAAAAGTGTCAATATAGAGTAAAATAATAGTGGTTATCCAGAAACTTGTGAAATCTCCATCTAATGGTAAGCCGGAAAACCATACACAGAGAAAATACCTTTAAAAATAGTTATGAGTATATGGAAGAAAATATAAGACGAAGCAAGAAAGTATCTAAGAGGCAATGTAGAAAACTCTGAGAAAAAAAGTAAGACTTCAAGTACTTTGTATTCACAACCATGTTGATGAATACAGCATGTGAAAAATTATGCTTTTGCAAGTGGCCATGACCTTGATGAATAATTTGATTTCTAGAAAATGTTTTTTCTTTTCATTTAAAAGGAAAGAAAAAAATCCTTCTGGGCAAAATACACTTTTCAGAAATGTAGCAAATTTTGTGGTAAAAGTACTTTTTTCAAGAGATTTCTGTATCTTTTATCCACTCAACCTATTGCTCCCATGAAAACCATAACCCCTCCAATTCATGTCTCCAGGCATTTTTTAACAAGATTTACCTTCCCTTCTTCCCCACATTTCACTTTTGCAAGAACTTAAAACTACTTTAAAGTTCTCGAGTAATCGTTTCAGTGGTGACATAATCAGATTGTTAATATTGCAAACTGAGCTGTTCTACAATCAGTAACAGTAAATTTTAGGTAGTGTATTTTCTTCATTCCTGCTATGTGTCAAACTGTATGCTATATGCCTTATCTGGAAAGCTTTTCTAAAGTTTTTTTCATAGTGAAGGGGTGTAATTTTGGACTTAAAGACGAACTTCATATTCCAAAGCCCTCTTCTCCTTTTAATTTATTCAAAACACCTCCATTTACTTCTTTTTCCCAATTCCACCATTCCTGTGGAATGTAAGTAAAATAGGAACCAGGCTATCCTTACTGTTCTTAGAGGGCTAAGGAGTTTTAAAAGTTTCAAGTACCCTAAAAATACACTGATCAAAATAGTATGCTTTTTCGTAGAATGTAAGAAATTCCTTAGAGAGTATGTTATGCTATCATTTATTTTGTGAGCTCTATAAATGCAGCACATTGAGGCAAGTTTTTACCTCTATATTTAAGTATTTCTGATATTGTAGCACTTACTTGTATCTTCTTAGGAACAATCTTATTAGTATATAATAAGATTTACTGGGAGTGGGGAACTGTTTTAGTAGTATTATTAGTTTATTATGTTAACATTTTAGACCAAGTCCACTGACTATTATAATAAAAGTCAGTTGAAATAAATTACTTAGTAGAAAGGCAAAACCAATAGTTATTTTGTTACAAAAAGTACTGTAGTATACTCAGCCTTGATAGAGATGTGATATGTTTTCTGAGAAATCATACAGATTTCAAAGCAGAAAATTTAAAGTACTCCCAAATGTGTTTATATTTGTGGCAGAAAAGCTTGTAATGATTTTTTTTTCCTTCCATAAAATGAAGTAATGGGCACTGAATTTATTTTTCTGATAAGCACATTTACACCATAAAAGCTAAATGCTATCCTAAATGATACTTGAGGGTGAAATTGGCAGTGTGTATGCATGTGTTAGTACCGTTTCCCATACGTGTTAGAATGGTTTTGATAGAAAAATAATTGTCTTAAAAGGGTGGGATTCCATACTCATAGCATTTTGCTTTCTCAGTGTTGGTGATACTATTTTAAGTCATGCTGTGTTTTATTTTAAGCCCCGTCTTTGCAAATTAAACTCTGCTTCCTCCTAATATATCATCTTCAGTTATACAGCTCTTGGAAGCCAAATCAGTCCTTTAGCTATCAACTGGAATTTAGTAAATAAATTTTTTTTATGTTCACGAGGTGGGATGGTACAAACCAGTTTTGAGATCTGAGAAATAAATAAAAGGTAAAAGACAGTATTTTTTGTTATCATGCCAGTGCTTCCACAAGTTAGAGTCTAAAAAGACAGAAGAACATTTAATAGAAAATGCAGATTTTCTAAAGCCTGTTACTTTTCAGAGTAGAATTGTTCTGTAAGGAGATATTCTGCCATTGCGTGCGCTACCTTGGCCTATATTTCCATAGAAGGCTTTATATTTGCATACTGGCCTTTAGTTCTTTCAAGGTAACCTCTTCTTTCAACTGTACTCTTTGAGAGATACATAGACCCATAATTTTTGAGCAAGTTTACCATAATTTTTAGCCAATACCTTTTCCTGTTAACCACTGAACTTTGAATTTTTCTCAGTTCTGACTGTGGACATGAATGTCCATAGTAGGTGTGTATATGCATTTACCCATGTTTCTCGAAGTTGGATAATTCTATTTGACTATGCTATTAATTTTTAAGTGAATTCTGGAAACGACAAAGTAATATTTTTTCTCATTTTTTTCCTGTTTGTTAACTTCTCCTTATTTAGGTTCTTTTTATACTAATTCAGAGACTCTGACTGAGGCATATCATAGATCAAATGTAGCAGAATCCTTATAATTACATCGAAACCACCTTTCTAAATAATAAAAATAGAAGGATGAGCAGATACTCTAGTCAGTATTTCACATGCTTTTTGAGTGCTTACAATCTTGCAGTTTCAGCTGTAATAGAATTCAGGAAACTTACATGCAGGCTGCCAAACTAATTAGTCATTTAAAAAGGAACCCACAAATAATAGCCTTAGGCTCTGAAAATGTCTTCAAAAGCCAAAAAAAAAAAACCAAACAAAAACCACCAAAAAAACAAGAGAAGAAAGAAAGCAAGCTGTTGGTGCTTCTCAAACTTTTCATTCAGTGGCACTTAGATATTCCTACAAATTTAACACTTGAAATTACTAACTTGGGTGCATCCATGGAAGACATTTAAACACTTTGGCATGTGCTTAAATTTAATACCATGTACAAAGCCCAGTGAAATGACCATGATTTACAGTAGTGAGGATTTCATATTGATGTGGTACCTTTTGGCCCTTGAAGAAATATGAAAAAAAAAAAAGAGAGATATTTTGGATCTCCAGAAAGCAAATAAGGTAACTATAAAATAAAAGGGCAGGAATATTGGCTGTGCTTTTTAAAAATAAAGGAGAAATAAAATTTTTCAAAAGATATAAAAAGAAAACCTATAAGGATAAAAGGAAATATATGAAAATAAAGTCTGAAAAGACAGAACTTATGTAACATATACCATTTAGAAACTAATGCAGACAAAATTGCCAGAATTTAGATGTGCCTTAGAGAGTAAGTCCAGGACAAAGCCGATGGTCATATGACAACCAGCAAGGAGTTTTAGGGTAAGGTTCTCAAGTTTGGCCTTGATGAACTTGGGTAGAACTGGCATAAAGAAATGTGATGAAAGTAACCCAAAATTCTAGTGAGACACACTATTATAAACTCAATTAGTGCAGAAAAAAATATTATCTGAAAGTTGTACAGAAATACTATGTAACTTTCTATCAGAATAGACATTATTTGATATTGTGTTACATTAAAACATAAATGCAAACAACACAAAAATAATAGATACCATAAGTTACACATACCTCTAGGGACTATCTTTTAAATACTTTCTGATCTGTTCATATCAGGGTGCATTCAACAGTTTTCTTTAAGTTGTGTAATTTTAAGATAGGACAACATAGTCATTGTGTGGAACAATATTTTATTTGCCAGACGTGAAACTGAGAGACTGTAGGCAGATCTACATTCTATCAAACAACAGGCTTTGTCTCCATTCAGCAGCTAAACCCCCACTATAATAGCACTAGCACATTGTATATGTATTTCTTGCAAAATGCAATTTTTTATAACTGAACAAATAACAGTGCTTTTATAGTTGTTTTTTCTACTAGTTGAAGTAATGGACTTAGAGTCTTCTGCATTTTCTCTCGAGGTTTTTCAAGGGACAACTAAGTAATTTATTCAAGTCTTTTACCAGCTTTTAGATTTAGCTGACTCATCTGTGGAGTGGGTACAAGAAATGCCTGCTTTAGAGGACTATGCAATCAGAAACAGCTATACTGATTTATACCAGCTGAAAATATGAGCCTTTCCATTTTTTGATGTTCTGAAAGTACTTTGAGATTACTAGATGAAAACAATGGAGGATTTTAGGGAAAGAGCAAATAATTTATGTTACTAAAACGTTCTAATCTGCAGTTTTAGAATAGCATGGATTATTTTTCTCAGTTACATAAATTATTGTCCTGGATTGGTATTCCTGCTCATTTCCTTTTTAAATTACCAACACAGCAAAAGAATTGTAGCTATTTGCATAATAAGTTTAACTTTCTTTGGAGATTTCCAGCTCTGTGTAATGGTACTTGGAGAGTCATTTCTGGGTTGGGTACTTCTCTGCAATCTCTTCTGGGAGAACAAATGTTTGGGAGCATCCTAACCATGTGCTTTAGATGTACAAAAATAGAATGGAAGAATAAAAAGAAGTCCCTTGGTAGAATCACTTTAATGTCTTGCATCTGATGTTCAGATTGGTGGGAAGGGGAGGATCGCATGCCTGATGTTTTCTCTAGAACTACACCCAACTGGAAGCCATCCCTTGGCTTCTCTGCAGACAGCAGCATACCCAAATGGAACATATTAATTCTTTGGGGAAATCTCCTTAGTGGGACAAAAAGAAATCTTTTCAGCTTCCCAGACACATTCTCTGTTCCCAGTACCTTCAGACTGAAAGAAGAATCTATGCTACTTTGGGCTGGAAGACACAGTTTCATTGTAACTGCAAGGTTTACCATGAATAAATAATTTCTGTGATGCAGCTGCTCAAGCTTTCGGAGTTTGACATGTTTATTAATGAAAATGATTTAGAAAAGAAAGAAAGAGTCAGCCAGGAAAGATGCCCCTGTAACTCTGCTGTCATCATTAAGTGAATATGCTGTACCAAATATTTATGCTTCTACATGATTCAAGATCACAGAAAATAAATATCTCTTTCAGGTGTTTTATTTTCTTTGGAGAAGAGAGTGGAGGAGAGTGTGAGTCATAGTGGATGAATAAAATTAATTTCTCTTCTGACAAAAGCTGCTCATTTTGTCAGAGAAGTATTCTAGTATTAACTTTGGTTTCCTGATAATCTCTGCAGCCTGACTGGCTTCCAACAGGAAGTGATGGGCTTCCAGTCCCCAGTCTGTACCTGTCTGGTGAGCTATGGCCAGAAGCCAAATCATATTTCTTACTCCTGCTGTGTGTAAGATAATAACTGTTCCTATCTGGGTCTGAGTGCAGGCTACCAGTGCACTTTGCAAAGGATTTCTGGTGAGCAGAGTTTTGACCCTTAGTACCGTAACAAGTCCTGGCAGCTGCAGCCTGACTTCTGAGCATAGGGTTGATCTGAGGAATCTGGGAAGTTTAACATAAATATGTATTAGTGTATGACCAATGCTAGTTGTATGATCTAAAAAAAAAAAAAAAAGCCTATTTTTTCTGGATTCAGAGGGTTGCATTCTTAGGCAACTGAGAAGGAAAGTGCCATGTTTGTTGAAGCTCCTTTGGAGGTAGTTGGTGGATGATGTCTCTTTCTTACACCTTCCTGTGCCTCCAGAGTGTAGATGGGATAGAAAAGGTGCAAGATACAAGGTCTAATGATTCTCTCCTCCCAAGTGATAGTGAAGGATCAGGAGCTGTCCCTGCTTATCCAACTGTCCTGAGGTGGGAGAAGACTGTTTATGAGGGAGAAGTGATCTTCATGTTGCTTTGTGTAGGCTTTCTTTACAACAACTGGCCTCAAAACATTTTTTTTATCCCTGCCTACAGCAGGGAGGATGGACGGGGTGATCTTTAAAGGTCCCTTCCAACCCAAACTGTTCTAAGGTTCTATGATTCTGTGATTTTTCTAAAGACAGATATTCAGGGATAATGAAGGTGCTAAAGCCTGAGAGGTGGCCAATGACAAAAGGTTTTATTTATGTCCTGGTGAAATTAAGCTTATATTTAAAACTGTGTGTATATGTCATTCCTTATAGAACTTCATAAGACAGGAAAGTATCTGTCAATTTTTGTCTGTTTAGTGCCACAAAGGAGTTATTGCCAAGGCAAGGCAAAACTTGGAAATACCCTACCTACATTAACGCCAAACTGAAATGCTGTGATGTTTTCCAGAAGTTAAGCTGGTCTTTTCTGAGCAGAGATCTCTTAGCTTTTATTCAAAAGAGGAACTTAAATGTCTGTATGTTAATATAGAAGACCAGATTAAAGATTTAGGAACCAAAGGTCTATATGGTCTTCTCTGCAATTGAGACACTTGTGGCTGTCATCCTTTTGAAAGACCAAGTAGTAGTCTTGGCTGCTGTAACAAGGACCATGGACTCCCTGAGGTGTTTAAGAGAAGAATCAAGCTTGCTATCCTAGTAAACAAATTATGTTTTCCTTAATATCTTTCCAAAAGAGAAGTTCTTAGAGTTTCTATTCAGTATTAAATTAAGAACAGTGAGATGGATGAGGTCTGACATTCTAATTCCCTCAATATTGTGGAGGATGAAAAATAAATGAAGAACAGAGAGCATATAGGTTATCTCTTCTAGTACATTATATGCAGAGTAGCAGCAGCAAAGTTCTGACTTAGTTTGTGAGACAATATTATAGCAAAAGTAGGATGCCATTCTTCTGGTGAAATGTAACAGACACTGTATACATTTTTAAAAGAAAAAATTATTTCTTTCAGAAAAACCCTCTTAGCTGTTACTTTGGTCATGTGAATTCAGGTAATACTGAAAGCAGCAATAGAACAGTGAATTCTAAATGCTACCTCCAGTTATTAGCCTTATAGCCTTCTCCTTTCTTTAGCTGAGATTCCTATATATCATTTCTGTAGAGATTTATGAATCTGCTACTATTTCCTGTTCAGTACCCTTAAAGATGTGTTAATAGCTGTTCCTGGTGCTTTGTGTTGAAAGACCTTGCTTTCAGTATTTAATAATTTTCCTAATGCTACTCAGTATGGCTGGCAGTTTTAATGTCAGACATATTTATTTGACAAAAATTTTGAATAGACTATGTCTAAACAATTTTTGTTGCTTCTATGAATGAGATTAAGGGTCAAATGCATTGTTTTGCCCAAGTTATTAAAAAATGTGCTGACATCTTTACGCATTTGAGCAAGGTCTTGAAATGTGGTAGAAGTGTGGTAGATTTTCCCAATGTTCCAAATTATAGGACTCTCAAAAATGTCTTTGTGTTTTAGCCTGGTTAGGTTTGTTACTGCTCAGCAACTTGAGTTTCCACAGCTTCTGTCTGCACTGAACACACTCCATCCTCTGACTCCTGAACATAGTCTATGCTGTGTACTCTGTGGTGCTGCCACTTTGTTTGACATGAAGAAATAAAAACCAGAGCCTTACTTAAATTTAAGGAAATGTGAATGGAGAGGAGGAGGGCAAAAGCTCAAGTGGCTGCAGATAGGGAGGGTTCGTCATAGAATCCCTCCTTCTTTCAGTGTATAAGATATATGGTGCTATGGGGACAGATGAAGATTACGTATCAGCCACAGTCCTCATCAGTAATCAGGATCCATGCCACATGTGTTGCAGACGTGGGGAAGTTTGGAAAGTATGTGTTGCTTCAGACAATGAACATATAATTAGAGTATCAGAAGGTATGTACATAAGATAAGATGTGGTTGCATAGGAGATCTTTATTCCTGATATTGTTCCCTAACTTTGTGGAGATTATCCTGCAAAACTGTTCAGTCACTGTAGTGCCTAATGCAAGTATTTGTATGTGTACTTCATGTGTTATATAGTTATACATCATGCAAAAAGAGGAAAAAAATCTAGAGGAGAAGTAATTGACCTCCTGCCTCAAGGCCATGTCAGCTTGAACTGTAGCAAGCTTGAAGGATATTTGTTTTACCTTTTAAAAAAAAAATAAAAGAAATTTTCTTAAACATATTATTTACATTATTAACTATTCTTACTATTAAAAGCTTCTTCCAGTGTCTGAATTACAGCTTTTCTGCTACAACTGCTTCAGGTCTTATCCACAGTGTAGGTACAGTACAGGTTATTTATTTCCTCTTGCAACAACCACTTACAGTTTGTCAACTTGTTTATTCTCATTTTATGCAAATCAAATAATTATGATTCTATTATTTATCCACTTAGGTTATTTTTTTTATTTTTTTTTCCTTTCCTTTTGATCTCTCCAGTTGGTCTAGGTCCTTCTTGAAGTCCAGTGCTCAGTATTGGAATCCATATTTCAGCAGAGGCCTATTAATGACATATTTAAAAAAAGGAATATTAAAAAAAATTTATCACTATGTTTGCAGATATTTGTGTTGCAATTTCAGCAATATCACCAAAAAATTTGAAACTACCTCGGTTCTTTTTTGCTAATTTAAAATTATATTCAGTGAAATGCTGTATGCCCTGACAAAGACTTTTTACTTAGCCTGAATTTTCTTTTTTTTGACTAATGAGTAAAGGAGACATTTTCCTAATAATAAAATTACCTTTGAGGGAAACAAAATAAAGTTTATAAAACACAGATCAAAAACTAAAGTAAAGAAAAACCCAGAGAATTGTTAAAATATATTTAATGTGATTTTTATTTTTTTTGCCACAGAAAACCTAAACCTTTCAACAAAAATATGATCTCTTTGGCCTAACTTGATTATAAAGTAAATTATTAAACATTGAACTCAAGCAAATGGCGTTACACATGCATAAAATTAATCTTCATATTCTGTCTGATGTAGACCAACTGGGATTTCCTTGAGTTAATTTATTTGTAATAGAACATTCATTCCTGTATTTGCCTTTTAATGTTAGCGATATCCCTCAATTTAGCACAGCCACTACAGTCTCAGTGTTTGTCAAACTAGTGTAAAAGCTGTCTTTACACCTTCCCTTTGGAGTCAACCTGAAAGAAGGCATGTGGAAGTGCAGAATTCCAGGGTTTATCGTCTCCTTCAATACATCTTTCATGCTTTGAGATTGAAGAAGGGCAAAACCAAAGCGATAAAATATCCTCACATAATTTTGTCAAGGAAGGGGTTAAAAAAGTGGAATCTTTGTGACTGTGAGGAGCTGAATTATCTTCCTGACACCAGCAGGGGTTGCTGTCACTGGTTTGTGGTTGTCACATTCCTGTTATGCTTGACCTTGGAAAGGCTTGACAACATAGTCTGGATTTGATTAAGGGAATTTCATGTTTTTCCTTTGCTAGAGTCACCCCCCACCTCGACAAACATTTAAAAATGTTAAGAAGTAAAAAAAAAGTTTGGAAAGCAAACATTTTCCCAAAAGAAATTTATAGTTCAAATTTACACCAAGTTCGCACTAACTGGAGCAGTCCGGGTTTCCACTCAGGCTTTGAGAGCTCTCTGTAAGCCATTAGTCACTTCCTTGGAAGAGGCAGCTTTTTATAGGCAGCAGGATAAAACAGACACAGATGTGTAAGTAATATTAGAGGCTTTCACATGTACCTGCGTTTTTTTCCCTCAGTCTTAGAAAAAAAAAGTAACTATAGAAAAAAATTAATTGAAACCTTGGACTTGGTTTTGAACAGCTACCATGTTTAATTAAATTTAATTAACAGCTAACTGTTTAATTAAATAAAATATGTTGTGCTGTGTTTTTTTTTGTGGTTGTGACAATTTATATCATGAAGATAGAAGTTCTTTTGATTTTAACGTGTTGGGTTTTTTTCACTCTACAGGACTGTGATTATGCCAGCTGCCAATGAGTTTGATCCAGAGATTGTCCTGGTGTCAGCAGGATTCGATGCTGTAGAAGGTCACGACCCTCCTCTGGGCGGGTACAAAGTCACAGCTAAATGTAGGTATCATCATAGGCACATGTTTCTGAGTTGGTATTTTTTTAATTAGGAACCTTATCATAAGTCCAGTTTACATCCATGTCTCTGTTTTGTGAAATGACAGATGTGTCACTGAGGGCAGGAACTGTCCATCAGTTAATACCCAGAGATGCCCATGGAGCTGCAGAGTTCATCCAGCTCACGGGACAGGGTGGAAATGAACATGTTAGCATTTCTGGCTCACTCCTTTCTGTTCCTCTTTGCACTTTTGTCTTGACTTTTTAAAGTATTACTTTTCTGGCATTCAAATAACATTTTAGAGGTTTCATGCTTTCAGTAGGCCCCATTTTCTAAAGGCTGGAGTAAGTTATTTCTCTTTAAATATATATTGAAGATTTAGACTTTGGAAGCTTAAATCCGATCTCATATTGCTCTTTAGTTATTGCAATCTTTTCAGCTTCATGGCATTAATCCTGAATTACATCAGTGTTTACGAGGGCCAAGGTTTTCTAAAAGACTACTCTGTTGGGTCTCAATATTTGGATGTCCATTTCAATCTTCCAAAATGTGTGTTTGTGGCAGAGATTTAATACTTTCTGAAAGACAGGTCTGTCTGACATGTCTCATATGTAGGACTCCAAAATCACTAGCTCTTACAGGATATTGTGGCCAAACTGATTCTGAACCTGGGATGTTAAGCAAGGCTGGGTGATCTTGTAACTCTCTGTGCAGTAATGTGCACTGTAACATCGCTATGTATCAATTGCTTTCCATGGAACAACACAAAATGGTTTCCTAATGCAATGCTGTGAATAATTTTTTTCAGTATATCTACTTTTATTCAGTTCATCTCAAGAGATACCATAATACCATGTCAACATCAAATATGGATCTCTGCTGCTAATGGCAAATGCCTTGGAAAAAGTCTGGAGAAGTTAATGAGACCTAATGGCATTTAAAACACTGCACAACTGCCTTTTGTTACAGATCAGTAGACTAAAGTTGTTGTTTGCCTCAGGAGGTGCAGGGAAGAGATGCGTATTTTTATTTTGATTCTCACTGAATGCTCAACAGGTTCCCCTGAATACCAAGGACAAAAGGATTGATGGAGAACTAGAGTGACTCTCCATAGTGGTGTGCTGTGGAAGGGGAGAATGTAGAGAGCAGTGCAACGGTCTACCCAAAGACACTTACACAGGTGCTAATGCACAAGTGGGTTGGAAAGGGAATATCCCTGTGGTTGCAAGTAAGACCTATTGAGTTTTAGCACAGCTTTTCAGTTCAATGCAGTGGTTGCACTAGAGAGGAAAGAAATATAAAAGGCTGTATGTATGTTTGATATAATTTCCCTGTGTATTATGACTTTAGTAAAACATTGTGCATGATGAGGTAAGAGATTTACTCACTGGTTTTTAGCATGTGTGGTGCCTGGTCAGAGGCATCATTCCATGAGCTTATAAGGTGGGGAGATGAGCTTTCAACTGGTACAAAACAGATATTTTGTTGAGTATCATTGTAATAACTGTCTGTATTTAGCAGCTGAGAAGGAATTCTGCATGTCCCTTAAGGATACGTGATGCTCCAGTAAGATGCTTTGACATATGTAATATTCTGGCATAGCAGCTTCAACAACTTTACTAGAAATTGCAGCAGAGAAAAACTGTTTGACATTGGAATTAGGGTTAATTTTCATTCATGAGTTAATTAATTAACTTTATAACTTTTTTAAAAACTGAAATCATAATGTATTTTTTAATATTAGAAGGTACACATCTGCTGCTGCACATGTGTCTGTAAGCAAATAAAGTGATTTACAGTAGGTGGCTCTTGTTTAAATTAAGGGAAAAGCCAAGATAGACCCAGATAATGATCACGCACCTGAGGGATGAATAAAGCCTTTTGTATAGAGCCAGAGGAATTTATTATTTCCCCAAAACAAAATTCTCCACATTCCACCATACCATTTTGGAACATAACATACTGTATGTGGTATGCAGAAAAAAATAAGTCTATTAAAAAAAATAAGATCCAAAGAGAACTTTCATATTAAAGACTAAAAATAGATATTCATGCAAAGTTTTAATATAATCGGTTTGTAATAATTAGAAATTATGCACCAAACAAGTAAGTGCAAGATAAAGCTTAACCTGTAAATATTGTTTTTTATAAATCCTTAGCCCTTTGTGTACACTTAATACACTGAATTTTCTGATTTCTGTGACTTAATACAAACTTTACACTTATAAATTAGGGAGATATTGTCATCAAAGGAGAGAATATGGGTCCCTGGCTACTAACATTGCTGTTAAAGAGAGTTAGGAAGTAAATGGATGCTTGAAAATGAATTATTTATATCTTTCCCTCAAAGTACAATCAAAGAGAAAAAGGCTGATTAACCAATCAGCCTTCCTAAGTAAAAACCATAGGACGAAGACAACAGATTGAACTAATTACAGCCTTGGAGTAAACATATAGCAGGTGATTACAGAAAAAAAGTTCTACTAAATCTGCACAGTTTGAGTTATAAATTATAATCTGCTTTAACCCAGAATTTTAATTTTTTTTCTATATTGACATGCAGAGTTACTTACTGAGAAGTTGCCACTTCTGATTGGTAAACAAACGTGTCAGCCACAAAATAATCATATATATTTTTGCAGCTGATTTGAAATCCATGAGTCTGATGTGAATGTCAAGATTTCTGACAGTGAGGTGACCCTCAGCTCCTCTAGAAGGCTGTAGGGTGGAATCTGGCCAGCTGAGATCAGTGATGATTGCAGAGTTTGGAGATATCTCACTTGCCTAATTTATCTCCAGTCACATTTAGTAATGAATTAACTAATTTTTTTTTTCATTGGAAAAAAAGAGATAGTGTTTAAAGAAGATTGGAAGGGAATTTTGAGTCTTTCCTTTCTTACTGTACGTTTCAGATAACTTGCCCTAAGTAAATCTATTTCTCCAACTGCCTTTGCAACTTGTACTAAAAATTGTATTGGCAATAAAATATAGGAAAAATATTGTCAGAAGAAATAAAGGGAATAAAGGAATTTTATATAAAGAATAGTAAGGAAGTACCTAAACAGTATGAATCTACTTTTTCCTGTTATCCTGATGATCCTTAGATAGATCATCAGAAGATAGAGATGATACATTTTGTGCTTTATTTTACAGTTAATTTTTATATAATCTGCTAAAATGTATGGTATTATCACAGTATTTGAATTTTACATAGTGGATGAGTCCAAAGAAAAGCTGCCAGATCTGGTCATAAATTTGCAAGTTGTTAGATCTTGTAAGAGCGCTGTTTTTAAATTTAGCTCTGCTGAATGATCTCCATGTAACATTATCCTACTTGTTTTATAGAACAGCCCTTAGAATAATGCTTGCATTAAAGTCACCGAGATCACTTTACTGTCAGAGTAAGTATTCTAGACAATCGTTCGTTAAATGATGACCATTCCATAAAAAGAATAAAGTAAATAGGAAAATGTCAAACCTGAATGAAGATTTTTTTCAAGGTACTTAACTTCCTGAAGCACTTTATTTGTTAAGGGCTATGATGATTTACTGGAGTTTTCTTGTTGTTTTATTCTCCTATTCCAAAGATGCTATTTGACACCAGAGTGCAAAATAAAATCAGCAATTAGCAATAAGAAAGGATACCACTGTGGGCATTTAAAGGGTAAATGATATTTTGTCTCTTTGGATGCTTGTCTTCTGTTATGCCAAATTTGTAATGAAAAGTTGCTCCAGTGTCTAGAATATAACTGACTTTATCTAAGCTGATTTGCAACTTTTAATGTTTTTATTTGAGAAAATAACTCCCTTAACTTATAAAAACCTGCATTATGCTGTAATACACTTTATTCAAATGGGACCAATGAAAAAAGTGCTAAAGTTATGAGCAGTTTCCCTCCTCAGGGAGTCCACGTTATTTCCAAAGAATATGTCACCATAAGTGGTAGAAATTAATGTGCAAAGAAGGCTGCTTTTTTTGCATGTAGCCAACAGGTCTTCCATTAAGGAATCTCTTCTTGTGGCTTGTTGTGGTTTGAGACCCCTAAAATCCAATTCTCGAATCCAAGTCCCCTCCCACATCTCACCCCAGTGTGAGAGGCGTTTTCCAGACACAACACAAGACTCAATATGGGGGGAAGGGGATTATAGTACAATCACTGTAAAAATAAATATTACAATACATCATATACATAATCCTAACTATCTCTCCTATGATAAATCAATATTTACAATGGATCAATCTCTTCTCCCTCTAATAAAAGTCCAGAGGGGAAAAGAAAAGATCCTTTCCACTTTCAGAGCAGCAGCCTCTCTTCTTCCATGCAGCAGCTGTAGCTGGACTGTTGTAGCTGGATCTCTTCCATTACACCCAAGAGGGGTCTTCTTTCACCCCTCTCGGCCCTTCGACTCCAAGCGAAGGTTTCTCTCTCCTGGACTGCGAATTAGACGGGACAAAGGTTGCTTCACCACATCATATCACCAAGTACAGGGGTCTTCGTGATGGTCTCTTTCCTCAGGGGGTTTACCTCTGAGTCAGAACGTCTCGGGCAGCTTTCAGTTGTAAGCCTTTGCCTCAAGAGTTCTATCAGAGCTCCTGTGCTCTGTCTCAGGCTGCCAACTTGGCAGCAGCAGCGGAGGGGACAAGGTCACCCCCTCCACATTCTGTCTGGCCGTCCCGGTCCAGCTCTAGGATGTCTTGAGCTTCTTAGCTCCTCTCTCTCTGGTGCTGCAGCACTCCAAGACTCCTCTCAAGTAGGAGTCCATGTCCTCCTCCAAGGAGGGGTCTCAAAAGGGTTTTGGGGGGTTTGGTTCAGTTCTTACCCCAAAACTCTGTCCATAGAGCTTAGTTCTCTCTCTCTCTCTCCATTAGAGATCTCTATCTCTCTGCTTAGCTGTATGCTTTCTTCTTATCTCTTGGCTTTCAGCCACAGCCTCCATTCACTGCTGCTCTGCCACCACTTTTCAGTATCTCCTGCTGCTGCTTACAGTGGAGAAACTCCTCCAGCTCTCAGCTACAGAACTCGGCCCAGTTTAACACTGTTCCTAACAGGGCTCCTGCCTCGTCTCCTTGTGGCTTCAGAACATGCCTACTCTCTGCAATAACTACCAGATCAACCTTCTTTTCCAGTCTGCTTGTGATATGTTTATATTTTGCAGGAGCGCTCATTGGGTCCACATCAAGTGACACCACCCCCTTGGGAGTTACCATTTTTTTTTTAACTCCAGGGGGAAAACTTTTTTTCCCCCACCACATGGCTGAAACTGATACTTCTCAGAATACAAATAAGAGTAACGGGTTGAACTTGGGTGCCTATCCTGTTGGTCTCTACTTTGCCCTTCACATTTCCGTTCCAGTTTCCCACGGGGAGTAATGATTTTTGATAACAAGATCTCTCAGTGTAACATAAAATGCTATAAAAAGATAAAATACCTAGCATCTGGGAATAAGCAAATTCAGAAGTAATGTGCACAGTTTTAATAAGGAGATGACTGACTGCTAAAATAAATGATCTAGCATGGTGTATGAGCCATCACTGGAAGGCTTTAAATGAGACTTCTAAATATATGGCATCCTTACAATTAGGTATGCCATAGCACACTCAGACCTTAGAGGCTTCATGCAAAAATCAATTAATGACATTTCTCTTCAATGACCAGTCTTTTCTTGAGTCTTCACAACTATCCTGCCATGTGTTGGAATTCTTTTCAGTTTCCCACTGTGTGTCATGTATAGTATATCTGTTAGACACAGACCAAAGGATAATACTAGAACTGCATATTGCGGAATTCAAATGCAGAACTTCTTAAGGTCTAAGCCTGGTACTTCAGATAAGTTTCAGAATGAAAGCTAGCCATGTGCGAGCTTTGCTATTTCTAAAATATTTTGTGTGACTATTCTGAATATTTCAAGTACTAGAAATGATATACATGTTTGTTGGGTTGTTTGTTTTTTTTCCTGGAACTACTTACTTTCTAAAGAAGTCCCCAAATAATATTGTAACTCTCTACTGGACAGGATCTTGGACAGACTGTGAGTTGTTCAGGGTAGAGTGATTGTAATGTGTTTTGGTAGGGACTACACTTTCTTGTGACTCTCTGAAAGACTTCCCTGACACTTGACTCCAAAAAAGAATCCTAACTGGGACTAATGGGGCTAAAGTAATAGGTATATGTTAAAGGAAAGCAGGCAAAAGGAGTCCTTGCAAATTGACAGCTGACTAAAGAGAATAATAGTTTTGGCTTGGTAGCTGTTTTAATACAGTCCAAGTTTCTAAAAATAGCATTGCAAGCTGTTATGATGCCACGTCTAATCTCTTCACAAGCAAGAAAGTCTCTTTTACTCAACTATCAGCACAAGAAGCTGTGATCTTGGTAAGTCTGGCACTGATGGTCTGTGAGTCTAGTTTCAGCAGCTTATTGCCACACTAAAGGGGGATTGCACGCTGCTTCCCCTTCTGAGTTGTCTGTTACTTACCTTGGACTGGCTCTGGTTCTGTCAGATCTCTTTGTAAACGCATTCAGCATTAACTCATCAATCCATCAGAAAACTTAGTCCAAAAAGTGGAGAGATTTCTGTTGGGCTATGAAGCTGAATCAGATTATGGAGGGACCAATGTGTGCTGGGGCAGTAGAGAAAGGAAGAGATTGTGTAGAATGCCTTTGGGTAGCAGAAAACTGTTAAATTACCTCAATTGCCACAGATCGCTTCTTGTCTGAATTCTTTTGAGTTCAGAGATTTGATTTTTTTTTTTAACATAATTTGGTTATCTTTGTGGTACTTGAGGTGATAAGATGGTTATCTGGCAGGATAGATCTTGGGTTTTTGACTCAGAGCTAAAAGCATTGGAGATGGCTTGGAGAAATATTGATACAGTTTTTCAAAGGGGAGTCTTCTCATTTGTATCAGAAATGTTCTTTTTGTTCCTTTTCTTTCTTGTAAACTATGTGGTACCGAGTGACTGGCAGCAAGAAAATGCAACATCAAGAATTTGCTTCCAGTTGTTCACTTTGGAAAGGAAAATTTGGATTTTCTCTGGAGTGATTTCTTGAATACTAATTAAATGGTAGCTTGGTACAATACAAAAGGCATCAAAAGAGATGACAAATTCATTGGTGACCAACACTCAGACATGATTATTTTCATAGGATTTATTGGGAGAAAGAAAACTGTATGGTTTCTTTTTCCTCCTAGCCCACAGCAGTCATTGCCATATCCTATAGTTTGGACATGGCCATTGGATTGCCCAGCCTCACAAGTAAGATCATGCTGTATTTACTCCTGCATTTGTACTCCTTAAATTTGATCTTGCAGTACACATATTGGTGAATTATTTGCCAGTAACCCCAGCATCTGGTACATTATTTTTGTGTACACTACATTTACATTATGAATATGAAATGCAGAAAATTTCAGAAATCATATTTTGTGAGGAAGAGCAGTCTATTGGCTCCTGTGGATATTGAGCAGAGATTGGAATTCACTGTACATAGGACATAGCATAGTAAAAGACAAAGGCAAAGGTGAAGATAGAGGAGGAAAGTCCTTTTTTTTTTTTTTTTTTCCTTTAAAGAAGGGATTAGTACTTGGAGAAATTCAGAAAAGTTCCAAGGTTTGATTGAGGAATTTACTTTCACATACTGTCAAGTAAGCTTGTGTCAATGGCTTGGACTATGGATTTGAACCAAGAGGAGACAGATAGTGAACAATTCACCTCATTTACTGAAGCTAGGAAAATCCTCATCTTCAGACTTCAGGGCACTCATGTCCAACAGAATACATATTTAAAACACATCTAAAGGATTCAGAAATCTTAGCAGTGATTTTGTTATTGCCCAGTGTTTTCAATGACTGTCTGACTAAATAGTGTATCTTCAGAAAGGGTCTACCTGAACAGAAAGGGAGTGCAATTAGAAATATTAATAAATAAGCACTGATTTGACCTGCTTTTTTACTTTCGCTTGGTCTCTTTTTCTGCAAATGAGCCAGGAGAGATTTCCATTTTCCACTCCCACTCCTACCTCACAAAGAGAAAATCTGTCTGCTGGCTAGTTAACTAATTCGTACAAGTGAAAAACCACCTGTATGCTGTGTTCAGATATACAGTGCCGATCCATCTGCAGAATGCATCACGTGCCTGTTCTTTGATTTAGGGCAATTACTGGGAACAGAGCAGAGGATACATCACAATGGGAAAAAAAGAGGATCTACAGAACCATTAAGAATTATTTTCCCTTTTTTGTCATCTTCCCTCATCTCTTCACCTACCTCCTGTTATGTTTTCTTTCATGCTACGGTAGTGACATTGGCTAATGACAAAAACTGATGTGAAGGATGCAATAACGGTAAAATTGGTGGCATCTTCTCTCAGTTTTGGTTAAACTTATGAAATCTTTTTCCTTGTTAAAACCAAAACACTGTCACTTAGTAGAAGAAAGGAAAGAGCAAAGTATTTTTTTGCATAGGCAGTATTAATCTTGTCAGATTGCAATTTAAATACAACAAATTAAATATAAGCTTTTCGGGCCGTTTTGAAACTAATGGAGCTTGACAGTGTTCAGCAACTTGCATGCGCCTTCCACAGGATTGGATCCTGAGAGAAAATTGTTGAAAGACATCTCCAAATGTGGATTTCTCCATAACAATGTGTCTGATCTTTTATAGCATCGTTGCATTGGGAATTAGGCTTGTCTTTGGGAATTTGTAAAGTCTTTAGTAGAAGAGCATGATTGATGTCTTAGAATTTAACTATTCTCTGTAATAAATAGAAATGTGCCACAAGTATTTACTTGGTTGCGCCATGGGAAAATTTTTAACATATTGTTCACAGCTTCAAAATGCTATAAAAGAAGGCATGTAATTTGAAGACCGGACTATCCTTTGTGATTTCTAACCAATAGATTGATTAATATCTTTCAAAAGAGACAGCAGCCAAAATGTTTACATCTCATTAGGCAGAGAAGAAGGGATCACAGGCAATTTTGATTGTGAGCTTGGATGGTTCATTTCTTTGAGCTTCACATCCCTACTAGTTAAGGCAGACTGTAACTTTAAGACATTATCTCTTGCCTGTGGAAATAAACAGACAGTTATGCTTTTTATGGTGGGTAGTTCTCAAACCAACAGGGGATTAGAAGATATTAGCTGGAGTTTGTGGTTCCCTGCTGAACTGTCATGGGCTCCATGGATTCCTGTCCTGAATATTTCACAGAGCAAACACCTCTTATCTGAGGTGATATTCTCACACTGGCCTCTTGGCCATGGACTTCAAAAGCTGATCACAGGGAGGGCTAGAGAGGCAATAACCCTTAATATAACAGTGTCTCCTGATAGAGATAGACAAGGTAAAGGTAAGGAGTCTCTGAAGTTTGCTTTTGTGTGTTTAGCCCCATGGGGTGATAAGGGGCCATCTGTTTTTTCTGTCTGCAAACTCATCTTTTTCACACTACCCCAGTATCAAGTACACTTTCGGTCTGACTGGTATCAGCACAAGCAGTTCTTCTCTAATCTGAAGAGACTTTCTTGGTATTTTTAGCTTTGATCCCAGCAATTGTCTTAGTCGCTGTTGTGTTTGTTTTTTTTTTTAACCCAAGCAAACATATAAAATAAAATTTAAAACATTAGGTTCAAGGTACTACTGTCTAAAAGAAAATAAATTATTAAAATAGGTCTTATAACAGGTATGTTAATTACTTGTGAGCAAAGGGAAATTTTTGTGCTTACCTATGTGATTAAACTCAAACCATCAATTAGTAGTTTCAAGAAGTCGCATGTTATGCATCACCACACAAGAATGCTTGCGTCTTAAGTAATTGTTCAAACAGAATGTCAGTACTACCAATTTCTAGAAGTTAAAAAAACACTGCTTTAGAAGTCAAAAATATTGTGAGAGCTATTAAATTGCTACTCAAATTTATTTTTGGAGTTCCCAGGACACCATTCCTTCATATTTAAGCTTTTCCCTGCAGTCATTTTTTTATCAACTGAACACTCAGATTCCATTACAGTCTCCTGATTATAATAGGTTTAATGCAAACACTGAATACAATGAAAGCTACAATAAAATGGTGCATGTTGCCAACATTGGCACATTAAAAAAAATAAAAAAAATTATTACCTTTGTTTGTTGTTTTAGGGAGTGGTGATGGTGGCTGTCTTTAAGGTAATTGTTCTTGCTTATACCAACTAATTGCCATAAAATTTCTGGAAATGCAAGAATGTCGGTCCTAATCCCACAAGCTTTTACTCAACTTTGAGCAGTCCTATTGATTGAGACCACTCCACCAACCTAATTAAGATTTACTGAAATAAGTAATGTTTACAGGACAGATTTTGCATTGTAAATATTAACATGGTACAAAAACATGCTAAAAACTCTTCAAAAGCATATTCACATGAGAAATACTCACTGAAGTTTTGTAGAATTAATTTGGAAAGGAATAGGAGCAGTTCTGCTGTAAAATAAATCCATCTGAAATGAATTTAATAGTAATTTATTTACTTCAGATTCCTTCTTTTCTCCCCATCATCAGTTATGATTCATATGCACTAAAATGGACCAAGGGACAGATCTTGGAAGTTCTTCTTCTTTGGAAGAAGAAACTAAAATTAGCTAAGTATTCAGAACAACAAAATATTGCTAGTTAATAAAAAAATCACTTCATGGTTTCTGTTTGTGATGGTAAATTAATTAAATATTTGTTTCCTTTGATCCAAAGTCTTATCCCTTTTTCTTAGATTCCTCTCATTAAAAAAAAAAAAAAGATTCTCTCTTTTGGCTTCTGGCATTGCATCCATTCAGAGGCAGTTTGTTAGTGCTAGCTGGTTTCTAAATATTTTTTACTTACTTAAAATGGATTAGCATTCTCCAAAAGCAAAATAAAATAACGCTGTTCCATTTAATAATCCTTCAATACAATGAAGAGGTTTTAAATGTGCTGGCTTTCTAAATTATTTTCCTAATATGATAAATTAACATCAGATATGAATTCAGTGATTTAGTTTTATGAAAATATGATCACTCACATGTGTTTCCATATAATTTAGGTTTCCATTTGTGATTGCAGTTTAGGTATATTGTGTATGTTCTTCTGCTTCATCTTCTTATTAAGCAAAGTTGAAGGTTTGCATAGTATTTTTATACTGTCAAAAGAAATTATCAATTTAAAATTATATATATATATAAATGTCAATAAAAATTGATACATCCACAAATTTGTCTTATTTTGAAAATTTTTGTATAGTATATTTCTTTTTAAAGACAAACAGAATTATTATTTATTTCTGTTAAAAATTTAAATTTCCCCAAAACAATGGAAAAAATTACCTGTATATCTTTCTTTTTTTTTTTTAGAGAAGAGGTATTGACTACTAACAAGTCAAATCCAATTGTTATTATTTGTATCTATTTTATTTCTGTTAAAAAAGGCAGTATCTGTAGTCTCGGGAATTCTTTATTTTCACCTGAAAGTTATAGAAGCATATTTTTATGGTTCCTACAGGAAAAGATATGCAGTAAAATTGGTTTTGAATACAACTGCTCTGTGTACTAACAAATTTACAAGGAATTTCAAGAAATTTTGTCAGCTTTGAAATAGTTGCGTAATTATGTCCAATGTTTCAAAACGTTATCACAGAAGTAAAAGTGGTGAAGTGGAAACTAGTATTGTTGAAACTTCAGAAGCCAACATACACAGGTTAATTTTTCATTCACTCAAATATTTGAGTAAGCAACCCTCTTTAACCTGCATCAAGCCCTGGGAAAAACAATAATGAAAATCCATTTATCAAGTAATAAGATGTAATTTCAAAACTTGTGATTTAATTAACAAATATGCTACATCGAAGGAATTAGTTATCAAACAACTGTGGTATTTATATGACCTTGTAAACAAACATTTATTTTTCTAGTGGTGTTAACTGCATCAACTATAGCTTTGTAGAATATATATGAGGACAGGGCATATGTTCTGAACTATGTAATTTTTTTCTTTTGACCCTTTTTGGGTGCATATATTCCCACACACAGTGCACACCTCTGGGAATTTCCCAGCATGGCTTTTGAGGAAAAACATCACGGTCACAAAAGTTGAAGATCTTTAAGGGATGTGGAAAAAAGTAGTAGTTCTGAAGTGTTTTTATTCACATAGAGTTTCAGCGCTTCCAAGTCAGGGGTTTTTTTTTCAAATCACATTACAAATTTGAAAATTATCTAAATGGACCTTTTTTTATAATGTCTTATGTTACTGATAGAGTAAAGAAGATTACTTTAAGAAACACTTAAGAGGGTCTGTGCAGTTTTAATAGCTTGAGTGAAACAAAACACCAAACAGGATGTCTTTGTCCCCTTTGAACTTGAGGCATCACATTGACATGAAGCTACTGAATTCTGATTAGTTATGTGATGCTGAACTGCCAGTGGCACTTAATGAAGATAAGTTTTTACGTAGTGCTTTCAAAAAATAATTGGAAATTGAATATGATCAAATTTAGTACTCTGTTACAGTCGTAATGAAGTTGGGAAATCAAGAAAAAAGAAATAAAAAGAAAGGAAAGAAGAAAAAGGAAAAGAAAAGAAAAGAAAGAAAAGAAAAGAAAAGAAAAGAAAAGAAAAGAAAAGAAAAGAAAAGAAAAGAAAAGAAAAGAAAAGAAAAGAAAAAAGAAAAGAAAAGAAAATTTAGAATTTGAAATAAGAGGAATGTCTTCCATTCAGACCAAATAAGATTTTCTTTATTCATTTGCATTTTTGCATAAGATTTTCAAAATGACAAAGTTGATTGGTCTACTTTTTTATCATATTTCATTATATTCAGAGAAAAGTTTATAATTCATTTTAGTGGAACTGGCCATCTTATTACAAGGGTTATACCTATAGCATAACCACTTTACTTATACAGCCACCTCTAGCATGGTGACCACTGAGCATCAGAATTTGTCAGACCTAAACTCAATGTTTTTAAGAGAGAAGGTGGAAAATATTTTCTATTCCAAGGTAGGGCATATGCTTAAAGCAGAAACTAAGATAATATATTTAATTGAGTAAGCAGTCAGCACTGTTCTAGAAATATTTCGTCTGAAAAACGTCCTTTTGGCTTTGGCTGACTACTGACAATTAGAGCATCATAAACCAGATGTCAAGCATTATGTCTTGAGTAACCTACTTTTTTCTTCAAAATTTGCCCATCATTCTTGTCATCGTGACTCAACTACCTAATTTAGTCCATTGAATACCACCATCTTTGTTCAGTACCTGTTTTTACTCTTTATTTTATTAAAACTCTAGTGAAAAAAAGTATCTGGGATATATATTGATTTGCTGTGAATGTTTCCTTAACTTCTAAGAAAACTGATGCACAATTAGTAGACTGCTTCAGAATAACATCAGAAATAAGTGTACAATCAAAAAAGTTCAGAGAAAAGGCCTCTTACTACTACAGAAATATTCCCTGATCTATTTTATTATAATCATATCACTATGTTACTGAACTGTTCCTTCTGTGTTAGTTTCAGATCAATGACTTTTATCACTTGCTGCCTTCGGGAGATCAATCTGTGCAAATTTCAGTCTCGGGGCCCATGTCCCTAGAGATTTGATTTTCATTCGCTTCAATTTATCTCTCTGAACAATCATTTCACTCTCTCAAATGTCTCCTTTTTGAAGGAATATAGATATTTATGGTAGCACTGTTTAGAGATATGTCAACTGCTAATGTGAAAGAAGGGGCTTGAGAGCAGCAAATTAATTCATGATGGAGGAGGAGATTTTCCGGTGTTTCAGCCTGGGAAATCCCAAGCGTGAGGATGAGGAGGCTGGACATCAGACATCCAAGATGGAATGATTGTTTTCACTGGGTGGTTTAACTTCTAAAACACCAGGACAAATGGACAAATTCCCTTTTTTTCTGGGATATCTAAAAGACACCCTGATAAACTCATGCCACTTACCAATTTTTGTCATGTTATTAGCAGAGAAGTGCCACTATACTCAAGGGAAAAGAACAGTGGACTAAAAAGTGCTAGGGGAGATAGAACTAAGTACTGAGCAGAGCTTAAAAGAGCAGGTAATGTATGTCCTAGACAAAGAAAGTAAGGTACAAAATGAGTTGATAGAATAGCAAATATTTTGAGTCAGAAGAAGTGTAAGTCTGAGGAAATATTACTGGGATTAGTGGAACAAATTTGGCATAGAAATTCTCTGTGTGCATACAATTATTTTCAAAGTTTATGAATCAGGGAATGTTCTACTAGATATTCATAGATGAATCAGCTCTAAAGCTAAAAATATTTTTATTGCAACGTGGTAATATGACTTCTTGTGCATTAGAAGTAGAGCAAACATGATTTCTACACCATTTCCATGGTTTCTGTATAAAAACACCCCTGGCTAGCTTGAGATTTGAATAATTATTATAAATATATTAGATAGTATTATTATATAGAAAATATTTTCGAAATAATTTCCTAGTAACTATATAAGTAACATACTAATATTGTATGATTATATTAGTATTATAAGTTACTTAAATAAAACAGGCAGGGCTCTGTAACGTACAATATCTCTGTCAAGAGTAATTTTTATTGAGGCATTCACAGTAACATTGTCTACCTAATTTAAATGCATTTATCTTTAATTTCATATTTACCTAAGAAGCTTCTCACTGAGCATACTATGTTCACAGTGCCAAAGTATGACCTTGGTAGATGGAAACATATTTTACCTGCCTGGATGTACGTAGTCTTTGGAACCATAAATGAGCTTCCCCTCTCAGAGTTTGACTTCGGAACATTATACGTCTTACCGAGTCCAGATTTGTCCATGAAAGGCAATAAAGACAGGTGTTTAATTCCAAAAAGATCTTCCTCCTTTCTGAAAATTGGTGCAATGGATCTTTCTGGGGATATTCCTCTCTCCCCACTGAGAAGTAAATAGCCTGGAGGAGTAGCAAAGGCAAGACAGCTAACTTTTTGCTTACTTAAAGGTAGGGGAGAATAACCCTGACAAATGTTAAAATCAAGGGGTTTTTTTTTCCTCTCCAAGAGTATTTGCTTCAATATGTAGAAAGGTCATCAGTGGAATATGAAATTAAATTAAATGATAAGTGAACCTTCTGTTAACACAGATCAATATGCTAAAATGGATAGTTAAATACCATAAAAATAAAAGGAACTGCAGAACCATCAATATTTGGCAAAAAACTTCAACCATTTTTTAAGAGTGGTATTGTGGAATGATCTGGAATACAAAAAGAACTTTTACCTCAGATGCAGTTGTCATTATTTCACTGTTAACAGAAAGCAGTACTTTAGAAGGGATGCAGAGATTAAGCATATGGATGAGATGGTGAAGGTAAGGAAAGAGATACCATGTGTGAGGAGATCTTCAAGTGAGCTACCAACATGAAGGTGTTAACCTTCCTCAAAGTCCCGCTGCCTTGTTAACCTTGTTAACCCCTGCTTCTCCAGCTTCTTCAGCTATCATAAATAGCCTGCACATATTTTCTACACATACAGATTGGTCCTGTATACATAGGTATTTGGGCTGACAAGAATTATGGGGGGGGGAGCAGGTTTAATGCTCTTCAAAACTCTCAGCACCTTCAGGACTTGGTCCATTCAGAACTTGCTTTCAATATGTTTGGTAGATAGACTGCAATTAAACCATTCTTTGCAGCAACTGGTGTTGGTACCTTTAGATGATGCTAGTATGCACTAAAATTTTCCACGGAATAGAAGACCCTAAGGAGGAGAAAAACTATAAAGCCAGTTGTGGTGTTCTTGTTGTTTCAACAATTTTATCCTTCAGCTGAAAGGGAGAGAGAAAAACAGGAAGAAGCTGGCCAGAGAACAAATAAATATGGCATTGAATCATATTCATTACAACACATTGGACAAAAATGAACAATGGCAACTATCAGCTTTCATGCACTTCCTTGGAAAATGCCGGTGTTGTGTAACCAAAAGAACCATGTATGCCACTGCACATATACAGCCCAGAAGGAGTCCAACAAGCACTAGCAGAAAATATCTGTTTTATTTGGAGATCCTGTTTACTTAGAATATTTATTGCTTTCATCCAAAAGTATTAGTTTAGCATATCACTTGCACATTTTCTACTCTTTTGGTTTTCATAAGAATTCCAATAAACTCATTTTGCTACTGAATGGAAAAGATATTAGAAAGTACTGTTCGGAGACTTGAGAGGATAGGAAGGAGAAAAGAAAGGTCAGCAAAGAAGAAAAGGCTTAGATGAAGGTATGTCAGAGTAAAGCTTCCCATGAAAGATTATTGAGAATAAAGCTTTTTTTTAAACAGACATAAAAACAATATATAAATCAAGAGCACAAAAGCCCTGTTTTATGATTTTTTTTGGTGCTGTTTAATTTCTTTATATCTTTTTTTGCCATTGTTAAGAAACAGCCAAAACTTCAAAGGCAAGCTGCATGTGTTCTAAATCAGGACTTCAGTGCTGATGTATGACAGCACAAAAATTAAAACTAAATAAATGTGCTGTCTAAACTACTATATTTCTCAAAAAAATTGCTTTAAAGGCTTTAAAAAATTAGAGTTATTACTTGATCTTACTTTACCAACCATAATATTTTCACAGAGTAAATGACAAAATATTATATTAGAAAGAGAGAGAGAAAAAAGAGCATTGTCTGAATATATCTGAACACCTGTACTTGGCTGTCTTGCAGTTTTGTCAGACAGGCAAGGGGAAAAATTAAACTTTGCAGTGGTTTGTCTGATAGTGGATATGGACTGCATAAACTCTCAGTTTATTCACTGTTTTCTTAAAGACTCCTTTTAAAGTCGGAGTAAATCAATGAAAACAAGGCAGCATGTCTGTGAAGGAAAAAGTAAGATTTCTGGTTTATCACATAAAAATGTTTGTAAAATGGACATATTGTCATGAAAAACAGTTTGTGAAAGTTTTCTACTATTTTCTTTTCAAAATATGAACTTTGTCACATGTTCAGTTATGATTCCATTTTACTTTACTGCCTTTGGACATGATCTTGCTGTTTTCTCTTCTTAGTGAAATGGCATGCCTGACTCTAAAGGTGTCTGGCCACAGCACACCCATTAAATCTGCTTGCAAAAAAAAAAAAAATTGCGTGACTGGGGCCTTTGTGGCGTCCCTTTTCCTCTGGCCTCTACTTTTACAATGGCCATTTGCTGTTCTTCTACTAAGTCATCTTGATTTGTATTGACTCATTTGTTTTATCAGGTTACAAAAGGGGCAAGTGGCCCAGGCAAATAGGAATGCAAATGCTGTTCTTTTTTGTAAACATTTCCTTTGCTTTTAGAACTCATTCATCCCATCCTGCTCATGTTCTTTTTTCAATTCTTATTAAGAAATAGTCACAGGCTCTAATTTATGTTCTCATTTAAGTCTGAGGAGTGGTGTTTCTTTGCAAAGGTTCCTGGATATTTGTGTCATCAAGAGAACTGGTTATTTACTAGTTATCACTTTATCTTAATTAATCTCTGTTCTGTTGTATATAAAGCTTCAGTTACACATTAGGAGAGCAGATACTAAAGGATGTCATTTTATGAGCACTGATAAGAAATGGATAATTAAGTTTAGGAAGTCTAAGTAAGCAGTGTACTGGGAGTCTCTAAGCTGAATATAGCACTTGGCAAATACTAACATATGCTTACAAGCAGTGTTATGAACATGAAGCAGAGGTACACTATCTGAGCTATTCATCTGTTATTACTTTAATCAGTTCTAGTAAAGTGCGAAAGATTGGCCATACTTAGAGATAATATAAGGACAGGGATAACCTCCTAGGGAGTTTGAGATATTCTGAGCTCCCCCAGCTTTAACTACCCTACCTTCGTGTCTGAATTGAAAGCCCAGGTCGTTGAGATGACTAGTGGTGCTTCCAGAGGCTGACTCAAGAGTACAAGAACTCTCCAGAAGTGGCTAATCCCAAAAGAATCTGTCAGGATTAATTGCAGACTTTTGGGTATTTACTAAGTGCTAAAGTTGCCTCTCCCACATGTGGACTTCAGAGTTTGCCAAAATTCATCTTGGAGCCAGTTGCTTTGAGATTTTTAATGAGCACTGCTCATATAGATAACACATTTTCATTTTTGTCAAATTTTTTAATAAAGGCTTTACAGTGTTCCGTCGAGGAAAGGATTTGTCACTGTTTCCATATAGACATCACCTGGAACACATGTATGGAAGTGATATGTGTTCTTTTCATATTGAACTTTTTAAGATGTGGCCTGAAATTTTGTTTATAGAAAAAAAAGAAATATCAAGAATTTAAGATACTGCACAGTTATAGTAGGAGCAAGCAGAAGTTACATTTATGCTATGTTTTCTATTCTGCCTTTTTCTTGGAGAAGTCCTCAGAATTTTTTATTTGTAGCAGTCATTTGATGACTGACAAGGGAATACTCTTGGACTGGCAGAGTGTATTATATTTCCCTATAATAATCTCTCCTGTCCAGTGAACTGCTAAACCCTGTCATTTCTCTCTTCCTCATTTCATTCCTAATTAAGATAGCAGCAGCATGTAAAATTAAAGAATTTTAATCTGGATCCACTGGAAGTAGCATCAATAGAGACTCTTTCCACAACAAGTTTTCCAGTTTGGCGCAAACTTTCATCCATCTGTAGGATGAATGAGTTGCTCACCTTAGTTTTACCTGGAATTGTTTACACACTCTTTCTTTGAAACAGTAAATCTAGAAATTGCATACAAAAACTGTGCACAGAGGAATTGGGTTGTAAGGTCAATTACTCTGAAGTTAGGCCAAGTGAGGATTGTGATTGCTTGCACAATGCACCCCTTTTGCATATGCTGTAAGATAGCGATGTTAATTAAATGAACATCTACTATTCTGGACCTTTACTTTTCTCTGCACGGAGAGGGCTGAGTTCAGATTGTAACTATAAACCAGCAGTAAATGCCAACTTCATAGTTTCTGCCTAAAGCTAAAAAATAGAGGAGATACATGTTCCTGTATCTTTTTACCTATGTACCCCTGAATATCAGGTTTTTTCTGTTATCCATTTTTCTATCATGAAAAACAACCTTAAAAAATGTGATTTCTGTGGTCATACAAAAATGGCACTGTGGAGCCCTAAATTTCTTGTTTCTTGAATCTTGATTTCAGATTAAATGAAAATGTTTTTAGTTTTTTTATTTTCCAATGTGCAACATCTACTATCAGGTCACTTATGCATTGCAACTGCCTACAAAAAGCTACAGCCAGAAATTCAGGTAGAACTCTGATAGAAATATTAAATTGCATGCATTGTATAGTAGTCCCATAGAAAAGGTAACAGTCATGTCAAAACAAATTTCTCTTGAGCATTTCCAGGCACAGTGAGGGTGCAGGAAGACCCAGTACAGCATGTACAAGAAGTAAAAACCTCAGAGTCTGAAGGGGTCATAAGGACTATTCCTGTCTGTTTCTGGGGCATCTGAAACAGGATAGGATCAAAAAAATGTGTTTTTTTACAACCTCCTCTGCCTGCAACCACACACCTGCTTAACCACACCTGTATCAGCGCTGTTGGCTGCATGTGTTGGATTTCACACCTCCTGAATAGGCAACATCCAGATCTTACTCTCATTTGTATAGATTTTTACACATTAAGAAATGTGTTTTATTAATAGCTATCACTGCCAAAACTAATCTTCAGTTTGGAAATCAATTTTTCTTTACCTCTCTCAAGGACTTGTACTCAGATATGTTTTCTACTTAGATCTGAGCATTCTGCCCTTTCAAGTGTTCTAATAAACCAAAGATTTACTGTTAGAGTTCACAGTGGGTACAAGGAAAATTAAAAGAAAATTCTTTTTCGTTATCTTTTTTCAAAAGACTTCCAGTCCATCTTTGAGCTGTTCCAGGTTAGACTACATATATGCCAGGGCTCATCAGCCTGAGATGGAGTCATACATCACCTGGGAGAGAGACAGAAGCCACCTTTTCCACTACCACTAAGGATTTGTATATGCGGAAGAATAGTTCGAGTTTATTTGTAATGACCCATTAGAATAAGGCATGGGAAGATAGAAGTAGCTGAAAGGTTAGAAGGACGACTACTATTGGTTCTCTGCATCCCATTCTAGAAATAAGATCATAAACCACCTCTGCTTTCTTTACTTTCTGACCATTGACAATGGTTATGAGAAAATCTGTTTCTTTGACAATGTTTAGTTTCTTATTCATGGTCATTTTTGTTCTTGCTCACCTAGTAATTTCATTAACATGCCTTTATTGTCTTTTAGTCATGAATGTATTTATTTATCTTCTTATTTAATAACAGACTCTTTGATTAACCCAACACTTTCATCCTTTCTCTAATTCCCTTATGTACCATCTTTTATTTTCTGTAATTAATATTATTTAATTAATTAATTCCTTCTATCATAGTGTCCAGCAGTAAAACTTAGGTAAAAATGGTGGGAAGATGCTAAAATTTTGTTCAACAACCAATTTTTTTTATGAAATGAGATCACCACTTTGATCAAAACTGAGAATGACTAAAATGTTCATCCTTTTCTGCCAGAGTGACCACTGCCTGCCCTAATGAGTGGAACTGTTCTGATTTTGATATTTTTCCTTGTTGATATTCTCTATTTATTTGTAGTGAGGCAGTTGAACACCTTCATTGTCCAGGGTTTCTAAGTGCCTTTGCTACAAAGTCTGGATAATTTTTGCCCAAGCTTTCACCTGCTGTGGCTCTTCAGCTTTCGTTAAAAGGAAGAATAAATGCAATCCTGATGTGTCAATTTGGTATACCTTGTTTGCTAGGATTCTAGAGCCACTAGGGAGCTTTGAACTCTGGCAACAGGTTATTTTACTTCTAGCTGTTAAAACTCTTGAGGGAGAAACAGTAGCTATTCTGCTAGTAGACTTTCAGTGTCTCCAGTTAGAAAAGCTGATGTATTTTTTCCCTTGAAGAAGAAATTACTGTTGCTGCTCAAGAAACAGTATCTCAATGTGGAATGAATGGGTTTTACCCTGTTGTGAACTTCCCACTTTTGAGGAGAGTGACTAAGATGACTGTTGCAGCTGCAACAACATCTGGAGTCCTCAAATTACCTTGACACTAGTTAGCTGGATTTAGGCCTGAGTGTAGCACAGAAACGTCATTGTTTGTCTTGATGTTTCTGTTGTTCAATTAAGATTACTAATTATTTTAGGCTTACCATCCTCCCTTAATACTGCTGTCATGCTGTGGTAACAGCAGAGATAGTGGTAATTTGCTTACATGTGGATCTTGCAGAATCAGGTCATTCTGGAGTGATTTTCATCTCACTCTGAGAAAATCCAGAAAGTGGTACTCCTTGACTGCTCAGTCTGAAGGCATTTTTCACCCAGGCCTTATGATCATTGTTTTAACTTTCTCTAAGAAAAAGTAGAAAACCGCTGAGTAAAGAATTCCATGAGGGCTTCTGAAGCACCAGTGGTCTCAAATGGTGGATTGCCATTTGGCTGCAGGAGCTCACAGGAAAGGTCTTTCTGGTAACTGTATGCTGGAAGACTGGAAAGACAGGGACGAGATATTCAATATTCTAAGAAAATATTTTATTCTCATATGCATTTCTTGGGGTAGGCAGAGGAGGAGGGATTTCTGGGGAAACAAAGAGAGCACTTCCACTTCAGTTAACTTGTTAAAGATCACAAATTGTATTGTACCTGAAGCTCTCTCATTCACCCAGCAGCGAAACATAGCCCTAATGTCTACAAAATAAAAAAAAAGAAAAAAGGAATTAAAAAAGTACATATCTGTAATGAGAATGAGTCATATATTTCATTCTGAGCAAACAGAAAATAAAAGTATCTTCTATATATTTTCACCTCCTGTGCATCAGAACAAAGGAGCATCCATCTTACCTTCACCTGAGGCCAATGCAGCTCCCTGCCCTTTCTTGCACTCCCACCAGGTTAAGGCTCCTGCAAACTCTGCTGTGTAATAACATGAATGACAAGGTTCTGACATAACTTCTCTATTTGTGGAGAAGGCTAGATAGAGCCACCTATGTCATTCAAATGGTAGCTACAGTTCGTTTTACTCAGTGGGGGTTTACCCACCGTTTCAAGGCATCTGTGTGTCCTTTTAATAGTACAAAGAGGTACAAAGGGACTGTTGTATGGGTTGAAATCACATCCTTAATTCTTACATGTTTTTGTAATAGAACGGCATAATAGAAAGTTGCTCAATGTATTTTACTTGGGAATTGCAATTAATCAGAAGACTGTAAGGAGTCAGACCCCAAAACTAGTTTCAATACCATTTCCTTTAGTGAGTTTTACACATTACCTTTTCAATAAGTGGTGACAGGCAGTGCATTTCTGGGTGATTATAGCATATGTCAGGTGGGGTTAACGGGCACAAGGCCAGAGGGAAAGTGAATAACTGCTTGAGATGTACAGTAATCCCTTAGAAATGCACTGCCTTATTCCCTTCTGATTTTATAAAATGATGTTTATTAAACAACGTGATCCAAATCCTGAGGGGCACTAGACCTCTGATACTAATACTGAGTTCACCAGGAGACTTGATGCCAAATTAGTCAGGAAATAGGGTGTTTACATCAAGATATCCACCTAAAGAACCTATCCCTGGTATGCTTATTGTATCTATATCGCTAGTCTTGGAATGATGAATGATCCACATCTGGAGGCTAGGTCTTTAGATAATGGTAAATGCTGATTAACACTGGCTAAGGAACTAGCTCTTAATTTAATCCAATATGTTGATGTGGCAAGGTCAATAAATGACTGCAAATAAAGTGAGAGCCCTAATTTGTAGACTCTGAGAAACTGTATAAGTTGGAAAGATTGCTTAATCCGTGTTGCTTTTCTTGGCAGAATTTTGTAGACCATCTTCAGAAAATGGCAGTCAGTTCTGAGCTTCTGAGTGATGGGCTTTAAACTAGATCCTTTGTGTTAAGTCTCCTGTGTCAATTCAAAATTAACTGACTTGGCTTTTCATCAGTTAGAAAAAGAAATAAGACTAGATCTTCCCATCAGATTGTTTTCACTACCCACATTTCATCTATATTCAGAAACTTCACCCTACATATTTTAAAAATGTGTCAAGTTGGTTTTATGGGCAGTAGCATTATAATAAACTTCTCCAAACTTAATCAAGCTTTCTGATTTATTTGGATAGTCAATAGTATCTGATTTTTATTCCAGTGTGGATTAGACACAGATTCCTCATACTTTAAATTGATTTTTTTATCAGATGTCTTGTTTTTTAGGCAACCCCTTACTGAGTCTAGACTCAGATTTGGAGATATAATCATCTGTAACTTGTAACATCAAATGCATATATTATATATCCATTTAAATCAGGCAACTTGATCAGATTTGGAAGAAGTTATCATGACAACTTGTGTATGCATTATCACCTTGGCAGATTTCACAGTACGTAGGACAGATGTCATAGATAATTATGACTCTGATTAGTCCATCTCCATAGAATCCCTTTAGAGAGTTGTTAATCTCCAGGAAAAAACTCCCCAAACTCCATGGAGAATCCTCTCACCTCACAAATGAAGCAACAGCTTTTTCCAGAGAGATCTGAATCTGAGATTCTGAAATGCCACTTTGTTATTTGAAATTCTACAGTTTGTCTCTTGGCTTCTGCTTTCTGATGCAGAATGGCTATATGTTCTTGAAAAAAACAGTGAAGAACTCTGTTGGACGGATCATCTTGCATCCTGACTGGCTTTACTTAGTAGAGGATTTACTAAACAGAAAGCAAAATAAAAAAAAAAGGGCAGGGATAGCAGGACAGTGAAGAAATTATTACTTAAACTAGTTGTGACATTGGGTAGAGATGAAGGGAATGTGAGGAAACAGAAAAAAAAGGAAGAGACAGAGAAAAGAAGTAGTAAGAATAGGGCTAAAATCATCCAGCCATTTTGGGAATATCTGAAAGTTCCTCCTTTGACTCTGGCAGCTGAAATCTGTGGTTGAATATTTTCCCTCTGAATCCACATGACAGCACTGTAACAGCCCTAAAAACATGATAATTATTTCATACATTACTATGACCTTTCCTTGGAGAATGCACAATCCCTGGTGCCTGATAGTGCAGGTTACAAAAGAAATCACTTCCTTTTATTTTTAGCATGATTTACTTTGGAGAAAAGTTTGGAGGAGTCTTCTTGCTCCATGTATTTTCTCTGAGGAACATTTTGTCCAGTGGTCATTTCTGCCATTATGTGGTGAAGGTATACAAATTCCTCCTTCCTGAAGGACTAAGCAAATGCAGCAAACTATATGACACACTTGGATATGTCCATATCTCAAGAGAGTTGAAGACACATAAACCATCTTATTGAGCATTGTCGAGGTGGCCTTTTACTGTAGTGAGTCAGGTTTGCATTTTTTTTGAGTATGTACTTAATAGAGATTTAATAAGTTATGTTCAGTGTAGCAGCTAAAGTGCAGCTAATTATGAAAAGCATAGTGCTGTAGACCTAGCAAGCATGCAATAAAAACATCTATTACATAAATTGTTAATCCATAAAAAATGTGTTCCTGAGACCATTGGTATTTATTTAACATACAATTACTGTCTAATTTAATCTAAATTAAATGCCTGCTTGAGATGTAATTTGAAGTGTTACTGAGCTTCCTTCTCTGGTATTAAAAGCAAGAAATCAGCAGCTAATGCCTGGAGGCCAAATGTACCATTTAAATTCAGGTACCTCAACACTAACATTTGTAATTTCAGCCATTTGGAAAATGTTTTTCATAAGAATGTATTTGGCATTAAAATCTCCCTTTTCCCCTCACTCAAGGCCACGTCCAGCCAACTGAGTCAAACCTCTGACTTAATCCAAATGAAGTTTTGACTGAATAAAAGGTCCTGAATTAAGAGTTGAGAATAAAATGTGTTCTCTTATCATAGAACACAAGCTTTGCAAAAAGTCCCAGCTCCTGCTGGTGCTGGAAGGGTCATTTGACTCCTGTATGGACATATTTATTTAGGACACGTACCCTAGTGAGTCAGGAAGTTATGTAAAAACTGACCCAGTTAATTTTAGATGCTATTGTTGGAAGAATATCAATGAAAATTAATCAAATAGTCACGAAGGAACCACAGGGAAGGAGCACAGAACACTGGTGGGTAGAATTTTGGCAGAGATCATTACAACAGTTTTAATGAGAGGAAAACACATTCTCAAGTAAATTAGCGAGTAATGACATGATTAAATGGTAAATAATAGTTAAATACATGCTTGGAGGTCCAGGACAGAGACTGTGGAGTTTTTGTGTTTTGCATGTATTCCTTTCCAGGCTGCTCCAAGTATCCAGAGGAGCTCACCAGAACTCTGCCTGTAATTTAGGGTTGGGTTGTAGCTTTTAAGATACTGAAGCCAAAAGAGCTGTTGGGGCCCTGCTCTTGAGGCTGAGAAAGCTGAGGCTTTCTCCATAGCTCTAAAGCTTCGCCAACCTTTCAATTGTTGATTTGTCCTCGTTCCTTCACCAGCCGCCTCCAATGAGCAAGGGCCAGCACCACGGCTTTGTTCAGCCTGCCATCACCCAAAGAATGACTGTGCAGGAGACATCTGCTCTCCTTATGCACAGTGGTGGAGAGGGAAGGAGTCTCTTTTCTGCTGAGGCAGGTTTAGTCCCCACTAACTGGGTGTTTGCACATTTGCTGGCGAGCAAATTGAGTTGCATATATGACTGTTTATGCAAACACAGAGTGCTGTGGTGCTGGCTGGGAGTGCACCCCATCCATATGGTTCCTTTCCCTGGCTGCTGAGGAAAGGATGTGAAAAGAATAACATTCACAAGTTGTCTTCATTCTCAAATGTTTCTTTTACAAAATGGGAGGCTGTACATACAAACTCTGACTTGTTAGCTTCACTTCATCTAGCCGTAACACAACACATGGTTGTGTAATGAGTCTGTTGGAGGGGAACTGACCCAGATAAGAGGTATTTTACCTGCCTTCTGTTTCCCCCTTTCCATTTCAGGTACCTCAAAAACAACAAAACAAAACTGAAATAACTCTGGATTATCTTTTTATAGGGTTAAACATCTTTTCTTGGTTTTCAGTAAGAATAGGTAGAGTACAGTTGCTCCAGTGACTTTGGTCAAATGAGGCAGAAGCCTCACCCTTGCCATTCCTTGCTGCTTGGCAGAACTACAAAGAGTGTGTGGAGACCTTGTCTGTTATAAACAACAAAAAACCCCTGAGTCTTTACTAGGGCATCAGTCCACTAAAAGATGAATGGCTTGCTTAGATGGTAATTCAAGTGATTAGCACACTGTGTCCTTCAATAACAGCCTGACAGCTTGCTCAGTAGTATAATACAATATTCATTTTTTCTCTTCCTGCCTTTCTGCGATAGAATATTTTCTTACTTAAGTCTGAATATTATATCTCCTCCAATAATAGCACTGGAAGAGGAGAAAGGGTATAATTAAAAATTGCATGTTACTTTTGTTTTGAAAGTTTACATTTTTACTTTGAGGGCAAATAACAGGTCATATACTGTTATTTATGTCTCTAGTGCATAACATATTTAAAATGGTTACACTTTTAATCTAGTCTTTGCTTGAATGTACAGTTGTGCACCAACAGGTTTTTTTGTCCAAAAAATATAAAACAGTTGGTGAGTGGGAATTTCAGAATTAGTCAGTAGTGTTTTAATGTTGTTTCTTGTGGAAATCAAAGGTTAATCATAATATTTAATAGGATCATGGCAAATGAATGTTAAGTGCTTTTGCAAAGTTATACCCTGAATATCTAAATATGTGATCTGTGAAGGAAATAGGTACTTTTAAATTACAGAAATTATGAAAATAATAGTTGGCATAAAACCATTCTCACAATTTCCTGTCACACTGCATGAGCCTAATTTTAAAAAATGCTGCTACTTCTCTGAAGTACAAAGTCACTGAGTACATTTACAAGAAGATTTCAGCAGATACAGTAGAAGTGCCAAGAACTGCTGCTGATTTCTAGAAATTCATGAGAGTTGAAAGATCCAGGACTCAAAATGCTTATCTGACTCCTTTCTCACCTTAGAGTTGGCCAGTGCTTGATCTCTTTGTATCAGGGGAGATAATGGATTCTTTTAATGGTGCTTGTTACTATTTTCTTCTTGTTTTCCTTAATTATTTGGCATGAACTACAGCCCATCTTAAAACTATTATTTGACTGAGATTCCTTTCTTTCCATTTTCTTACTTCTGCACTCCAGGGGATTTCCTTGAGAAACTTATTATCTTTCCTAGGTTGCTGCAGTGACACAAGATCCAAGTTTCTTTATTAAGAATTTCCATAACTCATTCAGTCACCTGCAATGTTGGTACTGTTGGCTAAAGTCATTTCCTCACTTTCTAGCAAGTCCTTTACTTTCTCAGTACCTCAGTAAATACACTGAAGAAAGGCCCCATCATCTTAATTTGGCTTGGAAACACTTTTTCTTGTTACCGTGATCTCTATTAGGAAAGATGCTTTCTGTATGGCTCATTGCATCCTGATTCAGTCAGGGATGATTATTATAGCATTAATACTAGGAAAAACATTAGGAAACCAAGTAGACAAACTAATATTGTAACGATGTCTATGTGTTATGCTATGTGTGGTTGTCTAAAAGGAGAAAAAGGCATAGCAAGAGTCTTTACATTTATTACCACATATACCTCAGAAGATTACAATGTGGTGGTAGCAATATTTGCCGTCATAAAAAATTTTCAAAATGTGCAGAGGAAACATGATAGAGCTTTCTCTTCATAGAATCTGTATAACACAAAGGATAATGTTGTCTTAAAAGTGGTGTTGGATTCCTCACAGACCTAAAGAGTGAGTTACAGATGTGGGGAGCCTGTGTCTGTTCATTCTTCTTCATTTCCTCTAAATGCTGTATCTACGACTCGCTTTGCAGTCTTGGCACTCTCCTCTTATGAACCCACAGATCTCACGTGTAACATGCAGACAGAAATAAATCCAATAGGTAAAAGAAACTAGAAGTTGGCTAAAGATCAAAGGTTATCCTCATTCCACTCCTTCCTTCACTTTTATTATCCTGTCTAAATTTGGGTTTTTGTAGAGAGGATTGGGTGGGGGTTTTTTTGGTTTTGGTGTGTGTGTGTTTTGTTTTTTTTTTATTTCATGAGGAAAGGTTGAGTTTAAATGAGAGTTTAAGGTTTTATTTGTTTTTCAACCCTTTATGTAATTTAAACCACAGTGTAGTTACTTTGCTAGAATCAAGACTGCAGTACTTATAGGGTATAGAAGATTGTGCAGTGGCTCAAGGAAACAGTATTTCACCTCAAGTGTTCTGTGATCATCTATAGATGAAGTGGCGAGTAGAGGAGGTTTTGTTGGTTTGGGTTTTTTTGTCTGCACAGATAATCCAAATCTGGTATCACTAAAGTCCCTATTCTAAAAACAGTTGGATGTATGCTTAACAAAGTCCTAAAATATAAACTAAATTAAGCATAAGATTGATTGCTTGCCAGATCAAGCCTTAAATCTGTGTCTTGGAAAATTTGCTGGAAAATATGCTTGTAATTTTTAAAGTTCTTAATTTTCAATGGCCTTCTTCACTGGAACGTAGTAAAAAGATGTGGGTTTTCCTGTCTTTATAGAAGCCCAGGCTTTAGCAGGTACCTTCTAAGTGCTTTATATAAGGGTAGGAAATGCACTGGAATGAGAAGGGATGACCATCAGTAGAGCAACTAGTACAGACTAAGTGGAAAAGTTAAGAACAAGACATGATGTTTATTTAATGTCAATAGCTTCAAAACTTTATTTATCATTACTTGCTTAAAAGAGATTAAACAAAAACAATAGCTGTCCTAGGAAACTACCACAAAAATTCTTTCAAAAATCCTCACTCCAAATTGACACATTTCATGCAATTTTTCTTGTCATTAAAAATGTAATAAATTAATTTTACTTGAATCACAGATGAAAACTTTGTGGTAGTGTTTGTGTAGTTATAGATCACCACAGAAAATGAAGTACTATCATTTTTGGCTATGGTGTAGAGTTTCTTAGAACACTGTTGGTCAGGAATGAGGAATACTGGTAGAGATAGCTACAAAGTTCTGGACAGTTTCAACTTACACCAAAAACCTCGAATCAAAATAAGTGATCTAGTTGTTAGTGCTGCTTCCAAAAACACTTCAAGATGGAGCTAAGAGGTAACATATGTTTCCACTATCTTTCAGTCCATGGTTTTATATTCTGAAACCCCAAATACAAAGGAAGAAGCAATTTGTAAATAAAAAAAATATTTCATCATCTTATTTAAAAAAAAACCCCAATTATTTTTAATTATAGCACTATAGTTGAACTACAAATATAATTTTTCCTATCGATGATAAGTGACCAGAGTTATATCAGATCTCTCTAATGACATAGGTGTATGTCACACATATGCAAATAGCAAGAGAATCCAGGGTGATAACGGTTAATGAAGGTAAGAAGAGAGACAACCACATGTTTCAACTAATCTCCAGCAATGAGGGATCAGCATGAGTGACATTATCTCACATCTGCCTCCAAACCATCTGGTGTGGGCCATGGTCAGAAACAGGATACTGGACTAAGTAAATCCTATGCTCCCTGTACAATATTTGAGAGCCTTCTACGTTCTCATGCACCAGATGTGAAATATGCCTGTAACATCTATTCTGCTTTAATTATTTGCACTATTGTATTTGAATACTAGGTTTTGGTCACCTAACCAAGCAATTGCTGAAGTTAGCGGATGGCCGTGTTGTGCTGGCACTGGAGGGAGGACATGACCTTACCGCCATCTGTGATGCATCTGAAGCCTGTATAAACGCCCTTTTAGGAAATGAGGTAAAACATAAATCATACTAGGTGGAGAGAATGATCCAAGTTTGCTGAAGCTGCTATCTTTGATATTGTTTTAGTAACAATGGTGTCAGTCTTTTTTTCATTTGGCATAAAACCCATGGAATTTGAACATGTCTTAGAAATGAGCAGGCCTCAAATGAGCTGGTTTGGATAAATACCTCTAAATTGGATTTTTATACAAATCCTTTAGTATATGCCTAAATTATTCCCAGTTCTGAGTAATATTTAATACCTCCAAATTGCTTTTAGTGATGTGCTGAATACAAGACTTGACAACATTGTTAGTCATTGGTGTGCATATTATCTATTAGGAATGGACCTTTAAGCCATCTATTGTGGAAAAAAAAAAGTCTTTTGCAAAGTATCTGGTAATCTTAGGAACTAGATATTGCAAAGGCATATTTTTTTCAGTATTTTGACACGTAACTTTTGAAACATTGATAAAAATGTGTCAAAGATTAAAAAAAAAAATTAACTTAAAAGTGAAGATTCAGGTTGATCTCTCTGTAATTTAAATGAAGTTTCCAAGATTTTTCAAGCACTGTATATATTATTTAACAACTTTTGAGAGGAGACTGTAAGACTAAGTAAATATGAGTATGTGCCATTTATGTACACAAATGCAAGATAAGCATTCATATTAGTGAATTTTTTTCTGCTTTCCACTAGAAAATAGCTTTTCTTCTATAGATATGCTGAGAAGGAAGACAAACTTGCTGAACGTGCAGCCAAAATAATTTATGAAGGGACAAAAGCCTTTACCATAAATTGTGAATTTTGCAAGATCTTGTTATAAAGTACAGTGTGTTACCTTTTTTTTTTCCCCTCTGGGGAAGTGTTAATAGCTATGTAATCCATCCAATCAAATGTATTAGTGCCAAATTGCAAGCTAGTCTACCAGTTCCCTTCCAGTTCAAGACTTCATACCTATGTGAATAAGGTGAAATAACATATCTTCTAATGGATGTTGAATAGAAAGATTTTCTTAGTGTTCTTTTCAACCTTTGCTTTTCATCTTTATGACACATCAAGAACAATATTTTAATGCTTATTATTTTTTACGTTATACATACAATGACTAAAGTGTTAGCTTCTTCAAAGATAGTCTCAGAAATGTAAACACCAAAAAAAAAAAAAAAGGAGAAAAAAAGCTTTTGTTGGGTTTTATCTGCTGTCACCTTTGACAAGCTCCACAAGGAAAGTTTTCCAGTGTGGTGCTATGTGCTACTGAAAAAGCCACTCAGCTGAAATATGGATTCTGCAACCCAGTTTGAAGCATTTGACAATCTTAGTTAATGCAACATTGCCTTCCTGATTAGCTGCCATGCCAGAGCACTCTTATTGATAGTTCTGTTGTCATCTTCCCTAGGAGAGTAACTTATAACATCAGTGGCTTTTCATAGCCCTTCTAAACTCATTCCTTGAAATTTGCACCCTTTTGGGGCTAATGCGAATGGTACGATGCTGATGATGTGATGTGTCCTCCTATGTGTAGGTGCCTGGGTCCCTCTATTCAGTTGTGACCATTTGGTGGTGCTACCCATTTATGAAAACTGCCTTATTTTGTTTTAACACTGTATCACACCCAACTATTTCTGCTGTCACTGAAATTATCCAAGATAAAATACTGATTGTGAGAAAAAGGAATTGGATAAGTGTACTGGAATAAAGACTTTCTTCCATTTTAGAGTAATTAGAGACCAGGAAATTAGATAAATTGTGAGTCTATCTGTTTGCAAAATATAGCAAAGTAAATTTTGGGAGAGACAAAAATTCACTAGCTGAGAATGAAGACAGAAATAACTGTGCAGCCATTTTTAATTCACTTGTAAAAGAACATGTTCCTTAATAACTTGGGATATCTCATGGAATAAGCATTATTCTGATGTGCTCTTACAGCATTTTCTTCTGGGACACGCATCAAATGGTCTGGTGCAGCATAATTTCAAAGACACAATGTGCTATGGCTGCTAAGAAGAGAAAAGCACTCCAGAGAGGATGTTTTTACCAAGACTACCATAAGAAACTGTCATTGACTTAAAAGAATAAGTAAAGGTGTTACCAAGGAGCAGACATTAATGAGGAAGTCTGATACCTAGTTAGCGGTTAGAAATCAGCACATCTGTTGACATCTATAGATTTATGGCAGTATCCACCACATGGCCCACAGCATATACATTGCTTGATTTCAGCATACTGTTCATGAACTTGCACAGCAAATTCCAAGCATGTTCTGCTCAGGACAGAAAAAAACTTTTTTCTTTAAACAACCAATTACTGTAATTTGTGGATGCATTCTTCCCTGAATGCAATTCTTTACAGGTGATTAATAGGATAATTAGAACCTATTATCTGCCTTCACTTTTACAAACAGTGGTATGTAGTGCAACCCTAATTTAAAAACATTGGCAAGATGAACTTCAGTTCTAAACACTACACATATAATTGAACTCAAATTAGAAAGGTTGGGAAAAGCCTTTGTGAGGTACCCTGCAGTTTGTCAGATGTATTTATTCATGTGCTGAGGATTAGAATTCATAAACATTTTGCAGAGCTTTTTGAAAACTTTTTCTTTTGTTTTGTTGGTTTTGGCCAGGACTTGTCAATACAAAAATCCACTGTGTCATATGTTCTATTACCAGTAGAATAACATTTTTTAAAAAAACGGTAAAACCAGCCACAACTTCCAACTTTCATGGAGCACTGGTCTGATATATAGAGGTAATATCAAATTTGCAAGTCCAAAATGCTTTCTTAATTTCTCTCTGAGCACCAAGAAGAAAAACAGTTTGACATCCAAAATACATAAATTTTGTTCTTGTTTATGTATGGCTTATAGCTTAGTGATTTTTTCAGCAAGACAACTTCTCAATCTTCTCTTAAAAAAATGTGAGTGAAGACACTAGGAAAAGAATGCCCTATCAAATTAATCTTCTTTAAATAATTGGAGCATGAAAGGACTTAAGAATTAATGTAGAACTTAGAAGAGATCCACACCCTTTCCGATCAGCAGCTGGAAAGCAGGCAAGACACCCTATAGTATCTAAAATGGCTGTATCTAGTTTGGTTGTGTGATTCCCTCCCTAAATAATGAGCAAATTAAAAAGGAAATTAAAGAATTAAAGTTAAGGATAAATTTTATAAAGATAAATTATTAATTATAAAGTTTACATATAAAATTACTTTTAAAATATTTTGATATCTTAGGTTTTTCTCTCCATGCTTCTGTCTACAGAAAATTTCCATGTCACTTCAAGAAAAATCCATTTGACCATTTGCAGAGCTAATTAGGAGCACTGTAGGTTATCTCCTTGGAAGGAAATCTTCCTAAGAGGTGAGAAGAGATTAAGCAGTTGGATTCCCTTGAAATCCAAAATGTAAACATGGAAAACCTTCTGGAAGGTGAAAAAGCAAGATGAGCATCAGTTGCCTTAAACTAGTCCTGAATTTTCTCAACATGATTTGTGAACTTGTCCATTAAAAGAGCATCTGTCAAAACAAAGGAAAAGATAGATTCAGATAATTGCAAAAAAGACGTTGCTTTTAAACATAAGCATTTCTGAGATTATGATATACACGCTTAAAATTAATTATTTCATTTATCTACAGTTTTTCAGAGATTGGTTATATAGTTTTAAATACTCATTTTTAAGTGTATATAGTATACATATTACTTCAATTAAGAAAACCATTAAATTTTAGGATTTGTATCTTATTCCAAGAGGTTTGTGAAAATTGGGTTGAATATTGAGATTTTCCCCCAAAATCTTCGTTGCAGAGTGTGGAAGTTCCACACTATTTTGTCGATCCTAGCTTTGGTGCTATAAGACCTCTGCTATGACTTTTGGTGTCAGGTGGTGGTGAGTGAGGCTTCTCTAGACATGCAAGGATAGGATCTGCTTTCTTTCCTCCACATTACTTTTGAAGAGTCATTATTTGGATCTAAAAAGTCCTTGGGCTTAAGTTTTCCTTGAGATCAGTATGCTAAATCCTGCATCTTATTTCCAATATAACTGCATTCAGGTAGGGACTTTTCTGCAGACAGAAAGAGTAAGGAAGGATTTCTTCAAACACAAAACTCTTTGTGTCAAAAACTACGGATTTAGCTCTTCCTTCATCCCATCCCTTTTCAAGCAGCCAGGTGTGATATTTCCATGGGACACAGAAGTCAGTCTAGCATCATGGTCCCTCTGGTCTGTCTCTAGGTTTGGGCAGTGTCTCTTAGCTCTCTGTCGTACAGCAGTTTGCTGTGGTCTATAACAAGTGATAATTAGTCACAGGCGGGGTCATGCTCTTCTTTGCACAGAGGAAGCAGAGAAGTGCAGTCCACAGTGTGCTCTGCCCAGCGGGACCCTGCAACAAAGGCACAGAGAGGATGCATGTCTGTTCTCATTGACTGTGGCGGCCAACGCTGAATTTGGCCCTAAGTGTGAAAACATTTTTAAGTGACTAAATTTAACATCTTCTAGTAAATATTCTTCTGGCTTGAATTTCAGTCTGAAGCAGAATTTGACAAAACATTGTGATTGGTTGGCTCCCAAGCATGCTTGAAAACTTACACCGGACAATTTTCTTGCAGAGTGTGAAGTATGTGCTTCTTTCTTGCAATCTGTTGAGCTGGCATTTAGGAGGGGATGGTAATTTAAGTGGAAAGCTCGTACTCTGCAGCTTTCCTGCTGATGATGAAAAGTTGGAGTTTTCTTCTTTGTGGAATTCAGTGTGAATCTGGGACTGCTTGCCAGCTAGGCAGCGAGTTCTGCCAAGAGGTCCTGGACTTCATTAAAAGAGGTTATTTACCAGAACAGGTAAGCATTCCTCTCTTCAAAATGGAAATATTCACGGAAATGAATATGATCTGAGATGAATTTTAAATTGCATGGTAAACTTTCTCACAATCTCACATCCTCATTGTTAATCTGAGCCTAATAGTAGAAAATAATTAAAACTGAGTCTGAGGCAACTGTCAACTGCTGTTGGCATAAACCCAGAGTATAGAAAGAAAGATTTTGATGGGATAGGAAACTGGAGCAATGTATGTGCCAGAGGTCAGCGTGGTGACATCAAAGTTCCCAAGGTGGGCAGTGCTAGTCAGTGAGTACTTTGGCTGAGGAAACAGAATATTCTGATTCCAAAGTTACATAATGCCAAGGCATCACTTATTTTTCAGGGACTGATAGGTACTAATGACCCGTTGTATTTTTGAACTTACTCCCTGCTGAAATGTGTTTTGTTTATATACTACATTGTAACAGTGGATCACAAAAATACCCGCCTGAAGTGTTTTATGTGTAATCAGAGAGTGCAGTAACTTTGAGAAGATTGCTTATACAAGAACATATAATATGGAGGACCTGTGAGATCTTCTAAATTAGTCCTCTGTACTCATAGCCAACTTTAAGAGCAACAAAGCTCAGTCTTTGTGCTGATATGCTTTTTACACAGTGTAACCAGAAGAGGGTGGTTGTAGCGCTTCCCCCTGCAACCCTGGCATCCCTGAGGAGCCCGTTTGCCTTCTCCCCTTTCTCTGCTTCTGGCAGGACTCTCCATGCTTCTTACCTTATGCTTGCACTTGCCTCATTTGTCAGTAATCTCTAGCTGCAACAATATTCACTGAAGCTAATCTTGGTGCTTTAAAACATGACAGTGCTAAGGACTGTGCGGATATTGCTAGAATTTTCAGCTCAGTACAGACTGCTGTAGTTTCAAATTCTCTCTGCGTTCCCCAGGATCAATTCAGATCCCTTTCTGGGCACATAAAATTTCCGTCATTAATTCCTTCTTCAAACATTTGTTGATATGCCTCTGGTAGATTTAGGCAGCCCAAGTGATTTTTGCCCATTTACATTGTTTTTCCTCTTTTGAAAATGATTAGTGGGCACAGTTTCTACTTTCATCTGCTACTTTGGGCACAAAAGCCCAATTCAGCCACATATAAGCTTTGGAAATGTGACCCTTTGTGACTGATCTAAACTGCCTGTACCGTGGTTTGGTTATTTCTGCAGACTTGAGCTGTTCTTCTCTGAAAGATTTCTTTCCTGATGGTATATTTCCAGTGCTCTTTTCAGCTTTCTTCCTGTTAGCCTCTAGATTTAATACACTTCATGGTCTGAATGCCAGTAAGAGTAGGAGGGAAGGTGATGCTGCCATATATGCCAGGTGTAGAGTGATTTCTTTTGTTCGGTGTTGGGTCTAACTGCTGATATTTTCCAGGGACACCTCTACATCTATACAGTTGTATCCAACCAGTGGATAACTGCCAACAGAAATCATTCTTTTGAATGCAGACAGTCTCATTTCAAAGTGTGTAGAAATAGCTGACATAACCCACTGTCTTTATTTCTGCAGTGTTTTTGTAACGGTACTGCATTTTGGGCTGAGCAGGGTATATGATGTAATGAACTTTCTTGTGGAGCCTGATAAAGTTGCCCTGATATGAAAGAAGGTCTTAGGTCTGTCAGGCTATCCTTAAGAGTGAGGAGACAGAATAGCTCAGGAATCTGCTTCAGCCAAGCTTGATATAGAAAATGAAATTTTTGTGGAAAAAAGAGTTGAGGAAATGATCAAACATAACCATTATACTCACATCACCTACAAATCTGTTAGTAGAGCTTACAGACGGAGTAATGATTGGGAGAAGTATTGAATGTTTTACTCTTTCTTTAAGGATTCATCAGCTTTAAGGATTCATGTTGATTTCTAAAAACACAGCTGCCATTTCTAAATATTCACCTGATATGTCTAGATATTCAAGTGCAGCCTACTTAATAAAAAAATTATTTCTATACTGATAAATAAAGAGATGAGTTTTATAGATTAAGAAATATCAAACCTTCTTTTTTTTCTTTTGGGTCCTGCAAAAATCCTACTCTAAAGAGGGCATCAAAATATCCACCTTTTACCAGAAAATCTCCTCTAACTGTATCTGCATCAGTTGTTCCCAGCTTAATACTTAGTACAAAAGGTCTGCGTAAAGAATCTTGAGGTATTGAAAGGGAAAAGCAAGACACAGCTCTCACATATTGCAGTCTGGCAATTCCATAACTTTTACTATTATTCCTACTGCTATAGGTTGGAGCTATTTTGTTCTGTTTCAGGGAAGTGAATTGGTCATCAAAGCCTTAGGAACTAGGAAATTGTCAAAACAGAACCATAAACTACTGTTTGCTTCCCCTTATGTGTTCCTGTAACCAACACAACTAAACAGACCTTCAGTTTTGTACTCTTCCTGGACAAATGATAGATTACTTTGAACAGAAAATGACTAGTGAAAAAGCAAATGCTATTTATCAAGGTATAGATCATTGGTTTAAAATCTATAAAGCTTGATCTGTTGGTGGGCATTTTTGCAGATACAGAGTTTCCCCACAGGCACCTGCAAGAGTTACCAAATAGAGTAACCTATGAAGATCATAAAGGAAATGTGGTTCAAGAATTGCAAATGTATCTGTAAATATTATTTGTATTGTAATTGCTGCCTTTGTTCTAATCCACGATGCATATTAGATAGTAACAATCTTCCTTTGCACGTTGGCCTCTTTGGTAAAAGGTAGAGCTGGGACCCAGTCAGGTCCAACCAGCACTTCTCTGCACACTTGTTCACTGTGCAGAATGGAATAATTTATGCTATTTGAAAACAAAACATAGTGCTATTGTTTCTAGCCATAAGAAAGTCTTCCAGCTGCAATGCCATATGGACTTCTAAGGCAATAATGACATGAACAGTCCTGTTCATTTTAGTTACCAAGACTCCAAAAGACTGGTGATATTTGCAATGTCTTTATTGCTGACAGGCATTCACTGCTGATTGTAACAGCAGGATCCCAGAAGTTCTGGGATTTGTAGCTGAGCTTGCTTAAAATAGCACCACTAAGGGAGTATCCACACTGCAGTTACTTTCCACTTTATTTGCTTGGATCAAAGTTGATTTTATCTTGTTGGTGAGTAGCAATGCAGCAGTAGCAATCTGAAGGACAATATATGATGGCTACTGAACTATTAACTTCACAGAGGAAGCTCCTTGGGTGGGCTTCACTTGACCTAGTTTAAAATAGACCCAGGCATGCTTAAGAAAGGAGTTTTGTCTGCAGTACAGATGTCTCCTGTCAACGGTGGTTGAACTTTCTTAGCTTTAGAGAGGAGAGATTGGTATTGATAATGCTCTTTTTGGTCCACCTTGACACAGTTGCTACTCCTCAGGAAGCACGCCTGCACACTCAGCCGTGGCAGCCTATGTGGGGAAGCAGAAAAAGTGGCTGGATTCTAAGCATAGTTCAAGGAGAATATAGTTGTTAGAGTGAAAGAAGAAACATTTAGCCTAAACAAATTTTTAACCTTTTTCTAGGAGAAAATGTGTGGAGGGTGGATAAAAAAATCTCACGTGAGTGAATTTCAAAATACAGTTTGCTTGGTATATCTATCCATTTCAGGACAAAAATAACTGTGCAGTAGCTGAACACTTTGTGCTAATGCAGCCCTACTCAAAGAATGTACAATTAAAACTGGCTAATTAAAATGCAGCTGATTCTATAAAAAATTTACTTAGAGAACTCTTACTGTTGATCTGCATAACCCTTTTTTATCTACTGCTGTATTTGAAATTAATGTAAAGTTAGTAAAAGCAGCTGTGTTTTATGGTTTCCCCCTATAAACCTTAAAATGTGTAAGATGGTTAGATGTAATAACACCAGAAAAATAAAGATAATAGAGTGCACACTTTGGTTCCAGTGCGGCTTCAGCAAGGTTTTGTTTGGAGTGCCCAGCTGCGTATACAGACGCAGTGGAATTTGGTTTGTGAGGAACCTACAAAAATTACACAAATAACTAGCATTTTTTTAATGAATAATACACAGACATGCACCTGCTTCAGAGACTCCATAGATTAGTCTTGCAGCCAATAGAAAAGCCCCTTGGAATTCAATTACATGGCTGGAAAACAGAAAACAAAATCATGGCTATACATTTAGAACTGATATCAGCAAAATGTTAACCAGTTCTTGGGCTGAGTTTTTCCTGAGGATTAGGTTGTTTCAGTTTGTTTTATGTCTCTGTGGCTTATTGAATATTTATATTATTCTATTCTATTCTTTCAGCTGGAGCCTCTCCCGGAAGATGTTGTTCACCAAATCCCCAATATGAATGCAATAGCTTCTTTGAAAAAGACCACTGAAATTCAAAGTATGTTTCTCAGTTTGAGTTGGTGGGTTAGTGGGTTTGGATTAATTTTTTTATTATTAATTAATGTCATAGACATTATTGTTTCAGAGAAAAAAAGTGGGCAAATGTTTTATTTATAAACTGACATGTTGTGTCTAATATATGTATATGTATGCTTTTATTTTTGTTTCTTTGACATCTCTTTGTTTCTGCTATGTATTTATCCTTAAAAAAACTAACACACTAAAATTATTTAGAGATTTCTGATTCCTGAATATTCCCAAATCTTTTTATTCCAGAGCAGCTTGAATGAAACAAATGCTGGTCAGTGAGGGACAAGAACAGACAAGTAAACTAGAACTCTAACAAATAGTTTCTTCAGATTCTGTTTGTGCTGCTCTTTACAAGGTACTCACTTTGAGATGCATAGGAGCTTGAGATAAAACTAAAAAGCTCAACATGGGCGCTGATCCATGCAAGAATACTAAAAAATACATTATTCTGTTTCTGGTGCAGAGGGTACGTTATAGCTTCACTTTTGTGCCCTGACCCTAATCCTTTATTACCCAGATGCTTCAGGGCATTTGCTTACTGAAGAACTTTCTCTATGCCATAAGTTGCTTAATCCAACTGAGCACACTTCCCTTAAGTTCTCTCACCTTCTGTTCTCTGCCATTTCACCGAGGCAGTGGGAGCTTCCTGACTTCTAATGTTTGCTGGCTCCTTAACAATAAAAAATGGATAACAAATGGTCTTCTTCATGTTAGATGAATCACAAATAATTGGGATTCATCTACATAAAATAAATTCAGTTTTTAAAAGGGACACCATACATTATCCACTGATCATGCAGTACTTTTCAATCTGATTTGAGTTGTAAAGTGACAAAGAAAATTCATTGTAGGCATATAATTCATCCTTCATATCCAGTAGATACCTATATATGCAAATGCTCTAAGTAAATCAGCTTTTTATTATATATTCCAGTAAATCCTTTTTACTGAGGGGTATGTCCTAGTGTGTCTCATGAGTTAAAATTCCATGTTAGTAATCTGTTAATGATCTGGTAGGAGTCAGCAAGTTAAGGTGACTCATGTACTGTGCAAGATAGAAAAGATTTTCAATTTATAGTAAGGACAGAATGCTGCACACAGGCCACAGACATGAGGAAAGAAGATGCAATTCTGTTTAAAATAAGACGTACTTAACAGAAAATGCATCTGAAGCCAAAAAAGGGTGAATTGAGAAACAAACAAAAAAATGGCTCTAGAAAGGCACAGTGTCTTTACTAGAAACACACACAAATGATGGCAATTGAGAGAGAAGGGGTGGATTTAGGAACAAATATATAGTGTAAGTCTGAAAACATAGTCCAGAGCTCTGCAGAGTGACTTAATTTTGCCACACTTAGGTTTGAGCTGAACCAGTACAGTCCTGCAGTCCAGTGGGCTGTTCTTCGTAAACGTAAGTCTGGCTGCTTGGGGTTTGGACCTATTGATACTCAATATTCTGCCTTTTCTTGCAGATATTACCTAAAAAGTTATGTGTACCTTGTTTTGTCTGGAAAGAGACCAAGTATTAGAAAGGAATATGCTTGGATGACAGAAAGGGGCTCTGAGGAAGTTCAGTGTAGCTTTATGGATGATTCATATTTAGATCTAACTAAGAGAAGCAAGTGTATGTGGAATATTATGGGGAGTTATGCAGCCCAGAGAGCATTAGGCTGTGAAATAGCACCTGAAGAGATACTGAGAAAACCTGATTTGTTTGGATCTTTGTTTGCGTGTATATTGGGTTTGTTTTTCTGTGATCTAACTTTCATAATGAATGTTAGCAATATTTTAGTCCAAGTAAGTCCCTCCTCTGTGCTCTTTGCAAAAAATTGAGGCTACAATACTTAGAAAATAAGAAACAACTTTTTTCTAACTAAAATAGAATTTGTATAAGTGTTTTGTATGTGACAGTGATCCAGAGATCGTTTGGAAATTTAATACATTTGGAAATAGCAGTTCCCACACTCATGTAATATGCTATTTCTAAACAATCCTGTTGAATACCACCCCCAAACACTTTTTTTTCAAGCAAGCCATGGTATGGCATGTCCAAATCTGTCTATGAAAGGCAATTACAAATGCCTGTAACAGTGACAGAAACATTCCCTTTTATTATTTCCTGGTAATAATCAGTGCTCCCACAAATCTTTGAGGGAGACTTAAGCACATTTTCATGCTGAAAGCCAAAGCATACCTAGAAGACTGATTTGGTTTCATTGTTTTTTTCTTGCAAGCCGTGATTGCTCATGTTTTGTATGAATGAAACCAGCAGCATGCTTCATTCTTTCCCCTGAGTTCCACCAAGTTCTTCTCAATGAATGTAACAGGACCGGTAGAATTTCACATTCCAGTAGAGAACAGCAGAAATGGCATTTTCAGAGATGTGAGCAATTTGAGGCAGATGCTTTTTGAGCTCATTTAATTGTCAATCCACAACATACCTAGAACTTGTAACAAAGCTCCTTTGCAGCTGCATGCTGTGATTGCCTCTCCATTCCACAACACCTTGCCGGCAAATCTTTCAGCTGAACACAGATTCAAGGCCTGTAGGTTTTGTGTACAACACATAAATGTTGTCCCAGATAAAAAGGAGCTTGCAGAGCTGTTCTGCTTACCCCAGGTGTTTGTAAAGTAGAGTTTTCTGACTATAAAGAAAAACCTCTTGTTGCTTTTTCACAAGCATCGCAAAGCTCTCTTTGCATGAGGTACCTGCTGCTACCTGGATGCTGTTCCTAACTGGGACTGCTTTAAAATTTCCTCCCACAAAACCACAAACACCTTGCCACGTACTTCCTTTCTCCAGGACCCTCCACTGCAGTATAGGTGCTGCCACCTGCCTCCTGGCCTGACTTTACTCTCTTTCTTTATCACTGAAGCCCCTCTCATAATTCTCAATGCATGGAAACAAGGAAAATCACCAATCACATGGCAGTGAAGGGCAGTTAAATGGGCACAGAGAGCCCACTAATATGCTTGAATTGGCCCTGAGTTTAATGTTACAAGAAAGTCAGGATTCAGGGGGCAGCTGGTGTGTGAGCCTGTGTGTGAATGAACGAATGTGATGTAGCAGTCCTCACTGATGCTGTTTTATTGTTGCTGCAGGAGAGCAACACAGTGGTAGCTGGGTACTAATATTTTATTTTATGAATAAGAGCCCTTGAAAACTCCAGCAGTGAACATGGGTTCATTTCTTTTATAGGCAAGAGGGGGTATTATTCCCATGCCAACAGATTTGATTTTCTTGCACATCTGTTTCTGCAACAAAACCCCCACCCACTCTGTGAACATTTAGCTCATAAATTATAGGGTTTGAATTGGGTGTATATTGCAAAGACTGACTTTTGCACATATGATCTGTGAGAACATTGTGGAATGCTCATATAACTTTTTTGTTTGTTTTTAGTGTATTTTTTAATGAATAGAGAATATGGTCTCTGAGCACAGTAATAATAGAGAATATTTTTGTCTTGTATTTATAAAATTTGCCAGGCTCCAATCATTGAGCCTACTGTTATGTACATAACTTTTTAGCTCTGTCTTTCATGTTTTTGGAGCAAAGCCAAACTCCTAACACTTAATCTCAACTTTGTAGGATACTTAATACACTTTACATTTTATCCCCAGAAGGTCCCCGTTATTTAAAGATTCTGCTAACTACTCAAACGTGCACACTATTAGAGTTCAAAGAAACACTCTGGCCATGCTCACTGGTTGTTCTTGAAGATTGACTTGGGCTTTCATCTTGCAATGATGTTTTTGAATAAAGACATTTTCAGGCTTTATTGACAGCTGCTTTCTCACTGGAGGGAAAAGTTCATCTTTCCAAAAACCTGAAACTGTGTGTTGAGAGCTGTGTTACCAAAGAAGTGGTTTTCAGCAGCCTGTGTGCAGCACAGGCAGCACCATTGCTGGCCTGGCCTCCCAGCTGTCAAAGCCTCCAACTACCCTCTGGATAAGCACCTCAGCTCAGCCCACTGCCCAGCTGCCAAAATCCTCCTTTTAGTCCTCGGAAAAGTCCCCTACTTGATCCCCACTCTTTCACAGCTGTTGAAACCCTCTGTCTAATTCCCAGATAAGTACCCTGATCCAACCTCTGCAGCAGCTGCTGAAAGCTTCTTGCTAAACACTGAATAAGCTCTGGTCCAGACTTCCCAAAGCTCCTAATTCCCAGGTGTCATCCACCTGGCAATTAGAGAGCACTCAGTGTTTTGCTGGACTATAAGAAATATATATGTAAATTCTTACTTGTTCATATGGCTATCAATAATCAACCTATTTTTTAATAGCCCTGCAGTAGCAGACAATTTTATATGTTGAGAATGAGTCACCTGCCGTTATTGTTTGTGTCTCTTGAGGACCTTCTTCCGTTGCAGGCAGAAAGCTGAAAATATTCATGTTTTTAATCCAACGCTGTGTTTTTACACAGCAAATTTTACGCAGCAAACCAGAAGTCTCTATTCCTTGTGATACCTGGCAGCTTTCCAGCAACAGCCAGTTCATATATGAAAGTTTTAAATAAATTATTGTTCTAGTATACGCCCTGAGGTTGGAGGAGAAAGAACATCCAGGACTAACAAACCTGATTGTTCTGGCAACACCACTTCAGTCCGAGCTGGCATTTCTGACTTTTTTCCTTTTCAAGACGGTGCTGTGTGAGCACTTTGTACAATAATGTGCATTTTTCTACATTTTGCTGTGTATGCATCAACTTTCTGCCATATGAGAGCTTCTAGTTATTAGCCCTGCTCTGAACTCTCTTCACCTTGCGTAGATAAAGGTGATAGCCTGCCTGACAATCTGTGTTCATTAGTCTGTGTGTTACTCCTCCAGTTTATTACCTTCTGGGGAAGGGTGTGACACAGCCTTTGGAATGAAAGCACTTTCCAACTTGGCATTCCTAGGTTCAGAAATATATGTCTTCACTGCAGTCTGAAATTTCAACTGTACTGCTTACACCACAGTGATTTTAAATTATAATCACTCAGTGTTGAACTAACTGATTACCGTGCTTGTACCACCATGCTAGCTAAAATTCCCATAAATTATTATGTGTGTTTTCCTTAGGCAAGTACTGGAAGTCAGTGGAGCCATACTCTGTGCCAGTGGACTGTGCTCTGGCTGAGTCTCAGCAACAAGAGAGGGAGGAGACAGAAACGGTATCTGCTATGGCCTCTCTTTCAGTGGATGTTGAGCAGTGTATCCCTCAGGAAGGCAGCAGGTAAGTGTATGAAATCATTAGAGAGAACAAGCCTTTTGCTCCAGCCAAGTGAGATGAAGAAATAGATAGACTAGGCTTGCTTCAAAATTATCTGCTGATTGAGATACTGGAAATTTTCATCCCTGGATTTGAGTACTCTCACTTGGCCTCTGGAAGCAGAGGTATTCTGTGCAAGCAGTTTTGGTTAGGTTTTTTTTGATGTGTCTGTTTCTTCACTAAAGCTCATGATTAGTACAAGGACCTTGTTTTCTTCCCATGTCTGATGCTCACTGGTGCATAAAAAGTGCAATATCCATATGAGGTAAATAGACATGATCAAATGTAATCAACCATATTCTTTTCTCATTGGAAGCTTTTCAAATCTGTTTTAGTTTTCATTTTCTAGGAAGGTATTTAACACACAGATAAATTTAATAAGAATGGACTTAAATCATTATTAAATTATATTAGACAGGCATTAAAAGTTACTTCCCTGGAAGCAGTGGAACAGTGCCAGTATAAAACTTAAACCAATCTTGACAAGGATTAGGGCCAACATTTTCTGTGTACCAAGATGAAGGTAGACCGGCAAAGAATGAGAACACTGTTTTTTCCAGCTTGTCATCTGCTTTTTACATTAATGAAGATTGTTTTCAATTTCCAAATTGAGAAAATGGTACAGTAAGTGCTGTTGTGTTTTTTGCCAATTACAAAAGAAAAGAAAAATGGATAGTCACTGAATACTGTGTCATCTACAATCAGAAAAGTCACTGCAGAAGTTTTTGGAATTTCCTATTTTTTCATTTTAAGGACAAACATTCCTAGTCTTCACCAGTAGAGAAAGACCCAAAATGTAGTGGAACCATTCAGTTTCCATCACAAAGTAAAAACAGGAGGGAGAAGGAAAGATGAAAAAAGCCTTATAAGGAGACTCATCGGCTCCCTGAAGGGTATGGAGCAGAGATGTAGCAACAGAAGAGAAAGGAGGGAGCTGTGGGTAGGCAGAGCAGTGATGGGAATGGAGCCAGAAGGGTCCATGACTCCTACATTGTGACAGCTTCTTATTTAAATAAATTCTTCTTGTTTGCTTCGGTTCTTGCCTCCCACGTTGGATCTTTTAATCAGAACTGAACTGATAGGCACCCGGGGGATTAGTGGAGTGCTCAAAGCTATGGATGTGTTTGGGAGCGAACATCTCTTACAACAGTGGGAATGCTCTTCTGTCAATGAGTTGAGAGGCACAGCTCAAAGGGAGACACAGGGAGAAGAGCTAGCTAGTAAAGTTCACAGTATTTTCATAATTACCTTTCCAATTGTAATTGTAGTTTTAATATTCTGTAGCTATTCTTGTGCTAGTATTATTACAAACAAATTCACAAAAGCTTAGAGAGGAATCCATGATGAACACAAGATGTATTTTAGATTTGTGACTGTGCTAATCAGTGCTCAGCTAAGGAATAATGTAAGAGTTTCCATATAAATTTCTAACAGTTATGAGACACTTCTGCTACCTAGGGACAGAAAGGTACATACGTGTTGCATAGCTCTGAAATATAAAGAATTTTACTTAAAGTGTTGGAACTAATGTAGTCAAATAAAGCAAAGCTTTAAATTGTCTGGAAAAGGGTGTGGTTAATTCTGTGTATTTTTACATTGCTGAAAATAACCAAGAATTGTATTTGTTATGTACCTCCATTCACTTAAAACTACAGCTATTGAAAGCAACTGCTGATCCTGTGTGATTTGAACAAAATAACCCTTTAGCTAATGTTGCACTTAATTATTGTACTTTTTACCTACCAACTGATAACCTGTGACAGTTTCCACCCATTCTGAAAACAGAATTTCAGCACAGAACTGAGAAAAATGGAAAAAAAATAGATGTGCTGAATTGCACACAAGTGGAATTCATGTGGCTGCCAGATTCATTACACTTCATCAGTTCTGGACTCTTATAGGGACCATTCCATCATGATGAATTGTTTTGTGGAAAAATGGCTTCGTTTGAAATATCTTCTGTGGTGCTGCAGACATTTCTCAGCAGCACAAAAAAAGCCTGCACACACACGTGTTCTGAAGTTTGCTTCCACATTCGTTACCCACAAAGAGGTCACACGAAGCCAGATTGCCATCAGGGAGTGAGAGGACAACAAAAGTGCTGTCCCCTTGGACCGAAATTGATAGTTAGATTTCTGAGGCTTCTGGGCATCATTGTCTTTGTTTTCTTCCTGGTGAAGGTAAGGAAGAATATGAGATCAAAAATGGCCCCCCTAAGGGTCTGATTCTGGAGGTTGTCTGAACTGTGGGGAGACCTGAGAGGGCCTGGATGCACTTTGAAAATGAATGAAAGTCCATCATGGGATGTCCAGGGACTGATTCTGTGACATTGCACACTATTTGGTTCTGTATGATTTCATACATTTCATATAAGCATGCTGTTCGTTTCAGAGGCACATACCAACACAAACTGCAGTAAGGTAGATAAGTTCAACCTTGCTTTTTCACGTATTTTAATTTTTGTTGTAGTAAAGGACTATGTATGCAATTCTTCTTCTCCAGCCACTTCCTATGGCAAACGCAGGGCTACAGGGATGTGAGAAGTCATGTGGGGTCTCAAACCCTCTTGGTAAGACCACCTTAGATGCGCCCTTCCCCCTACTGTTGTGGATGGGGTCACCTTTTGAAGACCTGTTGCAAGCTTTTGCATTGAGTGTTTGTTTGGGAAAGTTGTTTGTGACAGGTAGGGTGGGATGAGAGCAGAAAGCACTGTGGCTGACAAGTCGGCCTGAAGGGCTCCTTGATTACAGCAGGAGTCCATTTACTTCCTCTTAATTCCCACCACGGTCAGCCAGGCTGGTAGTTCTGGCCTGCAACTCTAATCCTGTTTCACTGATTTGATGGTAAAGATCCTGTCGACTTCAGATCTGGATGGTCAGGCCTCCAGATGAAGAGAGCAGCAGCAAGAGTCTCTTTGTGGGAAATTCTTGCCAGTTATGTTGGAGGATATATTGGTGTTTGGAGTGAGATGACTCACTTTAAACTCAGATTTTGGGTAAAGGAGCTCTTTTCCTGGCCAACTCATATCTGACTCATTTACCACTGATGAATAAAGGATAAAATGCTCCTGGCTAAGGCCCATATTAAGTATTTCTATTTCTTTCTTCTCTCTTTCTTTCTTTTCTTCAAGTGACAGTGCTGATTACTTTTTTACTTGATTTTCTCTGGCAGGGTAAATGAAGAAAAACGTGAAAAGCTGCTATGCTCTTGGTGTTTTATTTTACCAAAGCACAACTCTGCATTTTAAGGTCCAATTGAATCTTGATTATAGACTTCAGAAGAGAACAGATATAGAATAAAGGGTTTGTGGATAGGAAAGAAAACATGCATGATGCTAACACAGATTTAAATACAGATGCAATTAAAGGAACAGGCATGCTCTATAAAACATTTCTAAGTACCAAAACTTTAGTGTGTTGATAACTGTTTATTCCCTATGTGAGATACAGATTTAGCTGATTAGAATTTTGCTTTGGCCAGACATCTGTTTCAGAAATCGTGCTGTGAAAATACTCAGTACCCTGCTGTCTCTGATACATTAGAGCTTCTGGATGTTTCTTCTTAAAATGGAAAAAAGAAAAGGGTGTGGAGGGAGATCTCTTGCACTTACTATTTTTACAGGAAACAGTAAATCTTGAGAATGACATTTATCAGAATTTGACTTTATGGCTCTGATTCAGCTGAGCGTAGATTTTACTGAAATGGAAATTAAAACAAAGTGTAATTTTTACTCTTAATGTTACAGAGCTACTAGTTGCAGTTTCAGTCACATTTAATTATGTTATATACTAGAGCAACTGGTTGAATCATGGGATACAGCTAACCACCATTTAGGGACACTCGCTGTGTTTGTATATCAATTCATAAAGCTTCACTTGGCATTTCATTATTTGGATATCTACCTCAGCTGTGCTGAGCAACCAGCACCTACCTGGCCATACCCCACAGAATCTACTTCCCCAGGTCAGCCTGCAGCCTTATCTTGCCCACCTTTCTCTCACCCTCCGGTGGTGGTTGCATAAGGAAGAGAACCAGGAGTAGAAGAGATTGAGAGCCAGCCTTGCCCTGGTGAGTTGATAGATTTTAACAGCTGTGTCTGACCCATCCTTTGTAAAAGCCTCCAGGGTACATACAGAGGCATAAACTTTTCAATACTTTTTTTAACCAGCTTACACCTTTGGTAATTGGTAGTGAATTCCACAGCCTCACGAGGCGTTGTACTCCTTTTTCTTTGCTCTAAACTTATTAACCAATAAAATCACATGGGAACTCCTAGTTCTTGTATTGTGAGAAAGAAAACCAGCGCTTTACTTACCCGTAATCTTTGACCATTTCTGGTTTTAAAGGCTTCAACTTCTCAAGACTCTGTATTCTTCCTGGTATGAAAATATTTTCTTACCTCTGATGATTTTTGCCCCTCTCCGTGCAAAATTTTCTTAGTCTTTAAGAGAGAGAGTAAGAGTTGCATGTAGGAGTTGCATGCACATGCACATTGGAGCTGGGCACATTGAGGATTTACAGTGTAGCTTAATATTGGGGATTTTTTGTTTCTGTTGCTCTCTGCCCCACTACCCTTAATTCCAGTCTCTCAGTAGTAGCCCTCATTGTTAAAACAGTTAAAGCTATCCTCCCCCGTTTTGGGTATTCTGTGTTTATTTAGCTTTTCCACTCAGAAATGGTGTTATGGACCTTAGAACTGACTAGTATTGGCACTTTGTCATGATCGGTAAACATTATCACCTAAATCTACTGGTAGTCAGTCTAGTCTTTTTCAGATACTCTGTAGAATCCCTCCATGGTGAATATTCACCAAAATTATTTTCTGTTTCCTACTTTTGATGGATTGTTAATCTATAAGAGGACCTTCTCTCATGTGCTGGGTTCCTCAGAGCACTGGGATGAAATTGTTGGAAGACTTTCTTTGTGCAGGGTTGTCACTTGATCCCTCTTCCCTAATTTCCTTCATAAACTTCTAATAAATTTGTAAGGCTTGCCATCTTTATAAGTGTTAAGACCTAACTCAAATTACTGTTACCTAAATGCCTATCACTACTTTCAATTTCCCCATAAAGGCTTACTGTATCTCCTGTGGTTTCCAAAAGGGGAACTGCATTTGTTGCCTTCTCTACCTCTTGCATGGATGCTGAGTTCAGCTTTAGAATATGCTCAAAGACTATTTCTTTAACAGCATCCTAATCACATTCCCCTGGAACTTAGCGGACAAATATCATCTGCTCTTAGAAATTTGGCAATGTTTGATATATCAGTTTGTTCTGGTGCTGATTCAGTTTAAGATAGTTCATCTGCTAATAATAAAATAAAATCTCCCTGACACTTCTCTAGTGAACCCAGATATAAATAGTTCATTTTGCTTTTGTGGTCTACCTTCCTTGATGCTCCTTTTATGCTTTGATCATTTCTTCTGATGTATTTTGAAAGATCTTTTTATTATTAGCTTTTATGCCTTTAACATGTTGCTCTTCAGACTCTCCTTTGTTCTGCTTCATTGAGGGTTTATATTTAACTTGCCAGAGTTTATATTTTATTTAATTTGCCTTATTTGGACATTACTTCCTCTTTTGAGAGTATACGTGTAGTTACTTTGTTCTGCTCTTAAGCTAGGATAGTTTTTACTTTTAGTTCCTTTCTCTTTGATCCATACTAAGTTCAAAATTACTAGGATCTCTTATAGAATATCTTTATACGCTCTCTGAATCATCTCCATGGTATAGAAATGTACCTCTTTTTTCCCAGCTCTCTGCTACCAGAGGATCGCTTTTCAATTACAACGATCTTCCCGGAGACAGCTGAGTTAAATTAGGAACAGATTATGGCATAAAACAGCCATACCGTGCCAGAAAATCTATCTTTTGTTCAGCAGTTTCTGTGACTTGGAAACATACCTTGAATTTTTAGTTTTATGTGTGTGATGATGTAGCTAAGAGGAATCTCTGTAATTCTAATTTAAAAAAATAGGGTAAGAGAAACATTTACTTTTTTGGATGATGTTCTGAGTTTATCTATATTCTTAAATATTAACTTTTTAAATTGTGGATATTGAGTATTTTAAATAATATTCTCATAAATAACATTTATTCTCAATTGCCACAGAACAATATTTAACATGTCACATGTTTTGCCAGATTTTATCCATATGGTAGGATTTTTGCCTCATCTATTTCTCTTGTTTTAAGGTTCAAACAGAGTCATTTTCTTTAGCATTAATGGCGAAGAGTCTACTTCAGTCTGCCATGGTCAGAATTGTACATATAGAGAGCTAAAGGTGAGCACTCTTCCCAGCCCATTAAAATCAAGAGGGCTCAGCTCCTAGGAACTTGCAGTTTAAATGAGCCACAGTGAAGCCTTAGAGAAAAATCACACTTGTGATTCTACAATCAGTACAGTCTCAACTGTTGTATTTCTGAATCTGCTGACCACATGGAATTAGTTCAGATCAGACCTGAACTCACAGCTGTGTCTCGAGGAACCAGTCAGAGCATACAATACAGGATAGGGGGGGGGTTGCCTATTTTATGTTTTTATGCCAACTTCCTGTCAGCTACAGAAGACTGACTGAATTGATGTAACTAACAGTGACAAAGCTGAAGTAACATAAATTTGGCCTGTCAGAGTCTACCCCCTTGATTTTTCTTTTGAGAACTTTTGATTTTGGCAGAATGGGTATATATTGATTCACTGCTCAGTGCTATGGGACTTAGAGTGTTTTTCTCCATATACTGAAGGCCCTGAAACTGTACTGGCTCTCACATAAAACTGTGGCCTAAGCCGTTATCTCATAAAAATACGTGTTTTTAGTGATAAGCCATTGGATAGATCAATGACTTCTCTGACACGAATAAAGTGAAGTTAAAGCATATACGTAAGTCTTCAAAAGGAGACTGAAGAAGGTTGTGAGAGTACCCACACTGAGAGACAACAGCTGGATTGCCAGGGCACTCTAACCTCCTCTCCTTTTCCAAAAAGGACCTTGCATCTGCCACTTGCTCATAAAAATTTTTATTGGTGCTTTCACTCTGGTTGATGCAGAATATTGGCCTATTGTTGGAATATATTGGAATATAGCACTGGATGTCTGAGTGCTTCCTGGCACTCAGAAGCACCCTTGTCAGTGAAAAATTTCCCAAGAATAAAGCCCTGAATAAGATCCTCTCAGTTGTACTATGGTCAAGAGAATGTCAGTCCCAGAAGCCAAGTACATGTGAACAGACTGTTGCATGTACGATTCCCTAAGTTCTTATAAATAGACCAAACTCCCATTCCCACTTCTAGAGGCTTCCCAGAGCTTCACTCCTTCCTGCTCTGCCATTCTCCAATTGAAGTCAATTAACAACTATTGCTTCTCATTTGCTTACTCACAGCAGAACCTAAAAACTAAGCTGTCACCTGCTTCCAGATTATCCTCTTTCCTTACAGACCCATAAGGTTCTGGATGTTTAACAAGGGCTTATTGCACTTCTGTGTTATGCCAGGGGATGTTCAGGTTTCCCAAAAGTGGCTGGAGAAAGTGGAGTGTATGGTCAGCACAACAGCAACATACACCATCTGTATGAATTCTCCACGTGGTGTGTGATGCTTTATCACACCTGAGGACCTCAGCAGCAGGCTGGTCTCCATCCCACCCTGGCTGCCACTGTGTGGTCTGTGCTGTAAGCCAGCACAATGCAAGAGGGTAAAAAGAGAGAATGCAAGAGGGCTTCACCTCACCTCAAAGGAATGAGGGAACTGCAGTGGTTACTGTACATAGGAAACATTCTCCACCGCGTGGTGAGGAACAAAAGATTTGAGATTTATAGATCAATAATCTTTTAGGTTCAATACCCTTTGTAAAGTGATTAGTCTGAAAAACATCTTCTTTTTCATATATCATTCACCTGACATATTTTTCAACATGCTAGCTGTGATCATTCCAAATCATAAAGGAATAAGCTGTATAAAATCATTTAAAGACATACTTCAGATTTTTTTCATTGGGAAAGACTTTAATAAATTCCAGATTCATTTAAAATTCTCTGGTCTCCTTGCTGAATAAACTATCAAAGCCCAAGCAAGCCCCCATTAATTACTTTTCTTTTCCATGGGATCTCATGTGTTTATGCTTTCTGAGGGATTTTTTACTGAAGTCAGTTATTATACTGGCTTACAAGATTATCTGGTAAACACCCCATTTGTTAATTTACATTTACTTTTTGTTCTCATTTCATAATTACTTGAAGTTATTATTTTAAAGGAGTTCTTAAACTCATGTATCATATGGTATTCTGACAGACTGATGTGAAAAATGGTTTCTGTCCAAATTCTTTGCCCTTCAATAGTGAGGTCCTACTGTGATCTCAAAAGCTTTTCATTTTATAATTGCCATGATATTCCTCAGGTGCAGTAGTTTGTCAGATACAAGGAATTACAAGACTTTAGGCCAGGTCGTCATATGTGTCCTCATTATTTTCCTATTGGTTGTCTTAGAGAGCTCATCCTGCCTAAGCTGAATATTTCCCAGAAGTTTTCAAGTAAAAGATACACATATAGTCTGATTTTATATTATAAGAGATACCTTCTCTATGGTAGCTATCTGCTGATCAGGTTCAGAATTTAGTCTAAAAAGTTGCAGGCAGGCAGGCAATGTGTTTATAAAAGAACAAAATCAAAAATTAAGAGACTGGAGAAGAACCTCAGAGGAAACACTGCTCACTACTTGGTTACTAGTGAGCTATTTTGCTTTAATGGTATGGGCCATTAAAAAAAATAAATGCATGTATTTTTGGTTGCAAAAGCTTGTAAAATAAAGTATCACAGCTTTTTTTTTCATGAAATTATTTGATTCTATTGACACAAAGCATGTACGTTTCTGGACAAAAAGTTATAAAATATTCTGACATATTTTAATATAAACAGGAACATTTTTGGTGATTGCTTGGATCTAAAATGTTTTTCCACTTGACATTTGTTTATACTTCCTAAGAAAGAAACTCTATTTATGGATAACTGAATAACACAAATAAACATCTGAGAGAGCTGAAAAATCAGCTTTGATTATGCATGAAAATCTACAATGTCATTGTGTACTCTTGTGCTGTATTCTGATTGCCTGTTTATTTTTACAGAGCTGCTGGTGAGCCCATGGAAGAAGAGCCAGCCTTGTGAAGTGCCAAGTCCTCCCTGATATTTCCTGTGGGTGACATCATTGTGTATCCCCCAAAGCACCCTCAGACATGTCTTGTCTGCTTCTTGGGTGGCACAGATCAGATGGAACATAAACACTGGGCACAGCACTCTGAATAGCAGCTTCACTTGTTCTTTGGATGGACTTGAAAGAGCCCAAAAGATTCCTTAAATGTAACTGCTACAATTCTAGAGTTACAGAAAAATGGGCTTGAGAGAAAGAGCCTAGAGCATGCTTTTTATATGCTGTTTGACCCACTCACCAACAGAAATTGTGAAATAGAGTATTGCAAAATTCTACATGATAGATCATAGATATGAGAATTGCAACAGCCAGCAACATACTCTGTGAACTCCATGACTCACTTTCTGACACTTTTTACTGGGTAATTTTTTTCATACTGTGTTAAATTGTTAATAGAATTTGTTTTCTTTGCTCTGTTTCATGAAGAAAAATCTCCACCCTTATTTTACGTGCCAATTTTTAATCTCCTGTAATGAATTCTTAGCTGAATAAGTGAAAAGTGTTTAAATTATGACGAGGGATTTTAGATAAAGGGAAAGGACTTTTTCTTGTACTATAAGTCCCCCGAAGTAGTGTGCTTGGTGGTGCTTTATTTTCTCTTCCCTTTTCCTGGTCATCCCTCCCCATTTCATGTAATCTTTTCTATCATAAAAACACATCCACAAATCTCTAAAACAAGCGATCTTCTGCCTTTAAAAAAAAGTGCTGTACCCTCTGTAGTTGACAGTAGCGCTCACCATATGTGCAGCAGAGATCAAGTATGGATAGTTTTTCAAATGTGTTTTTAGTTTGTTCTGAAATGTTTCTGCGTTCTGACTCCAAAGCAACGATCTTCAGTAACTGCGTGCAGCTCATTTGAAGCTCAGGTGTTTCTGTGGAGGTTGTGTGGGGTGTTTTTTACAGGTCGTGACGTGAATATGAACTGATTCTTTTATGTAGTCCCGCACCAAGAGACTGATGTTGCTTAAGAAGCTTCAAAGGGTTTAGGCTTTATTTTAGATCCCCAAAGTGCAGCAAGATCTCCCTGCAATGTGACTTCAGCTGTTTAATTCCATGTTTGAGAACGTTACATAGAGTTGTGCCTTTAGCTGATAATGAACGCTTAAACTGTTACACGTGTTGCCTTACCGTCAGAGAAAGAGATAGGGCATGTATGTAAGAGTACTTCAAATGAACAAAACTCTGCTACAGTAACTTTTGTTTTGTTTACAACTTTCTCACTTAATGAACCCCAGGAGAAGTATTCAGCTTGCAGTATTTGATAGTTTGCTCAGCTTTTAAAAGAAAGTGATGTTCATTTTTTATATATTTTCCAAATTCAAAAAAAAAAAAAAAATTAAAGCCATAAGTGAAGACTGTCATGCTTTTTATTCTGAAATCTGAAAGGAACCTTAATTAAAACAAGATTTTGGGGAAGGCCATGATATGAAAGATATGGAACAATATGGTTTCAGTTATAGGCAGACTCAAACCTGTAAATCAAAGATGAAAGATTTCACTCAAATAGAATTATATAATTCTCTTTTGTTATGCAGTCAGACTATATCTTTCATGCATTTGGGTTTGTTTACTATTAGCATTTTAGTTTTAAAGACTTTTATTACTTATACCAAAGCTCTCCACTACAATTTAGAAATCTGAGGCATGCTTTGAAAAGGAAAATCTAAAAAAAAAAAAAAATGTCATTTCCTATAATGAGAAGTAAACTTTTATTCTGAAAGGTTTACTCTAAAATGTAGGTATACCCCTTAGAAAGGGAAATAAAATTCTGACCCTCAAAAAGTGAAATAAAATTCTTCCCCCACCCCCCCCATTTACAAGCCAAAACCATGCTTGTTTTAGTAACGCAACGAGTCCCAGCAGGCTAAATTAACTCCTGGTGTAAGCCACCTTGCCTGATTTCAGGCTGTTCTGAAGGGGTTGTTCACATGACTAAGGCAGTGAGGAGTTCATCCTGCATTTTCAGCAGACTCGTGATGGCAATCTTACTTGCCATTTTCTGCAGCTTTGTTGTGATCATCAAAGAAATTTCCCTTCAAGAAAACCAAGGACTACAGCTGATGAGATGGGTAACTTGTAGAGCTTTTCCCATTTTGAAATAATGGCTGCAAAGTTTTAATTGAGTGCATAATAACATCGTTTAAAAATTAATTAAAATGCAAAATCTGATTGTGTCGTTAGCTTGCATGAAACTGAATTCCAACCTGAAATGTGAGTTACAAGCTTTTCAAATCAAAGGCTATATTCTGGGTTGCAAATCAACTAAAGCTGTCCTTTGTAGCTGGAAATGCTTTTAAAATGCCAAAATAATTTGAATTAAACCACATTACAAACTCACAGTTATACATTCATACAGATGTAGTCTCAAACAGACATCTAGACATACTATTGGTTGAAGTTAGGATCGTTTGGATAAGCAAATGTGCAAATAAACTACACACAGATTGTGTCCAGAGCTCTGTTCTCACTAAAGTCAATAGCAAAATCCTCTTTGATTTCAATGGGAGATGATCAGGCTGTGCTTTTTTTTTTTTTTTTTTGTTTGTCCTTTAATTCCGGAGAACCATTACTTTTTGATTATGTCATTACAAGGCACCATACAGCCCTGTGGGAAATGATTGAGGCTTATGGTGAATATCAACACTTCCTTCAAAGCAGACCTGGACTTTCTGAGAGGGCAGTTTCACTTGCTGCTGTTTTCTTCTCACAGTATTTTTTATTACCATCAATAGCTCCCCATGGATTAGAGTTAAAATATCTTCCAGCAATTTTAGTCATACTTCCAGGGAAATATTCACATAGACATTCTTAAAAACGACCAGTTTTAACTGGATTCAACAAAAAATTGCAAGCATTTCAGAAAGATGCATGAATTACGTGTTTCAAATGTCCAGATTCAGAGGCTAAAGAACTGTTTTTGAGGAGACATCAGTATCTCATGTCTCCCATGGACATCTCCCTTAGGCTAGAGGGATTGACACCTCTGAAAATTCATTCCCAGATATTTCATGCTGGCTGCCAAAATATCTACCTTTGAGCTTAGATTACATCTAAAAATGAGCTAAAATGCATAAACAAGATGGGAAAAAAGTTGGTTTCTGTGTGTGATTCCATGGAGAAGGTGAAGCTGAGGAGGTGGCAGAGAGCATTCGGAGCCAGGGTGACCCTGTGTCTGGTGCTGGTGGTACAAGGGCTGCAGGCAGGCAGAGGGACATCCCACAGAACCCCCACCCCAGGCTCACAGGGGAAGCATGCAGTCATTTGCACTCTACCCCGAATCAAGGTGTCCCTAAGTCACCAACTACCAGAATGAGAGATGCCTCAGCAGCAAGTACCACTAACATGCTTGCTCCAGTTCACATTCTTCTCCAGTGTTAGGGACTAAATATTAAGATGAATGTGGCTTTTCTTGTATTGTTATGCTTTTCCTGTACTTTTAGGTCATTAAATACTTTTTTTGTATTCTTAGGTTCTTCAGTGTGTAGTAGAAACTGAAAACTAAAAGAGATATGACTCAGGATGTGAAGAAAAGAATTAATTTTATCCAGCTTAATGCTCTTACCTGGGCTGCAGTGAGAACAATCATGAACAGCAAATCTCAGAACTGCTGTAACCTAAGAGTTTCTTGCACTTCTTTTTTGGATTCTGTGTGCAGGAATTCTGTATGTGCTCATTTGGCTTTAATATAATCTGCAGCAATGAAGTGCTTGATTATATGATCCCTTTTCAGGCAACATTCTTAGTGAATAATCAAAGTTCATGGGAATTTTGCCAGTGTAAAGATAACAGAATTATTCCCTTTTTTAATCATGTACCTTCCTAATTTTACTTTCAGTAAAAATGAAACAATTAATTCCAAGCAAGTGAATCTGAGAAAAGTAAAATCATTAAGCTATCTTAAATAAATATAATAAAAGAAAAAGAAAATGTTATGCAAACAAAGACGGCTATTCCTTTACTCTGCAAAAAAGTCAACAACATGCTGCCAACTGAATGTAAGTAGCAAAATTAATCCCTCTCTAGAGTATGTGGTATTTTAGTTGGTGTCTTATCTCAGTGCAGCCTCTCTAAAAAGCTGAGAGTCATAACCGGAGATGAAATATTAGAAAGGTTATGCTGCAGCCAACACCAGAGGTCCTGTAGAGAACAAGAATGTAGAGACTAACTAATTTTTGTAGACAGACAGCAGGACACTTTCAGGGCAATGTGTCTGGGACAAAGAATTAGAGGGAACTTTTCCAAAGGCACTGATGGCTGTGAGACAACTAACTCCTATTAGCTTACAGGAGCAAGGAGGTGCTCTGCGAGCGTTTATTCTTTGGGAAATGCCCCCTTGTCCCTCAGGCATGCCCACACGCACGCAGACATGAAGCTTGCTGTACTATTTCCTGTCCTAAGTAGCAGCAGCAGCAGCAGCAGCAGCCAGGTGTGCTGCCCTGCGTGTATACTGTGCATTTGCCTGAGAAGTTATCAACCTCCAGCAGACACTTCATAAGGTGACTGATAGGGGAAATTATTTTTTTTCTCAATAGTGGCCTTTCCAGAAGCATATCAGTGCATGGTGGTTTTATTTTTAAAGGTCACAATAGAGCTTTGTGAACCATTGTACTTTTTTTTTCTTTTTTTTTTTACAGACTCTGTATGGAAGTAAAACAGAATATATACCTGGGGAGGGGGGATGTAGTGTGTGGAACCTTCCAGGAAAGAATTTCTCTTAAATCAAGTTTCTTCTACCTGCTTTTCATCCTGGATTTGAAGGAGTTTGTGTTCTAAATTGTCATTCAAGATTTTTCTTTGTCATGTCACTTGCTTCATTTTTGTACCTATAATTGAATCCTCTTTTGTAGCACACAGAAAACCACACAAAAAAAGTCTGTCTTTTGTGACAGATGCCCCTGCCTTTGTCACTTCTAGCAGCAATTAAATGCTTTTGTGACAGATCCAAACTGGAGCAGTATTTTAAAAGTACAATTTAGCTAGCTGTCTGCTGACTGTTAAAAAAAAAAGAAATTGTGAAACTTACATTCCTCTCAAGCCTCAAAAGGAACCCATTTTGATTTTAACAATGTAATATTTTCACTTGATCCAAAAGAGTTTTGTCCCATGACATCTTGTTGCTAGCTCAGTTTTAATCCCTAGTAAGTAACACCACAGAGGGTGAAGACCAAAAAGGATGTTCCAGCAACAATCAATTATATGTCTTCTGCACAATCCTTCACCCTGCTCTGTGATTCAGCATATTAAAATAGGTTATAGCAAAATATAAATTCTTCTGCACCATCAAAGATACTGCTGTTGGGATGTCAATTAGCACACTGTGAGTTGGGCTGTAATTTATAAGGGCCGTAATTTATACGGAAGCCATGCTTCTGTGTGGATGTGTGAAACCAGTGGCACTGGTGCTATGCAGTGAGAGTGATTCTGTGCTAAGATCCCCACATATTACTCCCTTCCGATGGTGTGCCTGCATGGCCAGAGGCACATTGGCAGTAACAGAGCCATAGGATGTCCTGGTTCAAAGAGCAATGAAATCCCTCCTCTACCAGGCTTTGGGTTATGTCTGGGAGGCAGCTAGAGAAGAAACCTGAACTTTGCAGTCAGCCACACGAAACTGTAAACAAAACCCAAGTAACAGATCTAAGCTTGGCCACATGTACCTGTTTCTGATACGAAGTGCCAGTTCTGCTTCTAGAAAAGTCTGTCTGAAAGAACACTGACAGTAGTGGATCTGTTCTATTGGCTTCACAAGAGTGTAGATGACATGTCTTATGGGAACGGTTCACATGTCTCTTGCTGCATAGTTTACTGCTATTTTAAATTTAATGATTGGCTTAATATTCTAATTTAGAATGCAGTAGGAAAGCATAAAGCAATACCTGGTGAACTCATAACTAAAGCTTTCAAAGCAAACTTACTGCCGTTGGTTTTTACAACACTGACTTTTTGGTCTAGGGATGCACAGCTGAAGTGTCTATTTTTTTCCTTGGGAAATTGATGTTGCTATCTGTTTCTACAATAAAAAACAGTCCTTTTGCTCAGATCTCTAAAAGTTTATCTGTAATTTGTCTTTCCAGGCAGAGCAGATTCTAAGGGATAAAGTATCAGTGGGAGTGACCCAAAGGACAACATTTTCAAAGGTTAATAGTAATATTTCCATGAGAGTAAAAGGAACCATTGTTATTATTCCTGATACGTTTTTGTATCTGAAAGCATCCAATGAGTAATGTTAAGTAATATTGTGCTCCAAAACTTTGTTGTTTATAGATATATGAGCTCCGGATTGGCGTGAAATAGTCTTCAACCAAGTTGTTAAAATCCTTTTTGTTTTGTGTTTTGTATAATTCTTTGGCTATAGTCTTGTCCTAGTGTTAATAAAAGCTATTTGAAGTAAGCTCTGTCAATACTCTAAGGGGGTTTTTTGCCTTTTTTTTTTTTTTAATCAGTGCTAAAAAGAAGTAGAGCTTTGAACATGCCACCCTGGTTGGATCATAGGATTCTGACTGTTAAAATATAAAGGGGGAAGCATGGTGAAGCTGGAGTGCATAAAAAAGGAACCACAAATGTTAATGTAAAAGTAATGTTACATACCAGGCTAAAACACACACAAAGCAGAGCCCCGGCTCTAACACCAAGCTCCTATTCTATAGTTCCTTTGGCTCATTGTCCTGAGGCGTTGCAGAACACATAATTCTCCTCCCAGTGAAGCAATTTAAATAGTACATGCACTGTTTTGAAAGCTGTAAGGCCCCTAATTTGTGGGAGGTGGGGAGTACCCAGCACGTTGGAGCAGCACTCTGGACCACGGTATTGCGCCAGCCCTGCTGCTGTAAAACTGTTACCCTGATAGAACAGACCTGGTTTGAGAAAGACACCCCACAAAAGCAGTGGAGTGAGGAAGAAGTGTGTTTACTGTGAGCACATTTTGATCACTTGCACATTGACAAAAGTAGCTCACAGACTGAAATTGCTCCTGTGTGTGGAGCCTCATACACCTGAACTTTAAAACTGAGTGGGAAGGAGGGTAGCTGGGAAGTACAGGCACTTTGTTTGCGCATGGAAACCCCTACCTCCTGGCACATATCCAGAGCTGCTCAAGAAGGAGATTAAAACCAGAATGAAGCAAACCAGCATTCTATAATTTCAGCTTTTTCTTTTTTTTTTTTTCATTCTTCAGAATAACACATCTTTTTCTTTTCTGGGGAAAAGGACCCCAACTTGAGAAATACACAGCTCCATTCCATCAATAAAATACTGTTTGAAAATCTGAGCATGCAACATGTAATTTCCTTGGCATATTTCAAAGAAGTGCTATGCCCAGAGGATCTTAATCTATGCAGTCTATCTATCTACTTCTCTGCTTTGCTTGTTTCCTGTGATTCTATCGTGATAAATTGCAGAGCCCTGTGATAAATTGCATTCATCATGTCTTTCTGGCTGCCTCACCTGCTTTTTGTACATTAAACCCTCTCTCCTGGGTCTACTTCTAACATTCCAAGCTTGTGAGAGATTCCAGCTAGACACCGTTGCTGCTTTAAAATCAACCTGCCAGAATTGACCTTTCCTTTGAGATGTGGAGTGCGTTTTTGTAAACCTTCAGGCTAACAATGCTTCTAGGAATCTCCCGTAGGTGGGTAGGAGTGAATTCTTCCATATTCCCTCTCTGATGCTTTTTCACTTCTTCCCCTGGAGAACCTCCTCCCCAGGAAAAATCTTTCTTTTCATTGGCAGCTTTGAAAAGAGTAGCAAGGGTTGGATGGCTCTTTGTCAGAAAGGGTAAATAGTGAGATAGAACTGAATGAGCATGTGTTGAGCCACTTCTCTTCTTTATTTCTGTCTCTTTCCCCTGCCAAATAAGAGGAGGAGAATACTAAAATCATGGTTTCAGCATACTAGAGCTGCCTTTGGTTGGTTGATTGGTTGCTTTCTTGGTTTTAAAGAGAAAAGTTCATTTTTTAGCTTTGCTATCACAGTGGCCCAGGTACAGTACTTCATTCATAAGGCCTCCTGGAGACTTGTAAAATAAAGTTTCACAATTCTTCTTATGTCCTTTTCTGGGTTTGATCGTAAAATGGAGCAGGTTCAACAAAAACCCAAAATGAAGTTCTGTGCTTTACTAGAAGGCGAGTAAGAGCATGAGTCCAGGATTACGAAGTCCAGACTTTATAGTCTTAGCTTGTATGCTGCTTCAGGCTGAACTTCTCTGATCACATGTTACTGAAAAATTCCCGGCCTGTTATGACTGTCACATGAATAGATTATTAATAGATTATTAATAACTGAATTGAACATTCCTGATAAGATCCCAAATTACCTATTTTGTGGTATATTTAACATACAGACAACATCATTTTACAACATTCAGATGGTTACAGCATTTGAATGCATTATTCTTTAACTGATCTAATTAAATATTACTCTGTGATAACATTATTGTTATCAAAATAAAATATCCATCAATAAATCAAAGTAAAAGCATGCATTACAAATATTTATGTTTTCCCAAGTCAGTATAGGTTCATTTTCCATAATCACAGTACCTATCTTAGCTGGGACAGAAGCCCAGCCTAGCTGTGTGCAGTTCTACCAGACTCTACACAGGAGCAAAGAGTATAAAGATAACTGGGGTAATCTGTAATATTTTCTTCTCAACTTCTCTTGCCTTTCATTGTCTAAATTCTGCTCTCCAACTTTGGCTATGTCACAAAATCACAGAATATGCCGAGTTGGAAGGGACCCACAAGGATCATCGAATCCAACTCCTGGCCCTCCACAGGACCATCCCCAAAAGTCACACCATGTGCCTGAGAGCATTGTCCAAACACTTCTTGAACTCTGTCATGCTTGGTGCTGGGACCACCTCCCTGGGGAACCTATTCCAGTACCCAACCACACTCTGGGTAAAGAACCTTCTTCTAATATCCAACCTAAACCTCCCCTGACACAACTTCAGGCCATTCCCTCCTGTTCTGTCATTGGTCACCACAGAGAAGGGATGAGTGCCTGCCTCCCCTCTCCCCCTCCCGAGGAAGTTGTAACTGCAATGAGGTCTCCCCACAGTCTCCTTTTCTCCAGGCTGAACAAACCAAGTGACCTCAGCTGCTCTTCATACGGCTTCCCCTCAACGCCCTTCACCATCTTCGTTACCCTCCTTTGGATGCTCTCTAATAGCTGAATATTTTTCTCCATATTTTAGGTATTTTGGGAACCTTATTGGAACATCTGTAGTCAATCTGGAATAGAGTCAATAATTAATCTAGTCTTGTTATAATTAATTTGGTCTACAAGTAGGGAAAATTTTGGTGATTACTTGTTCTAGCTACCAAAATAATAACTGATTCTTAGGAAACAAGGCCGAAAATAATCCTGCAATTGATTTCTCTCATTCTCAACTGCCTCTCCTTGTCCCCTCAAAATTGTGGTATATAAATACATATTATGTTAGCTGAAATGCAAATGTGTATTGTCTGTCACTAGATCTGATGTGTAGCAGTTCAGTCTCTGCCACCTTAGCCAGAAGGAACCAGTCCTGGCTCCTTCTGAGCCTGCAGTGGGTGTTTGGGTTTGTACTGAAAGTTGAACACATGGTTTAAGAACAGCTGCAGTATCATCTGTAAACAGCAAAAAGAACATAAAAACTTCAAAAACTAATATGCTCCAGTTCTCCTTTAAAATGTCCAGGAAGTTATTTCATAAGAAGAAGCATCATCACAATATAGTATTGCCTTGCGATGAAATCTTTCCATCTTCATTGAGCTACCATAGTTCGTGTTATCTCCTTTAAAGCCCATATCTGACCTGCAGATGTACATCTAGAGTGCTGTCAGATAGTTCCACCTGAATCCTCTTTGTTATGTCAAAATTTGCATGTAGTCATGACAGCTGTCCTTTCCTCTGCTGTAGGTGTAAGTAACTCTTTCTTTGATTACTGCTTGATGGCTCACTATGGAAGAGTGGTCCTAGTCACAGACTCTTACATAGATCTTGCTGCTTCTTACTGTTGCTGAACAGGTCTCCTACAGGGATTTAAGTGTTTTATTGATTGAGTTGATGAGGTCTACTGAGAATTGATTGTGGCTAGCAATATCTGCTGCACAGAACTTTGTTATTGTTTTTAAGTTAGGAGAAAAATATGTCAGAAAAAAATGTTATTGATATTAATACTGAAGTGCTGACAAATGGTCAGTACTAGGGTGCACCATGTCTTTCTCTGTCTCTTCCATTTCAACAGAAATAGACTTACTTTGCATAGCAAAATGGCTCAAAGTGAATTACTTTTTGGGCACTTTTTAAAACTGAGTGGTTTGAAGAAATATTTTTTTTTCTGTGGCACTCAACACAAAAATCCAAGATCCTTGTAAACAGCCAGGGTTTCATTCTCACAACAGCCACAGAAGCAGGCCAGTTGCCTCTTTTCACAGATAGGATTAAAAGAGTTGTTTGAGGATCCACATAGAGCTTGTAGATGATGGAAGAATCTCCAGAGCTACAGTCTTTATGCCAGCACCCAGACTGTCCATGTGACTATATTTCTTCCAGATGCCTTCACATTATAAAGTAAGTGTGACTTCAGATGCTGAATCTGCCTCTTCTAATTTTAGCTTATTGTTTTGAGCTTGCTTGTTCTCTGGCATGTGTATTACTTACTGGAACATTGCTAAACAACAAAAACTTCTATTTATTTTTTCAAAGAAGACTGTATGTGCATATAGAGGAGACGTGGGACTTTTATGAATCATATCCTGTAGTTTCTTTGTGTTTTTTCTTTTCTTACTTGCTCCTTGTTTTTAAATAACCTTCACAAAAGAGAAAACTGTTTGGGTTGTGTAACAATCCACACACAGGAACTAGACATTTTCTTTACCCTGCTAGATGTGTTGGCTGTTGTGATTTGAATATAGATTGCAAGGAACACAAAAATGTCAATAAATACTGCACTTGTTTAAGGGTTAACAACTGAACCATTTTAGATGAGGCTTCAGGGGATTTGGAAGGAAGTTATCTCAAGACTCTCACTTTTTATAAGCATAATGTTGTGGTTCTTATTACTGAGCAAAGAAACATCAGCCCTGTCCTTATGCTCTGTGTTAACCTTAGGGATTCAATGAATGAACAGGTCAGAACTGCCATAGACTGCAAGAACCAGGCCCTCACAAATAAATGTAAAGCAAAGCCCTATACCACACTGCAAGTTAAGTCAGAAATTTTGGAAAAACTGCTTCTTGGGGAACAGGTGATTTCTCAAATCTGCTTCTATTTTCTGCCTTCTTTGAATTCCTTTGAGGAGTGTTAATGACTTTTCAAGATAAATTCTGTTAGATCCTCCTATATACAATGGTTTAAGCATCTTCATGAGTGGATGAGGGAAGTAGGGTGGTCAGAATAACTGCTGTTCAGCTGTAAATTGGGAGTCCTTCTTTCTTTAAGACTCTCTTAGGAAGACTAAGATGTTCAGCTCAACATACATACTCTTAACTTCAGGCAACCAAGAAGATGAAGACAAGTATGCTCATGTATCAAGCATAATGAGACTCCTGTATGTGCTGTGCACCAGGTACCCACAGATCCATGGTGATGGGACCTTCACAGTGTAGAGCAGTAGGACATGATTCAAAATGTCTGCAACATCCTTTATGCTCTTGCAAAATCAGAATAAGCTGCTGGAGAGAACCCTGTGAGAGCCCAGAGGAAATCTACGCCGAGCCTCACACTGCAAATCTCAGAGGTGAGTGGGAAAGGATGAGAAAACTCTACAGTTGCACCTACAAATGAATCATGAACTGTGATATGAACACGAGTTAGTATCTGAGCAGCTCAGAGGAAAGTTTAAAATGAGATCACAGCAAAAAATTCTGCTGAGCTCCAACCTCATATGCCCATCTTTGGTTCAAACAGAATGAAGAAGCAAGGCATGATATAGGAGGAATTATCCCAAGTATGTAACACCTATCACCTCCTCACATTAAGCACATCTTTAAGAGAGGAATTTTCAGGACATTGTGAACTACGTCTAGAAATTGAAAGGAAAATATGCTCTAGGGAGAGACTACACTCTCTGCTGCATAATTCCATGATTGAATTCCCAAGTGACAGAACCTTTGCTAAAGAGGGTGTGCTAGGTCTTACAAACATGTCAGAGGGGAACAAATACATTGATCACATTGGAGCTCCAATTTCTTCGTCATACAGAAATAACTATATAAATTCTCCATAACAGTGTGCTAATGCTGAGCTTCCTGGCAGCAGACTGTAAGAGTTATTATACGTGGAGTCAGGCAATCCTGACTTGGCTGGGACCCTGTCGGGAGTGCTGGCAGCAACACATCTGTTCACTTCGCAGACTTTTAGACCAAATTCAATGTGTATGTGAGGGACAGGAGACTGACTTACCAAGAAAGATGAGATTTGAAACACGTGCAGTGTGTTTACTGATGTTGTGATGTATTTCCTCCGACTTCTGCTTTTAATTGTGTCCATGCCTATAGTATCTATATCTAGCATCTATATCCCTGGTTCACAGCAGGAACAAACCAGTGTGAGGTCTGGACGGTACCAATATCACACAAATTCGAGATACTTTTTTACAGTAGATATAATGGTATTAAGTTGACTGGAGGCACAATCCTAAAAATGTAACTGATGATGATTATTGAGGAATGCTACCTGTATAATGAGTCAGGCTATTGTTAAAATAAGGGATCAGTATGCCCCTTTGATGGTGATGAGCTGCATAAAGTTTGTGATGAATATTTCTCTGCTCCTAGTTCACCAGTCACAAAATGTTGTGATAATTACCCTGTATCTGGAAATGCTGTGAAGCACAGAAGGACTCTATGAAGTTCCCTGAAGACAACAGGATAATACACTGAATTCTGTTGAAAAATATAGATTTTTATAATCACAAGACTGTAATCTCTAAAATCCTGTATTATCTATACTATAGACATTTATAAAGATCATGCTTTTAGGCAACGTTTTACTTGGTTGCAGAACATCAGTGCTGGGCTCATGGGCCTGGCTCTTTCAATCCAGCGGACGGTGTCTGCTGGCATTCCCAGGGCTGCTGCTGGGCTGCTTCCTAATGCTGTGAGCATCGATATTGCTTGGTCCCTGCTGGCTGCCGATTCCTGGGCTCATCTGCTGCCTGAGCGCTGTTATGATCCTCAGGGGAGGTATTTTGGCAGGATATCACCTTGCTCATGCACCACCAAGGAAGGGCTTTGGTTTTGAGTCAGTTTCTCTCCCCTCTGTATCCATGGTTTGAGCATGCCACGATTTTCCTGGGAATTTTAGGCATGTTCATCCACAGTCTGCTTGGTTTGGTAGATGTGTCCGTTCTGCACAGTTCCTCCCATTCCTGCAGAGAACTCTAGTCTCAAAAAAATTGAAAAGAACTGGGCAGACTTCAGGAGACAGGAGAAGCCATTTTTTCAAATGCTGTTTTCATTCTTCTTCAGCAAAAATAGCTTTATCTTTTCTTTTTCAATCCCAAGAGTTTAAAACCTTGTGGAAGGGGGACAAAGGGAAATACTTGGTCTTTTTCTTTTTTTTTTTGTTCTTATTGTTTTTTTCACTTGGTTTGGGAAACACGGCCATGTGGTTATTCCCAGGATGAATTATATTCCCCAGTACCCTGTCAGCTGCTGATTGTGTCCGATAGTCCTGTCAGCTTCACAGCTGCTCTTAATAGCCATACCCTGCCTGCTGTGGGACTGCACCCCTACCTCCTGGGGCCGTGCGTAACCACTGAGCTACACAACCATGCCTGACCACTCTCTGTCTCTCCCGGTGGATATGCAACCAGTAGGCATTTAAGTTGAAGGTGCATCTGGTGCCCCCAAGTTTCAGTTCCCTCTTGGCTACTTTGAGTTGTCATTTGCCTCCAGGCAAGGACCAAAGCTGTGTCTTTCTCAAACCCTTGCTGATCTAAACATAGGAGAAAAAACAGAAGCATGTCATTCCAGCTGTTTTTGTGCATGGCCTAATCCTGGAGGTATACTTCAAGAAAATCTGATATAATGGGCCCTGTGGATGGCATAGGTTTCAATCAAATGCCTGGGGCTATGAGTCCTAAAAAAGGATGTTGCCTTAGACTGAAATGGTAAAAGCCAAGGGCAGTTTTGAGGAAATGGAATCAAGTTTTCCTTGAAAATTTCAGCAAAAAAGTCTATCTCTAAAATAATCCAACACAAATATTTATGTAAACTAGATTTTACCTCGATTGGAATTCAGATCCAAATTCAGAGCCACATTTAGACTGTGATATATCTCTAGCATAGCTATATGACGTGGTAGTGAACTGCTCCCAAAGACCAAACGATTAATACCCTTCCAGCATTCTCTTTCCTTTCTTTTCTGATATATTTTCAAATATGTTTTACAAAGAAGCCAGGTGTGTGGCAGCCAGAGTGGAGCAGATGAGTTATTTGTGATGATGTGCATAACCACCTTCTGGGCAGGCAACTGACAAAATGCAAATGACAGCAAACTGAACAAAAGTGCCCTGCCTTCGGAGATAAAGGCAGCTACAGTTGATGTCTTCCATGAACTGGACACCCAGGAGGACCAGAGACAAATACATTCTGTGCTGTGGATTAAAATAGCAACGGATGGGATTTCTGATGGTGTTTTTATTAGCTCTTATAAGAGTTAAGATATTTTTTCTTTTCCCTGGACTAAATAATAAAATGTGAGGAAGTCCTCACTGCCTGTTGTACAGTTGGATTTTTTTGGCTGCAGAATTATTCTCTTTCTTACCCTCTGCTACAGCATCTACTTCCCCCTTATCTCACATGTTTTCTGTTATGTTATAGCCCACTTGAAAAAAGATACTAAAAATAAGCTTCCATTAGCTGTATATGTTCTGAGAGAGCATGTGTGGAAAGAGAAGTTCATAAAGCTAATAGAAGAAGATAATAATTTAAGCATCATATTCCTCTGAACAATTAATCGAGTTTAAGAGTGAGAATAAAGTATGCTAATTGGAACTTGCTCTTCTATATGTAGCTTTTATTCCCATTTGATTACATTTATTTTTCTACCATAACCTTTGCCTCATTTGAGTTATTGTTTCCCACAATCAAATGTTAGTGTAATAGTAAAGATTTCCAGAAGGACTTTTTCCCCCTCTGTTACTTTGGGAAAAGCTCTGCATGTAAACTGCTATATGACTGCATGCAAAGTACATACACTAAACATGATACGTTTATTTTATCATTTGTAGCTAAAGAGGTGTAATTATTTAAGTGGGTGTAATTTAATGTTATGGCATCCCTCAAATTGCAGTACTGAAATTACTTTAATCTATACTTTGGCTGGGGAAATACATGAGAAATTGAAAAGCTAAAAAAAACCTCCGAAATCAGGAAAGGAGCTGTTTGTGTGGGTTGCATAGGAGTCTTCCTGACGTCTTTTCAGGAAGCAGTCCTACTTCTTCAAGAGCTTTACTATCTATTGAACTACTTATGGACTCTATCATGTCATCATTGAGAGTGGTTTACCACTAGCAGACTTATGTGTCAAACTAGAATTGGGTGCTCTAGGCAAGCTACATCACATACCGTGCCTTTTACTGCCTTTGGAAAGAGCAAGGGACTACACTGTCCACCCTTTCAGGAACAGAGAACACTGAACTTTTGCTGCTTTTAAATGTAACAAAAGTCTCTAAATTAGAAATTTTGAATCTTTTCCCATTATTTACATGCAAATTTCAAAGCCAGCAACAGCAAAATTCTGTCTTCTCATGCTTCAGTATTATACATTTTGGAAGAAAAACCTCTCTAAATTCATGCCTTTGCTTTCTAGCAACTGCTATTCTCTGAGAAAATCAGTCTGAGTTCTTTAAAGAGTGGCTTCATTAAGAATGTGTGCTTTATAAACTGGGTGTGGTATCCTGTTTTTCTTTAATGACTTAAGCACATTTTGAGCTAAGTAGAGTAGCTGTCTAATACTTTTGCTAGAATGGAAATATCAAAGTCAGCTCTTATTATTACCAGACTCTTTTCTATGAGGAGCCATCACAAACAGAAGTTTGTCATATCTGCATTTAAATAAATTTACGTTCTTAGTAATTCTCTAATGACTGTGGGCTACGTCCTGTTCCCATTGAAGTCAGTGGGAATGTTGCCATTGACTTCAATGAGCTTGGGATTTGGTTTCCTTTCATCGAAGATCGTTCTAAATGTAGAGCCCTGCAGTCCCAGTTAGGTATATATCTCCATCCCAGTTTAGCGTGAAGTTAAAAGTACTTCTTGCAATAAACTAAAGCATTTTACTTCCTTTTAGAGCCACCTCCTGCTACCACCCGTTGAGACTAGGAGAGTTGCCCTGTTTTTTTGGGTTTATGAGTATGTTTCTTTTTCCACTGTGGATGACTATGTTAACTGCTCCAAAGTTATTCCTCCAAAAACCCAGAACCTCTGTGGGAGCCGAGGTGGAGTGGTTTGCTCCTAGTGTGTTATCCTGCCTCTATAAGAATCATGAGGGGAAAGTTCCATTTTCTCTCTAGACACCTGGCACTAATAATGTCTAATGTAAATCGTGGCTTAAAGCAATAAGCGGACCCTTGCGAATGTAACATGAAGAGCTCATCTGTGTGAATTTTACCTACAAAAACAAGCTGCTCATAGACAAATCTTCTGTTAACTTTTGTAGTCCTAGAGTAGAAGTTATTTTTTCTCACTTTTATTCTGCTTTGGTATCTACCAGAAGAGACAATGAAACTTTTGCTCAGACAGTGAAATACAGTTAAAAGAACCTGAGCCCAAATTCACTGTTTCTATTGGAGCAGCTTTGCCCAATGTTACGATTTCTGTTGTTGCAGAAGGTACTAATTATTCTATCTCCCAAATCATATTTTTTTCCAAGTTTGGATAGAGAGATAGATTCTTAAAGAAGTCTGTTTATTCAAATTAATACCAAGGAGGAAATAAAGCTGACTCAAAGCTAATGAAAAATAGTGTGAGCAATAATAGGGAACAGGAAGAAAGCAGCTATGCAAACTGATCTTCACAATGGGACAATACAGACAAGATGAACCAATGAAGCAGAGCAGAAATAAAGCACCTGAGAAAGGACCTTAATTAAGCTGCTGCCTTCTGCAGTACTGCAAGAGCAGGGCATCCCATTCTCTCTGCATATATGTTTTTCAGGGCTTTTACTATGATCAACATAAATCCCTTAGCTTTTTTATGAGACTCCTACCCAAACAGTTCTGTTACATTCTCTGGGCTAGTTTTCCTGAAAATAGGGTTTAAAGAAGCAAATTTTTAGTTAGAATAAGTGTTCATGAGTTTTAGTTAGAATTATTGTTCATGTGTGCAGTATGTCAGAAGCCTGATCAAAACCCACTGAAATAGAAATAATTCTCTGTCACACTCAGCTGTGAATAAGACCTCCAGAGGACTCAGACTTTAAATGTCCAAACTCTGAGGATGCCTACCTCTCCCACAGGGATTTGTTATTGAAACAAAAATGTGCTACTGAAGACAGCTATCACTGACATGTTAATATACTTGACTTATTTCCAAAGGTGTTTGGTTTAGTATTTGTATGTGTGTCTCTAATAAGTAAGTTTTTTTAATGTGTGCAGAAGAGGAGTGAGTAGTGGCTTTAGTGTGTGAGACATAAGTCTCCATGGGAACATAACAAACATGGCTGAAAAACAGTGATGCTTGCATTTCTATGTATGTATCTGTTTCTTGGTCCATTTCTGTCCTGCTGATTACCTGGATTACACATTGTTGCACTGTTAGCATAATTACTGGCCCACTTTTACATCTGCTTTCTTCATTTTTATCTGATTAGAATCTATGCTGAAATATCCCATTATAATCTAGATTTGTGCTTTTATTATTTGTATTTCTGTGTATCATTTTGCTCCAAAATGTGTTTAGAATGTCTTCACTGTTTTATTGCAGTAAATGTGAAGAGCAGACTCCAGTCACTTGACATTGGGCTGAATGTTATTTCTCAGTTGAAATTGCTTTGAAATTGTTTTGAAAACGTAAAACAAAGATGGGAACACAAAGCACACTATGAGGTCAGAGAACAGTTTAGGGATGACAGAATGGTAACTCAGAGAGATGTTTTGGAAAATGTTCTGTGCTTCAAAATAAGACAGATTATTGTCTTTGTCCTTTCTGATTATTGAACCAATGTATATTGTTTTCCAGGTGGGGAGGGATTGTTCGTTGTGTTAGAAGCACAGTTTTACTCAGAAGTTAGTTACCACTGTCACTTGTGGCAAGCACATCTATGAGTTATGGAGCAGCGTTCTCCACTTTGAGCATTGTTTAAAGTGCTGTTCATGGTGCTCAGAGCAGAACACAATTTAGCCAGAGGCCAGACTGTAATCACTTCATTCCTGCTGAGGAGTAATTTCTCAAATGAAATATGTCATCGAAGAGAGCAAGAGTGTGAGTTATTTACCTGTGTGAATAATTTATTGCAACATTTTTTGTTTAGATTTGGCTTTTCTCCTACATATGATCCGTGGGCAAGAAATGAAAGCTTTAGTTTTCACATTAAATAGCTGAACCTGCAGGGATAATAAGGTATGTGGAGGAGTTTCCAGTCACTTGTGAATTTACCTAGAAATTACTGAGCTACAGAGATCTTCACAGAAGGCTACTTCTACAAAGCTCTTTCTTCTTCAGAGTGCAAGAAGGACTGTGAAAGGCATGATTGACAAAAATGAACTCCAGTCACTAAAGCAAGCAGCTAAGCCACCAAGTACCCACAGAAGATGAGCTTGTTGACTCAGAAGATGCCACTTTCATGAAGCAATTTTAAAGCCAGAATTGTATTTTGAGATAGATTAGATAACTATCTGCCAAACTACCATGGCTGTATTTAGGTTAGCTATCCATCCAAATGCCAAATTATATGAGCATAGAGTACTGTAATGCACCATATATGTCTATCTCTAGCACTGTACATACCACAGCTATGAATATATGTACCATCATGGAATTGAAACAATAGGGGAGCTGATTCTTAGCTGTATATAGCATTTTAGCTCCACTGAATGTAAAGTCTAATGGTGATTTTTCTCCAGGGAACGTCTTGGCCTCCCTGAAGTTAGGCTTCAGTAATTGTATGCACCAGTCCTATGAGGGTGCAGTCACACCCTCGGGATGTGCAGCTAGGTGCCGGAAGCTTCAGGTGAGGGATGACCAGGATTTGTCTAGACCATGAAGAGATCTCTTTGCTCAAGCACTCTCAGCAGTTCAGCATGTCATCAAGAACATGTGAGGCCATTCAGGGGCAGGCAGGTGTGAAGAATAGCAGTCTTATGGTCCCCATGGATTTTTCAGCAAATATGTGTCAGCACAGAGGCTGTGACTTTACACTTCAGTATTGCATTTTTTAATCCAGTCTCTAATCCATTTATTTTATGAAGTGCAACATTCAAAATTTACAAAAGGATTTATGTTTTATGAACATGTGTGAGCTGGCTGGAAAGATTTGTGAATTCTTCATACCTTTCCCTATAGCTAACTTTCAGGTCCATCTTCACAATGTTGTAGATTAACCTGCATTTCACACGTCTTTAACACTTCTGTTTCAGGTTACTTTCTGAGATAAGTGATACCCAATGAGAATGGCTTTCTTAGAGGAAAGTTGTGATGGAAATGTTTAAACATGAGGATAATGACAGGGAAAAAACACTCTTCTGTGTGTGCCAAACACTAACTCACAGAAGCCGACCAAGTTCTCATAAACGCCTGTTGACCCTGGCAGCAGGGTGGTGATTTTTCTCACTGCTAGCATTACTGAAAAGTCCATAAAGTAGCATAAAATAGCAATAACAATTAAATAAATACAGAGGTAATGGTGCTAACCAGGTTAGGTAGTGATAGCCCTTTTGACCATGCTTATTGTGTTACATTGGTTTAGCCAAGAAAAACCTTATCTGATTAAAACAATAGTTCCCAAAATGCACTCCTTTTAGAGAAATTAATTTTCTTCAACATGGGTTTCCAAAACAAATATAACACAATATTTTAAATTTACCTTTGCAAATCTATCAGGACACTCTGGCCAAGCAATAAGTCAAATGAAGATAATCTTGGTTACTATGTTACCCTTTAGCTATGAAACTGTTTTGAGTTCCACTTCTGGTATGTCTTTGTCTACACATGTGAGTACAAAGTGGCTTAACTCTCTCCTTTGAGTTGTCTTTTTTTACAATAGAACTGGAAAGAATGTTTTTCACCAAACAGAGTACATTCTGTGAGTGACAGTTTTCTGTTATGAAGTTATGATTTTGAAAATGATCACTACCTCCCATTGAACAGGGCCCAGAATTTATGTACTTTCTTTGGCCAACATTTGAATCTAGCTTTGAAGCCAGATGTGAGAAACAAAGCATGCAGGAAGATTTTCTTTCTTTTAATGTTTTTTTAAGCCAATGAACTTACTGCATAGAGGAAAACACATGAAATTTGTTCATTTGACAGCTTTCATCCCTTTAGATGCCTTTCCTGACCTCTCTTCACTATCTGTACTCCCTTCACACACTTTCTAAGCAGCTTAGGATGTGTGCCACGTGGTAAAAGAAAGAAATATATTTTACATTATACAGAGAAATAGTTCATGCTCTTTTTTCATCCGAATCATGTGAAAACCTAAGAGCCAAAACCACTTCTTTCCCCATCTGCCTCCAGCCTCCCCCAGACTCTCTGAATATATTAAAATATTCTTATTGTGAGATTAAACATTGACACAGACATCTCAAATTTTCCAACTACCTTTTGTACAGAAAAAAAATTGTTGATTAATTCTTTTATTTCTTCTCCAATCAAAGTTCAATTCCAAATACAAGTTAAAGAGCCTTGGAGAAACTTTATCCTATATCTCACCAGAGAGACCCTTACTTATTTCAAAAGCTGGAACAGTCTTTCCTCCTGATACTTTCACTTCACTGTAGCAGAAGTTTTTTTAATTCAGTCGTTCTGATACTCTCTGTACTTTTATAAGTATACCTGGAGGTCCCTCAGTCCCTTCAAAAGAATGAAAGAATAAAATGAAAGTAGCCTTTAATCTTTAAAAATAGTAAAGTTAAATTAAAAAATACCAGTTAAAGTTTCAAAGTCAGCCACAGTCTCAAGTCCATTTCTTGAGTTATATTTGTTATATAAGACACCTAGAAACACAACGCAAATTTCACTGAGTTTGTAGTTTCAATATTATATTTATCCCACTTCCTTAAATACGTTTTATTTATTTTTTTCAGTGTTTTCTTGAATAAAAAGTACTATTTTTCCTAGAACACTGTAGCTGACAAGGGGTCAGAATTGCATTTATACTTGTAGCAGTAGTTAAGGTATCTGTGAGATGGTCTAAGCGCTCTACAAAGTCAACCCAGTGGAAAAGCTTCAAACCTGGTATTTAAAGTTTTTCTAGATTAGGCATACCCCAGGGGGAAATAATATGGTCTGTTCTTCTCCAAGGACACCTCCTCTATTGAAAATGCTCCATGGCTTACTGAGCAGGGGTACAACTGCAGCTTTGGGACCTAAATAGGTGATTGTGTTAAAAGTCAAAGTGCAGGGGGAAGTAAAATATACTAGGTTATTAGAGCTAGAGCTGGGATGGTTCTGGTTCACATCAGAGAAAACCCCCTGGGAAGGAACTATGCCCAGCAAACCTTCAGGCTGGTCCAAGAAAACTTCATTTATACAAAGAGTTCAATGTCTTCAAATTCTTTCCCATGCAAGCAGTGGATCAAAGCCTTTGCTGCTTTGCTGCACAACACAGTGACCAGGCTTGTGACACAGGCCAAATTAAAGCAATTTTGGGTAGGATCTCATGGAAGGTCACACCCCTTGTCTCTCTACAAAAGCACTGGCTTCTTCAGCAGGATTGTGGAAAGAAATCCTGTGAGAAGCCTGCAGCTCTCCTTAACACATGTATGCCTGGCTCACATTTAGGCATTAGATGCTCGTGTTTGCTTCATCACCCTATTCCCTATGACAGAACACAGCTTGTATACTTGTGCCAACTGTTTGTGTTTCAGGCTGCACTCCCTCACATCAGTTATGTGATGCAGAGATGGAGGGAAATCAGCAGTAGTATTGATGCTCCTATCCAACTTCTCCATTGTGGCTTATATTGGCTTTCCCTGTATTCCCAGTCAGTGCCTGGACTCCTCACATGCTGGGGTGAGAGATGTTTGGTTTTTCAGAAGCACTCTTGTCCTTCATTACTAGATACCCTCACAGGGTGAGATCCTGGTCTTTCCTTAGCTTCTCTGCCTTACAGCCAATAAGCTTCTTTGGGTAAAAAGCTGGAGTGTGATCTTAAATTCAAAGGAAATTGCAACCTTCTACTCTGGGTTTGTATTTACAGTAGTGAGAGGAAATTAATGCACTGGCAGCAGCTCTGAGCAGACCAAGGAGATGGGCTCTCAAGAATGATCAAAGAGGGAAAGAAGAGATGAGAATTTCAAAAAGGAAGAGAGTTTTAATTGGAATTTCCACTGTCTAAAAATGAACAGAAAAGGATTTATTAATTAATAATCCTATAAGACAGTGATCAAAAAATAAAATGATAAAAAGAATGTAAAATTTTATTATTTTTCAGTTGAATACAGCTTTTCTGGTCAGGGCTACGGGAATATAAGCTGTCAAGTAAAATGATTTTTCTTTAAGACCTGTTTCATTTGAGAGATTCCTTTGCTTAAAATGAGTCTCCAGAATGATTCTAGTATCTCTAGCATCGAGGGTAAAGGAAGGTTATTGTAACCTCCAAATTTAGCCAGATGCATGAGTGAAGTCACTGCAGCAACCTCCCACTAAAGTGGAGCCTGGAGTCTGAGATGTACTTTTGTTAGCTGGCAAAGTGCTGGGGAAAATGTAAATCTGCCTTGCTGTATAACCTTGCATTTCCCTCTCTTTCTGTTTATTGCATTCATAATGTTTGCTGAGGGAGGGAAGGGGAAGGGGAAGGGGAAGGGGAAGGGGAAGGGGAAGGGGAA